>NW_016107725.1:904372-912912 GCF_001604975.1 Cebus imitator | reverse complement strand
GAGAAAAATATCTTAAGGCATGTAAACCACTGGGCACATGGCAATTAACAAACGTTACATATAATGCACATGAACTATGTATAGCCCTTTGAAGTCATTATGAAAAATATAGTTCTTGAGCTCTCATCTTAGGGATTATAAAAGAGATCATTTGTCAAGTAATTTGATCTCAATTTTTGAAAATAACTGGTTGCTGACTTCAAACAATATATATTCATTGTAGAGAATTTGGAAAGGAGGTTTTGGCAACACATCAGGCTGAGCTGACATGGAGGTATTCCTCCTTTTACAACGACATAGAAATGCTGAATAAAATAGAACAAAACAACTTTGAAGAATGCATAGCTAAGCCCCTGCTAATGGTGAGCTAGGAGATTCTGATCAATGGGAGAACACCAGACACTAAAATCAAAACAAAAACATCAACCTGAGGCTTCAGATTGCTAAGAAGATAAAGAATTTCTGGGCCATGATCTAGGGAGGATGAAACCCTGCTCAGCACTCCTTGTTTGGGGTTGGGCCGTCAAGGACTGTGGGCTAGAAGTGAGCGTAGGCAGCAGACAGGCTCTCCCTGGGCCTGAGCTCAGCCCCAAATCATCTCAGTGCTTTTATGTGTCTGAAGGGATGTTGAATTGCCGTCAATCCTAAGGAGCTGGCAGAAGCAAACAAATCCTCTCTAGAGGAAGACCCCAGATGATTTCTATAAACAATTTTACAAAGACAACCACTGGCACCGGTAAGTAATAAGCAGGCCAGGAGGGAAACACGGCAACGTGAACGAAACACTATGGAAACAACAGGCAGTGGAAACAGACTCAGAAGTGTCCTTACTCGTAGTATCAGAGACAGCTTTAAAATACCTATGCTTGTTATAGCCAAGGAGAAAAAAAGACCAAGGTTAAGAAAATCTGCAAAGAACTTGAAGCTGTGAAATAGGAAAAAAAAGTTAAATTCTACTTCTGTGGGTGGGTTTAACAGTGAATTAGACACAATTGAAGAGAAAATTAGAGACTTAGAAGAAAGCTAGAGGATAAGATTGAACAGACACACATAAGACTTTGACTGGCACATTGTAGGTAAGGCCATGCCATGTACAGTGAAGTTTGTGCCCTGGAAGTGTCGTTTGCACAGACTGTGAGAAAGTAACCCCTGGAGTTGTGTGCAGCACCATGGCCTTGGCCATTGGCATTTGCTTAACGGCAGCAAAAAATCACTTCTGCCCTCTCTTTCGCAATTTACAGATCCACCCATTCTTCACAATGCTAAAACTGCCTCTTGGGCTGTTTCTTCTTTCCAAAACTGAAGAAAATGTAGAGATTATGCTGCTTTCAGATATTCCTTGTTTATCCATTTAAAAAAACTTCTGAGGTGCCATGTGTGAGCTGGAGAAGGATTTGTTTTTGATTGAATGACGTCATGTATTTACACACACACCAAGCCAAGGGACCTTACTGCTTGAACATCCTACAATGTGAGTGCAAGCAGCAGCATGTCTCCTTCCAAAGCAAAGCAAAGAGTGGCCGTCAATTAACGAAGACAGAAAATCTTATTTTTTTCTACCCCTCCATTACACAGGCCCTTTTCTCATTGTATTGAATCCTGAATTATGTGAGTTTTTGTCCCCATTTCCTTATCTCTGTTTTTATGAATGTGAATAAAGAGCAGGGCAAAGTTAACAAACCCACCAACACTCATTCATTCAACAAATAGTTCTGAGCATTTCCTACCTGGGAGCCAGGCACTGTTCCACATATCAGGAAATACACTGTGAAACAGATCGGACAAGTTCCTGTCCTCATGGACCTTGCATTTATGTGAAGGAGGTGGATGACACCCAAGGAAAACAGCAAACACATAACATCAGGGAAGGACACCTACTGTTTTAGAGGTGTCCCAAGCTGTCTCTCCCTCACTAAGAGTCCTCTCCTTGCTGTGAAACTGAATAAGCTATTCTAAACGGACTCTGTGAACTCAAAAACAGGAAAAAGAAATTTCATTTCAGTTTTAGTTTGTTGATTTTACCTAGCCCCCTGTCAGATTTCTCTGGCTTTTAAAAAATGTAATTATGCAGCGGATGCAGCTGACAGTGAACACAAAGCAACTTCTGTTTGAATGAATCTGAAAAATGCTCTTTGTGGAAGTGTGACGACGAATGTTTCAGTGGCTTCCAAGGGAGTAGAATGTGTTCAGGAAGATGCCAGGAGGGATGGACGGATTTTGGCCAAATCACTTTGGACAGTTGGAAAACCCCAGCTCCAGCCCACCCTGAAGATGCCAGACCTCTTCAACTTCAGTGCCTCTGGGAATCATAAACTTCCTCATGATCGGGAGAATGCAAGCCTGGGCTTTTGGATTCGCATGTTGAAGGCCGTGTGGCCCTGTGCCATGGGGTGGAGGCCTCTGAGAATGGAGAGAAGCGCTTGTGAACTCACTGGCCCTGGGGCCTTGACTGTGAGCCCAGGGATCCCTGTCTGGTCTCAGGAATCCTGGAAACTTCTCCATCCCTATTGTACTCCCCCTGCTTTTGAAATCCCAGGACATCTTTCATCTTTCCAGATGCCTGTCATTGGCTTGCAAATATCTGGGGGGCACCACTGTGCGACACAGAGTTCCTGTGCGCAGCGGTACAAGTGGTAGCAGTGTCTTATAATGAGCCACACCGTTTGAAAACATTGTCATACATACTGGGACTTTTTTGGTTTGTAATGGAGGATCTTCAAGATAATTTCTTTCCTGTCTTGCAACATTTGTTTAATGCCAAATTAGTTTGCTTCTTTGGGACTTGGAAATGATCTAATTTCTCCTGAAATGTGTAATTCTCTGAGATGTGTCTGTGAAAGTGATTTTCTTAGCAAATTTAGTGTTAGCATTCAAACAGAATTGCTCACCTTGCTTCAACCTCTTTATAGAGAAGGCATTTATAGAAAGAATTATGCTTAGAGAATACTTCTCCAACTTTAAGACTCTGCCATGTGTATGCCTTGCTTGTGCTTTTTTCTAAGCAACAGTTAAAAGTTAAAATGGCCTTTCTCTGAACAGAAAGTCACCAACATGACCTTGTTAGACAGACCTCATCAGGGAAAAGGCAGAAAACAGACATCCGTATCTGAGAGCCTTTTGATGCCGAAAGCTCCGATGGTCCAGACATAAGAACCTTCACTGAGAGGACACGGGGGCTGGATGTATCAGCCTAAGGGTCTGCGCTAGCTTCTGGGTGTGAGGGTAGATTGGAGGTTGAGGATCGACACAGAGGTGGGAGCAGTTTGTGGATGGGTAAATCTTCAGGGAGAGACACAGGTGGAGAGGAGCTCTTAGGAGGAATGAAAGATCACAGAAACAACAGGACACAGGGCCGTGCCAGGCAGGGCAGCCCAGGGCTGGCCAGAGAAGGTGGGGGGAGTGGGGGGCAGACACTGGGCTGGGAAAGGTGCGGAACTAGGATAAGGGCAGAAGCTCCGTTAATGAGAGCAGGAATTCAAAATCCAATTCTGAAGCGAGGCTTGGCTGCGGGGGGTTGTGAAGCCCTGGGAAGAGGTGGCAAGAAACAGAGGAGGAGAGGGAAGGTTTTGGAGCATGGGGATGGGGTTTGCACAGTCCTCCGCCCCATCCAGGCTGGGGGCAGCTGCAGAGCTCACCGTGTCAGTATCGGGGGTCCGGGGTCAGTGTGAGCTTCCTCTGCCTCCCACTTCCATACCTGCTGCTATTTCCTTAATTCCTCAAGTGCTATACGAATTCTTTCTCATAAGAAATGAGGAGCTGAAGGACAGGTCTCCCTACCTGCCCGCTCTGGCCACGCCTGCTGTTCCACTTGCCCACCACTTCCTTTCTGTGGACATAAGGACCCAGGCTTAAACACCTGAGTCAGCCGTCTGCCCCTATTCAGGAAAGCCTCTCAGACTCACAGGAGAATTCTTTACTTCTCCCATTCATTTATTCCTTCAGTTATTCCTTCTTATTACACACTTTTGCTAATTGTCTGCTGGACGACAGTGAGAGCTTTCTCAGGGAAACCTGTCAGCCTCATCCCACACTCCAAACCCTTCATGTTCCCTCTTCTGACAAAGTGTCCAGGAGGCATCAGAGCCCTGCAGCCCAGCTCTGATCACTGAGAGGTAGCTTTGTACCCTACCTATGGGAGGAAGGCCTCTTCTGTATCTCTGGCTTGTCCTGTCCAGGTGGAGGAGAACCAAGAGGGTGGTCTCCAAAGGATTTCTAAGCCTCCTTTCAGTTGTAGATGTGCCCTAGCCTCTCTGGGATTGGGACTGTGCTGTGGCCCTGGGTCTCTGTGACTCTGTAGCTAAGGCCTGTCCTGTGGGAGATGTGGGCCCCCCACGCTCTGAGAGCTGCTGGGAGTTGAGTGACCTGAGTGCCAGTCTTCCAAGGCCCACATGATGTCATCGCTGACTCAGTTCAGCGGGGTGGACCACGGCGACAGGCACACCTGGCAACAGGTGATGGTGGAGTGGGGCAAGGGGAACCTGTGGGTGGGAAATCATATGACAATTCTTTACCAAAATGGACTTGAATCATTCTTTGCTCCCATAGAGTTTCCACTTCTCAAGGAGAGAGATGCTGCAGGGAATGGTGACAGATTGTGACAGGCTATGACTTTCCCCAAACCTCACCCCACCTCTGTCTGAAAGTCTTCCCCCTAGTCCTAGTCACACAAGGTCCCCCTGAATCCCTTCAGGTCTCCACCCCTCTGAGTCTCCTCACAGCTGGTCCCTGGGCTGGAAGATTGTCCTTGCTCTCCCTCGGAGAACCTGGAGTGGAGCAGAGCTGCCTGCACCAGCTCCTGCCTGTGTCCCAATCCCACCCCAGGCCTGGGAGTCTGGAACCCCTAAGTGTCCTCTCCCTGCCCCCACCCCACATCTTAAGATGGAGTGCACTCTGCCCACCTCACAGGGTTGTGAGTGGCTGCATCGGTGGACCCGTGGGAAGCACCCAGGACAGTGGCTGCTACAGGACCCGGTCATGCAACGCTCGCTGTTATTAGCCCTGAAGGTCACCGCTTGCTGAGGGTGCCCAGTTGTGGTGATATCTCCGCCCTATGGATTCAGAGTCTGATAAGCACTCATCATGTCACACTCAAAGGTCACTGGGAAGGCTCCTTTACAAACCTGTCCCTTCCTCTTAAAGGACTGGAATGAACTTTGGGGCAAAGACCAGGTCTGCTTCATGCCTTAGTCCCAGAAAGTAGGGCAATGCCTAACAGCAGATGTCGGTGTGCATTTGTTGAATAAGTGAATGAACAGCAATCCCACACAAGACCTGCCTTTCACTGCATTGGTGCAGAACAGGACTGTTTGATCAGATGCCTAAGTTGCAGTCGCTCAAGTGTGGACCCAGGGCCACTGCCCCCCTAGCTCCCCATCCCCATTCCTGAATCCTAGGAAGCATCAATGTGAAGCTCCAATGGGTGCGCCCATGCCCTTCCTTGGGGCTGCTGAAACAGTGATGGCACCACACACTCACAACCAAGCACCCGGGCTCAGCACCCCTGTTCTCCACCTGTCTTAGTGGGTAGGAAGACACTTGGAGAAAGCCCACTGAGCTCTGCTTGGGTCAGACTCTGCTTCTGTTTTGGAGGCCATTTAGAACAGGAAAGAGCAAATTGTGGGAACCCTTTGAGGAAGAGTTTAAAATGTTGGGGTGATGGGGTGGAGAGGCTGAATACATAGAGGAAAATGCGTGCTCTCTCCAGGGAGGAGAGGGGCGCGATTCGTGTGACTCCAGAGGGCAGGACAGGGACAAGTGGTTGGAATCACAATAGAACAGAGAAGATCTGGGCTTGGCCAGAAATGTAGAGAAATGTCCCAGTGGCCCCTCCTTCTCCTCGGGCTCTTCCTTCCCATGGCATCCCTTACCTTGCACTGTGTTCTCAGGAGAACTCTTCTGGTTTCCTGGATGTATCGGATTATTTCTTCCTTCTCACTATTTTGTATTTCCATATCTGGCTTGAGTATCATTTTCAGGCTGAAACTGTCTCTGACCCATCCCTGATAGAGCTTCCCGCCTTGTGACGCGCGCTCTTCTGTACCAACTACAACCCTTTGCCATAGCTTTGAACACACTGCGTTGCATTTATTAATTGCGGTGGATGCAACAATGGCCACACGTTCTTCCTCTTTCTGTATCCACACCCTTGTAATGCGACTCTGCTATTTCTTCAAGAGCAGGAGTCTTTCTCCCTCCTTGGGTTGAGGCTGGCCTTACGATTGCCTTCATCACTGGGACAGTAGCAAGCCTGATGCAAGCAGAGACTTGAAAGGAATTTATGCGTGGGGTTGCAGTGATGCTCTTCTCACCCTGAGAATCCGTGGGAACAAGCCCAGTGCAGCCCTCTGGTTGATAAGGGACCATGTAGAGACAGCATCCAGCTGTTGCAGCTGAGTTATTTATTGGGCAGCCAGCCATCAGTTGATGCAACCCCCAGTCGACCTGGCGGCTGACGGGAGACACATGAGCAAGTCCATCTGGAGCTGCAGAGCCTGGCCTAAAACAGAACCCCAGAATGCCAGCCTACATGATCATAAGCTCATTAAACAGCTGTTGTTTCAGACCACTGCATTTCGGGGTCCTTGGTTCTGTAGCAAAAGACACCTGATATACTTGTTAACTTGGCTGTTTCCCCCACTTGACTTTCAGGACCCTCTGCTCTATCATTTCTGTATCAACATCATCTGGTAGAGGTTCTGACATATAGCTATTACTTAGTAAGCCTTTGCTGACTGAATGAATAAATGAATGATGTGTATATGTAGGTGTGGATCTGTGCAAAAAACCACTTGTTCTAAAAACCACCGTCTTTATATATTTTAAATAAACTGAATTCAATGGCCGATCTCAGCTTCCAAACGGATGGAAAATATAAGCTTCTTTATCCTTAGGTTACCCCCACCCAGAGTTGTGCAGTGAGTCCCAGGGCCTAAGGAAAAATCCAGGCATTGGAGAAGAATCTCAACCCAGCCTTTCTCCCATCACGTGTAGAGTTTCTAGAAACATTGGTTCGTGGCGTCCACTTCCTGCTTGAGCACAAGCACTGTGGCAGACCCAGGAGTCCCATGACAAGGCTGGGTTCTCCTAGGCACTTCCATTTCCCTCCAGATGCTCCAGCTACTCCAGGGCACCTCCCAGAAATGGGGCCCGCCCCTTCCTAATGTCCAGAACTCTCCCCTTCCCCTTCCCATCTTCCTATGTCCCTCTCAGTCTCTCATTCACTTCCTGTAACCCTATCAGTGAGCTGAGGTTTTTACAATGGACACCCTGAAAGCTGTGCACTCAGGCAGCTTCTGATCTGAGCCCAACTATGTCCTTGAAATGAGGTGGGACAGGAAGAAAACGTAGGAAGATTTTATATGCAATGTAATGTTCTAACAAATTATCTTTCCATGCGTGACCTAGGGGCCCTGCACAAGAATCCTCTCAGGCCTCTTACAAATTGCAGGATGATGAAAAGAGAATTTTTATTTGTGTCCTAATATACTAGGCAGGGTGCAAAGAGCAGAGACAGCGCTACAGGAAGGATGTAATAGCAGATGGGGAGAGGAATAACTTCCCATCAGTTCTTTGTGGCATCTTCAACAGCGTACTCCACATCCTTAAAAGTCACTGTATCACTGAGTCCCTCACACCTCTTCAAAGAGCATCTCTCAAATTCCCACAAGCAGCAATTGCTTTTTGCTCCACTTGCAGCTGCATACATAATTATGTTTAAAAATATACAAAAGCCAATAGGGTAGGAGGCTAACACAGTAAAATGAAACTGAAATAAAATTTCTTTTTCATATTTACTTGGTGTAATCTTTTCAAGGTGTCTTTTCCAGGTTTACAGTGAAGAGAGGACTCAGAGAACCACAGCTATAAAAAAATAGGTATCACTCCCTGGTTACATTAATTGTGTGTTGTATTTCTTGTATATCATCTGCCTCCTCCTCAAAAATGGAAGGTCTACAAGGACAGGAATTTGTCTGCTGTGTTTCTCAGCATGTCCCTGGTGCATGGGACAGTGCCTGGCACGTAGGAAGTGCTCAGAAATATTTGTTGAGTGAGTTCATGAGTGTTGGTGGGTTTGTTAAATTTATACTGCTCTTTTTATTTACATCAGTGAAAACAAAGATAAGGAACTAGAGACTATTATTCATATGACTCAGGATTAAATACAATGCAAAAAGAGTTTGTATAATAAAGTGACTGAAAAAAATAAAAATTCCTGGCTATTCACTTCACTTTTCTGGGGAGAGATACTCTGCTTCTTGCATGCACATTGTAGGATGTTTGAGCCAGTATACACTGGCCTGCTTTGTATGTATAAATGCACAAAACCATTTAATTAAAAAATTCCTCCAGTTCAAGCATTACCCGTCAGAAATTTTTTAAATGAGTAAAAAGGAATATATGAGAGCTGCATAATCTCTACATGTTTTTACTTCCAGTTTTGGAAAAGGGGAGAGCAAAGGAGGCAGTTTTAGCATTACAAAAAATGAGCAGATCTGGCCAGGCGTGGTGGCTCACACCTGTAATCCCAGCACTTTGGGAGG
>NW_016107725.1:901541-903432 GCF_001604975.1 Cebus imitator | reverse complement strand
AAAAAAAAAAAAACCCACATTGGAATGAAATTACAAGCCATTCACAGAGGAAATTTGGGAAATTCATAAATATGTATTAATTATGCAATGTACTTCTAAGTAATCAATGGGTCAAAAAAGAAATCAAATGGGAAATCGGGGACTACTCTGAGATGCAGGAAAATGAAAACACAATAAACCAAACTTATGGAGTACATCTAACAAAGTGCTTAAAGGGAAATTTATAGCTGCAACTGCCGATAGAACAGGACAATTTCAAATCAACAATCTAAACTTCCACCTTAAAACACTGGAAAAAGTGTTAAACCCTAAACTCAAAACATGCAGAATATAGAAAAATAATAAAAATTAGGATGAAAATAAAATAGAGAACAGGAAAATCACAGAGAAAATCAACAAAACCAAAATATGTTTCTTTGAAAAGATTGACAAAATTGATAAACTTTTAGGTAGAACGCAAGGAAGAGAGAGAGAATTTTCAATGACTATAATCAGAAATGAAAGAGGAAACGTTACTACTGACCTTATGTAAATAAAAAGGATCACAAAGGAGTTATGAACAATTGTATGTCCCCAAACTAGGTGAAATAGATGTTCTTTTTTAGAAAAAGAAAACCTCCACAAAATTATCAAGATTGATTCAAAAGAAATAGAAAGTCTGAATAGACCTATAACAAGTACAGAGATTGAATTAGTAATCAGAAACTTTTCCCAAAGAAAAGCCTAGAACTAGATGGCTTCATTGGTTAATTCGACCAAACAAGTAAAGAAGAATTAACACCAATCTTTCACATCTTGTTAAAAAAATGGAAGAAGAGAAAACAGTTCTCAACATATTCTATGAAGCCAGCATTAACCTGATAACAAAACTGACAAAGACTTCACACAAAAAGAAAACTATATACCAATATTTATTATAAATATAAACATACATGCAAAAACCCTGCACAAAATATTAGCAACATTTATAACCAAATCTGGCAACATTTAAAACATGAACAAATTGGATTTATCCTAAAAGTGCAAATTTGGTCAAAGCTGTGAAAATCAGTCGATGTAATAAACCACATTAACAGGATGAAGAAAAACTAAATCACATAATCATCTCAATTGAAGCAGAAAAAAGCATTTGACAAAATCCAGTACTCAAAAAACTGGGTATAGAAGGCAACTTCCTCAACTTAATAAAAGACATCTTAGAAAAACACCCACAGATAACGCTAAAAGACAGAGCTCTCCTACTAATATCGCATATGTTTTTACACTTTCTATTCAATACTGTACTGGAAGTTCTAGGCAGAGCAATTAGGTAAGAAAAAGAAAGAAAGGACATCCTGCCTGGAACGGAAGAATTAAGACTGTCTTCATTTGCAGATTATATAATTTTATATGTAGAAATTCCTAAATGATCTACAAAACAACTATTAGAGCTAATAAACAAGATCAGTAATGTTGCTGGATAAAAGATCAACACACAAAAATTATTCTATATCCATACACTTGGAACTTGGAGGATTCACACTTTCTGACTTGAAAATGTACTACGAAGCTACGGTAACAAGATACAGTGGCACTGGCATAAGGCTAGACATATAGATCAATAGAATAGAATTGAGAGCTAGGAAATAAACCCGTACATTTACGGCCAATTGATTTTTGACAAGGGTGCCAAAAAAATTCAATGAACAAGAAAGATGGTCATTCAGCAAATGATGCTGCTACAGTTATATACATTCCAATGTAGTTGGACCCCTACCTCAAACAGTTTTCACAAATTAGCTTAAAATAAAAATAGATCAAAGTTTTAAACGTAAGAGCTAAACATATTAAATGATTAGAATAAAATTTAGGTGTACAACTTCATGAGTTTGAATTATGCAACAATTTCTTT
>NW_016107725.1:873991-901469 GCF_001604975.1 Cebus imitator | reverse complement strand
TTTTTTTTGAGACAGAATCTCACTCTGTTTCCCAGGCTGGAGTGCAGTGGCACGATCTAGGCTCACTGCAACCTCCGCCTCCCAGGTTCGAGCAATTCTCCTGCCTCAGCCTGCCGAGTAGCTGGGATTACAGGCATGTGCCACCACAACTGGCTAATTTTTGTATTTTTAGTAGATACAGGGTTTCATTATGTTGGCCAGGCTGGTCTTGAACTCCTGACCTCAGGCGATCCACCTGCCTCGGCCTCCCAAAGTGCATATAGCACACTACACAGTTAGATGCATATAGCAGAACTACAGAATCCAAAGCAAAACAGAACATTCTAAAAGAATCAGAAAAAAAGACACATTGCCTTCAAAGAAGCAACAGTAAGATTGTTCACTGACTTCTTTAGAGAAATGATGAAGTAATACCCTTAAAGTTTTAGAAAAAATTGCTAATGTATAATTCTATTCCTATCAAAAATGTTCTTTAAAAGATGATCTCCTGGGTTGGATCCTGAAACAGGAAAAGGATATTTGTGGAAAAACTAGTGAAGGCCTAATGAAGTCGCCATTTAGTAATATTACACCAGTGTTAATATCTCAGTTCTGACAAGTACCATGGCTATTTAAGAACCATTAGTGGAAGCTGGGTGAAGGGGCAGTGCTTTCTGTCCTATTTTTGCAACATTTCTGTAAATCTAAAGTTATTTAAAAAACGAAAGATTTCTTTTCAAAAATAAAGGCTAAAGAAATTTTCAAACAAACCAAAAAAGAACTTGTCACATCAAAGGAAATAATAAGGCAAAGACACTGAAAAAGAATCAAACCAGATAGAGGTGTGGAGGTGCATAAAGGAATGACAGGAATAGGGAAGATAGAAACCTAGGTGAAACAAAACTGATACTGGCTGTATAAAGCAATCAAAATCATATACTGTGGAGCCTAAATATATACATGAAATGAAAATGCAATAGCATGAAAGGTGAGAGGGATGGTAAACGGAATTAAAGCATTCTAAGGCCCACGCTTTGCCCTGAAAGTTAGTGAAAGTCCTAGTTAAATTCTACCAGAATAAATCAAATACTCATATTGAGGAAGTAGGCTAACCCCTACAAGAATAATAAGTAACAAAGTGTATAAACTTGGTATATAATTAATTAGCTAATAAGGGCTAAAATGAAATAATTCAAGGTACTTGATTAATCCAAAGGGAGAACAAGAGACAGAGACAGAGAAATATAGCCTAGGCAAGATAACGAGTATTAAAATGGCAAATGTAAAAGAATCTTTCAAATTTTTCTACATTAAGTATGAAGTTTGTTGTCGGGTTATTTTGAAGAGGGAAGAAGGAGATACTCAGAGCACAGACATGTTCTTCTAGTTTACATTCTAAAAGTTTTTTTTATCATAAGTGTCTTAAATTCTATCCATTTTTTGTACCTGCTAAGAAAACCGTTAGTTCTTTCCTTTAATAAAGTGATGTGTTAGGTCACATGAATTTATTTTTAACGTTAATAATCTTTGTATTCCTAGGATAAACACAACTTGGACATAATTAAAGACATGCATTCCTGAATTCTGTTTGCTATTTTTAGAAATGTGAGCTTGTCAAGTCTGTGTTGATGGTGACTTAGGCCCATTTTCTGATGACCCTGACAGGTATATAGAAGCTTTCCAAAATTTAACTCAGGTGTTTACCATCTCTTGAAGGGATGTTATGCTGCTGCTAAGCCAAACCCTAACTTCAGCCGAAAAACAGGCAGCTCTGCAGGCAGCAGAGAATTTCAGAATGAGCAATATGTCTCCTATAGTGGCCCAAAAGGAAAAAGAGAAAATAGGGAAAACAAACAGAAAACTCCATTTCCAATAGGAAGAGAGACATCACCTCTTGACAACCCTAATTGGAACCCCCAGACTTTTCTAGGGTGTTTCTCCTTCTTTCATGGTTTAAAATGGCACCTATATCTTCTTTTATAATTTTCTTCCAACCCGGGAAAAGTTAATTTTCCAAACCTTGAAATTTTTGGCTTAGAGTTGAGCTGGGGGAAGGGAACCCATAAACCTGACATGCTGGCAAAAGGGTAAAAATTTCTTACCACTTGGGCTTTTTTCTTCCCTCCCCCTTTGCACACTGGTAAAAGGAATGATAAGAATCATTGTTTATATTCTCTGTAAAGTTTTAATTAGTAAAAAAGGATTTGTGAGGTTGGTCTTGAGCTGTAGCCAATCTGATGAGCTTTTTGTCTTTCTGTATGGTTCTGTCAAAAAAAAAAAAAAAAAAAAAAGAGGGCACCTTAGGTAAGGATGTAGATCAGGATGCCATAAGCCTGCTGTTGAAACCAGCCCAACCAAATGCTCAGTAACAAACTTGGCTACAGGCCTCCATCTTGTTTCATGTCCTTGGGAATGTGGCCTGTAACCACATGGCAATACTCTGTTTTAGTCTCCGCCATTTTACAATGGTAGCTGTCTTCTTGTGCTAAGTCAGTTCCTGGGTGGGGGCCACAAAATCACATCAGCCAGTTTATCAATCTGGGTGATGCGAGCTGATCCATCAAGGCAGAGTTTACAAACTATTTTCAGCACCGATTTTGAGAGCTCTTTAGGAAAGGTCAAAATCTTGTAGCTTCCAGCTTTGTGACTCATAAGCCATGGTATTTAATCCTGTGGCTGCTTTATTAGTCGGCTTCCCCAGAGAAGTGGGAAGTATATTTTAGAAAGGGGCTGTTACCATTGGTTTTGGACTATAAACGGAAAACCAGGATCCTCCCAAAGTTGGCTTGGTGTACACCCAGGGATGGGCAAGGACAGCTTGGGGTCTGGAAAGAAAATGGAGTTGATTGGGTTGGATCTCTTCCACTGTCTCAGTCACAAGTTTGCAATGACGTTTTAGAAGCTGTTTATCATCATTTAAAAAATACCTTATACACTCACAGCTAAGTCATAACCTAATTAAGGCTTGTTGGTTTCATCTGTGGACTATTTTTTGTAACGGTCAAAAACCAAAAATCTTAACTGCTTGGCATGGCTAAAGTTCAGTACCAGGGAATTAAAAGGTATCTTTCATACGTCAATTAAAACAAATCTGTTGGTCATCTTCTATTTATCTATATCCTTTATAACTTTCACCTGTGAAATCTGCCTGATTCTGAATAATTTTATTGAAAATCACACAATTATACTTTTGTCACTGTTCATGGATTTATTTAATTCTTTATATATTTCTGCAATTTGCTTTAAAAAAAATCCCACCAGAACCCATATTTAATATTATGCAAAGTAAATAAGGATACTTTCAGAATGATTTAAAGCAAACAGGAAAGGATCTGACATACTTAAATTGATAGCGTAAACATTTTAAAAATGCAAAGAATTTTATCAAGCAGAAATGGTTTCTTTTCAAATAAAAATAGGCAGGAATATTAAAATATTAAACTGATATAGTTTCCAAAATAATTCAGTAAAACAAAAATCCCCATATACATGGGTAAGCATAGAACATTATTTGAAAGCTGCACAGCAAATATTCATGAGAATAATATTTTATTCATAGTTTTCCTTTTTAACTATTCTTTGAATAGCTCTTGTACACATACAACAGAACTACAAGCTCATCAATAATTAGTTTCAGTTTTTATGTATAGATTGTAATTATTGAAACAATTATGAGAGGAAATCTGAGGCCACAATATTAATACCAAATGAGAAACATAGTGTGTCGTTCCCCATATTGATATGAGGGAGAGCAAATGAGTTGTGTCTTATCCAACGTAAAAATTACTTGACGTTGAGTAATTATAATGAATAATTTTAGTTTGGAACGTAATTTCTACTGGTATTAAAGATTCAGAGATATTGTAAAAGGAAGAAAACTGAATAGTCTTCACTAATGGTATCAGCTGGGTTTATTTTGTTTCCCTTTAAGGAATTTTCCACTATTTTTCCCTCAACTTTCTCATATTCTGACAAAAGATATTTAAATTTGCAATATTTTAAACTTTATTTTAAGCATGCCCAAACCTGATATTAGTTTATCTGTTCAATGATGGTGTGTACAATATTCAGTTAATCATTTTTCTGTTCTCATTATGCCCCCAAAGATTATCCAATTAAAAAAATTCCCCACTGTAGTAACTGAGAAGTTTACATTAGGAAAATAAGCAGTGAGGAAAAAAGTTACGTATCTTATCTGAGAATAAAAATCACAGGACATAAAAGTTTATCTGTAATTTAAAAAAATCATTTGAGCCACAGATTTAAGGAAGAACATGGGAATGACTTGCAATTCATTTTATGTAAACAGCGAAGACAACATTTATTGGCATGATTTAATATGTAGATTAGTTCCTGCATATAGAGTTTTGAGCTGCGTCACTGGCATATCAAAGAGAGATAAATATAATTTTAGCAGATGCCCTGAAGTTTCGAAAGGTCTTCTGTGAGTGGCATGTTTGCTTATTTGCTGTTTAACAGCAAATTCAAGGTCTGATGATGCGACACGTGACAAGAATCTTTAGACGCTTCTTCCCAGGCAGCCTACTCTACCCCTCTGGTCTGCATTCCCTACTGCTTTGGGCCATCAGCTGCACCATTCAGTTGCCCATTTAGTGGGAGTCAAATCTGTGTCACTGACGTGTCCCAGGTCACAATAAGCCTTCATTACTTATAGCAGAGTGTGGCTTTATTTTGAATTGGACTTCTGGTTAATACTGTTCAGCTCCTGTTATACTGATGAGATCATTATCTAATCTTTTGTCTTCTGATGCTATCAGTTACACATCAAAGAAGCCTTGCATTCCACTTGCCAGAAAAATCTATTTTCTTTGGGAGCTCTAGAAGCCAACTTTGTCCCAGGCCTTACAATAAAATTTCCTTCTCTCTGCCCCACCTGCAAGGCTGGCCTCACAGTTTACAGCCAGCCTCGGTCTCAAACACTAGGGTCTTTGCAGCAAAGGTGTGCCCAGGAGAGAAAATGTCAATTTGTACTTTTCACTCAACTTAATATTTGTGACATGCATCCACAGGCATAATTTATTCACTCTCACTGCTAAATATTTATTTTTAATAGCTATGTAACAATTTAATTTTCCATTTGCATATTTGCAAGCAGATATTGCTGAGTTTTAGGTATTACCGTGTTGCCAACAACGCTTGTGTACTTTTCCCCTGGTGCACTTGTGTAAAGATTGCTTCAGGGCATATGCCTATGAGTGGAATTGCTGGTTGCAAGTAAGGCGCAGTTCCAGCCTTCCTGGATATGACTGCATTGCTCTCAGAATGGCTCCCTTCAGGGTCTCCAAGTGGCTATAGCAGGTCCAGAAGTCACCTTCAAACCCTACAGCAGCCAAAAGCAAAGTGACAGTTTCTTCTTCTTAAGAATGAGAGAATCTTTCTCAAATAGCTTCAAACAGACTTTGCTTCAAGCCTATTTGCTGGGATGAAGACTTACACTCATTCTTAAGGCAGGCATTGGCAAATCAAACCCCACTAGACCAAGTTTTCTCAACATCGACACTCTTAACATTTTTGGGACAGGTAATTCTTTGTTGAAGTGCTTTCCTGTGGATTGTATGTTGTTAAACAGCAACCCCGGCTTCTACCCATGAGATGCCAGTGGCACCTTCCTAGATACAACAACCAAAAATGTTGCTAGATATTGCCATTGTCACCTTAATGGGGGGGTGGTGGGGAGGAATAGCCTCTGATGAAGAACCACTGGCTTAGACTGATTATTTGGTAAGAAATAGCTGGTGGGAATTCAACCACTATGACGACAACAGACCCTGCAGAAGGGTCAGTGAAGGATGCAAACGAACCTTCTGAAACCCTGTGTTAAAATGCCCCCACACTGAACACCACCGCTTCCGCTAAAGCCGTCTTCCTAGGAAGTGTTAGACCAGTAGCTCTTTCTGCTTTTAGCCGGGCAGAGGATTGATTCCAGAATCTAGTGAGTGTCAGAAAGTACTCGCAGAAATGAAACTACTTCAATTGTGCAAAGGCAGCTGCAGGACAGCGAGCTACTCAGATCATACAATCCACGCTTTTATTTCACTTTCAGATCAAAACGCAATTGAAAATCACATTCTGATTTCCCTTTAGGTCCTAGACATTTTTATGTTCTTTTCTTCCAAGGTTCTTGGAAGAGAGCCTTGAAAATATTGCTGAACGTCAAAACAAGATGTCCCTCGTTCCCCACCCCCGCTGCTCGCCACCCTCCCAATTTATATATAGCATGAGCTAATTTTCAATCTTCTGTTTCAGTGACAGTGACATCCTGTTCCTAACAGGTGGCAGTTACATTCAGCTTCTCTGCAGTTATAGAACCATGATTTTAGGGCATGTCCAGCCTTTCTAATCTATTTATTCAAGAGGGGGAGACTCATCCCAGGGGCTGTCAGAGCAGGTAGACAAACTTTGGCTACATGGGCTTCTTGTTTCCCTGGGCTCCCATAAGCTTGTAAACTCTGGGGAGGACTGTTTGCTCCAGATGACACTGAATGGGGATCCTCACGTAGATCATTCCAGCTCTTCTTTCTCTCTGAGTGTCCCACCTGATCATACTGAGGATTCAGAACACTCATATTCAGCATGGGCTACAGTAGATACTTTTTTACGAGGCAAAGGACCCCCTCTTACATGCATACACAATGCTCTTCTTTCTTCTCCCACTCCTCACAATAGCCCAAATCAAGATGTTTCTGAGCTCCTGCTGTATTCCCAGCCCGGTGCTCTTGGAACAAGATTTGGTCTAGGCTTTCAAGGACCTCGCAGAGTGGAGGGAGAGACCTCTGATGACAGTGCAGGGCAATATTCATCAAATACGAAAAGCAGGTGCTCTGGGCACCCTGAGAAAGGAGAGCTCCATGCCTGGGGTTCCCGGAACCAATGTTGGGTGTGGTTGAAAGAGGACTGGACTTGGGGCTGATGGGTTTAACTCACATCTCTCCCTCCTCCAGCCTTGTGACAATATTAGCCTGTTCTCACACAGCTTTAAAGATACTACCTGAGACTGGGTAACTTACAAACAAAAGAGGTGTAACTGACTCACAGTTCTGTACGGCTAAGGAGACCTCAGGAAACACAATCACTGTGGAAGGCAAAGCAAGGTGCCTTTTTCACAAGGCGACAGGGGAAAGAGCGCAGGAGAAACTGCCATTTTTAAACCATCAGATCTCATAAGAACTCCCTTGGTATCATGAGAACAGTATGGGGGAAACTGCCCCCGTGATCCAATCATCTCCCATCAGGTCCCTCCCAAGACACGTGGGGATTATAATTTGAAATGAGATTGTGGTGAGGACACAGAGCCAAACCATATAAGAGATCCCGGGTGGAGTAGGAGATGGTCATTTGACATTTTGATCCTCCTTTCTCTCACGTGCAAAGCGGGGACAGTAAAACATATTCATAAGGCTGATGTGTGGATGAAATGAAGTAACAGATGTTAAAGTTCCTGTAACTCGCTCCATTTAAACTATGAGACGGGGCCGTCCCTACCCCTGGGAAAATTCAAGAAGTAGCTTGGCAGTGAGTGTAATGTCTGTAATAATTACTAACACTTATCAAACACTTATTCATGTGCCAGGCACTGCTCTTACTGGTTCATTCATGCATTCTATAAATATTTACTAAGGACCTACTGCATGTTAGAGACGCATCTAGAAGTTGAAGACAGAGCAGAGAAAAAGACACTCAAAGCCCCTGTCCTTATGGCCCTTACAGTCTTGTGCTAGAGACTATTTACAAATTGCTGTTTCAGGAGTAATAAGCAAGTATGAGAAAACTAAAGAAGTGAATTGCTTGAACCCAGGAGACGGAGGTTGCGGTGAGCCAGGATCGCACTATTGCACTCCAGCCTGGGTAACAAGAGCGAAACTCCATCTCAAAAAATAAAAAAATAAAAAAATTTAAAAAAAAGAAGTGTAACATTGCAGAAGGGGTCCAGTGGTACTATTTTAAGGTAAGGTGTCCAGGGTGTCAGAGAGCTACCAGAAGTGAGATGGGTGAAGTATGCAGATATCAGGAGAATGAAGGTTGCAGTAGGTCCTCCAGCTCAGGGAGTGCAAGGTTGTGGAGACAGCAAGGTGTCCCCTGAGCTGGAGGACAGTCAGGCCAACGTGGCTGAGGCAGAGAAAGCAATGGTGGGAGAGGAGGGAGATGAGCAGAAGAGGCAGCCGGGGGCCGGATAGTGGGATGTCTGGGCTTTGGTAAGGCCAGTGGATTCTACTGTAAATGTGGTGGGAGACCTTTAGAAGATTGGAACCAGAGGCTCATGGGCTTGCTTGTAATTTGAAAGTGTCTCTCTGGCAGCAATAAAGGGATTAAGGGTGGAGGCAGGGAGAGTGGGGATATCCAGGGCACAATCCAGGTGAGCAGCTGCTGGCTTGGACTAGGGTTGTGATGGGAGAGGCAAGAAGAGGTCCAGATTCCTGAAGGATTGGATGTGGAGTGTGCGCAAAAGAAAGGGGCAAAGTTTCGGCCAGAGTAGCTAGGTGAACGACGGTGCCACTAATCAGTAAGAGGAACCATCAGGGAAGAGTAGGTTTAGGAAGCGGAGAATCAAGGTTTCTGTTCTGGCCACAATGAAGTTAAGATGCTGTTAGACTTAAAGATGTTACATAGGTGATTAGAGATAAGAAATGAGTTTAGGTAATACGTGTTCACATGTGAACTACTTAGTCCTCTTAACAAACTGAGGTACTTACTCCTATTATGCTCATCTTGTCAAGGAGGAAACTGAAGCACAGGTTAAGAAAATTGAAACCCTTTGGTCCTTTCAGGGCAAGGAGACATGGTTCATGAATGGAGCAGGTGGAAGAAAATAAAGGTTGTTCCAATCAAGTCATTGGAGACACCAGTTGGATCAGAGCAATCAATATTTGAGATACTGATTCCAAAAAAGTAAGGGCACAGGTGGGACTCCCATGTTGGAGGTGAGGCCTAAAGGGAGGCGTTAGGGTCATGAGGGTGGACCCCTCTTGAACAGCTCAGCACCATCCTCACAGCAATAAGTTTTCACTTTATTAGTTCCCGTGAGAGCTGATTGTTAAAAAGAGCCTGGCACTGAATGACTGGCAAGATGGCCAAATAGGGTCGGCTCTGGTCTGCAGCTCCCAGCAAGATTCACACAGAAGGTGGGTGATTTCTACATTTCCAACTGAGGTACCCAGTTCATCTTATTGGGAGACTGGTTGGACAGTGGGTGCAGTCCACAGAGGGTGAGCCAAAGCAGGGTTGGCCATAGCTGCCCCTGGGAAGTGCAAAGGGTTGGGGGATTTCTCTCCCCTAGCCAAGGGAAGCTGTGAGAGACGGTACCAGGAAGAAGCATGCCGGCCCAGATACTATGCTTTTCCCACGGTCTTCACAACCAGCAGATTGGGAGGTTCCCTTCAGTGCCTACACCACCAGGGCCCTGGGTTTCAAGCACAAAGCTGGGTGACTGTTTGGGCAGACACCAGGCTAGCTGCAGGAGTTGTTGTTGTTGTTTTTTTTCATAGTCCAGTGGCACCTGGAATGCCAGCAAGACAGAATCCTTCACTCCCCTGGAAGAGGAGCTGAAGGGAACCAAGTGATCTGGCTCAGTGTGTCTCACAACCACAGAGCACAGCAAGCTAAGATCCGCGGCTTGAAATTCTCGCTATGAGTACAGCAGTCTGAGCTCGACCTGGGAGAACTACAAACCACTGCTCAAAGAAATAAGAGAGGATACAAACAATTGGAAAAAATTCCATGCTCATGGATAGGAACAATCAATACCATGAAAATGGCCATACTGCCCAAAGTAATTTACAGATTTAATGCTATCCCCATCAAGCTACTATTGGCTTTCTTCACAGAACTGGAAAAAACTACTTTAAATTTCATGTGAAACCAAAAAAGAGCCTGCATAGCCAAGACAATCCTAAGCAAAAAGAACAAAGCTGGAGACATCATGCTACCTGACTTCAAACTATACTACAAGGCTACAGTAACACAAACAGCATGGTACTGGTACCAAAATAAATATACAGACCAAAGGAACAGAACATAGGCCTCAGAAATTATACTACACAACTACAATCATCTGGCCTTTGACAGACCTGACTAAAACAAGCAATGGGTACAGGATTCCCTATTCAATAAATGGTGTTGGGAAAACTGGTTAGCCATATGCAGAAAGCTGATACTGGATCCCTTCCTTATACCTTACACAAAAATTAACTCAAGATGGATTAAAGACTTAAATGCAAGACCTAAACCCATAAAAACTCTAGAAAAGAACCTAGGGAATACCATTCAGGACATAAGCATGGGCAAAGACTTCATGACTAAAACACCTAAAGCAATGGCAACAAAAGCCAAAATAGACAAATGGGAACATGATTGTGTATTTAGAAAAGAGCTTCTGCACAGCAAAAGAAACTATCATCAGAGTAAATGGGCAACCTACAGAATGGGAGAAAATTTTTGCAATCTATTAATCTGACAAAGGGCTTATGTCCAGAATCCACAAAGAACTTAAACAAATTTACAGGAAAAAAACAAACAACCCCATCAAAATGTGGGCAAAGGATATGAACAGACACTTCTCAAAATAAGACACATATGCAGCCAACAAACATGAAAAAAAGCTCATCATCACTGGTCATTAAAGAAATGCAAATCAAAACCACATGGAGATACCACCTCATGCCAGTAAGAATGGTGATCATCAAAAAGTCAGGAAACAACAGATGCTGGAGAGGATGTGGAGAAATAGGAAGACTTTTACACTGTTGGTGGGAGTGTAAATTAGTTCAACCATTGTGGAAGACAGTGTGGTGATTCCTCAAGGATCTAGAACTAGAAATACCATTTGACCCAGCAATCCTATTACTGGATATATGCCCAAAGAATTATAAATCATTCTATTATAGAGACACATGCATACATACGTTTATTGCAGCACTGTTCACAATAACAAAGACTTAGAAACCAACCCGAATGCCCATCAATGATAAACTGGATAACGAAAATGTGGCATATATACACCATGGAATACTGTGCAGTCATAAAAAAGGATGAGTTTGTGTCCTTTGTAGGGACATGAATGAAACTGGAAACCATCATTCTCAGCAAACTAACACAAGAATAGAAAACCAAACACCGCATGTTCTCACTCATAAGTGGGAGTTGAGCAACGAGAACACATGGACACAGGGAGGGGAACATCACACATGGGGGCATGTTGGGGGTGGGAGGGCTAGGGGAGGGATAACATTAGGAGAAATACCTAATGTAGATGATGGGTTGATGGGTGCAGCAAACCACCATGGCATGTATATACCTAAGTAGCAAACCTGCACATTCTGCCCATGTATCCCAGAACGTAAAGTATATAAAAAAAGAGCCCTGCATCTCCCCACCTGCTTCCTCTCTCACCATGTGATCTGCACATACTGGCTCCCCTTCCTCTTCCGCCACGAGTGGAAGCAGCCTAAAGCCCTCACCAGAAGCAAATGCAGGTGCCATGCTTCTTGCACAGCGTGCAGAACTGCAAGTCAAAGTAACCTCCTTCTTTATAAATTACCCAGCATCAAATATTCCTTTGTAGAAACACAAGTGTTGGAAGAAACTTCCCAACTCACAGCATTTTTCAGGACTTAACATCGCTGCCGAGCCCACCATGCATCTTTACCACCTCTCTAATGCCATTCTCCTCTGTGGGTTCTGGACAGGACCTGTTTACTGGGATGGCAGCCAAGAGGAGAAGGGAAAAGAGCTGTGTGATGGTCTCCATGGCCAAAGCCCCCTAGAATGAGAAGCATTTTCCAAGATCTAGAAGCCCATGAGAGCATTGTCTACTTTAAGGCAAGCTGTCTCAAAAGAAGCAGGTAAGCTCATTAGTGAGGAGCTAGGTCTTTCTCAAGATCTAGGTCTTCATTTCCTGTTCAGGAAGAAATTCAAACCTGCTCAGCATTTGGGTGAAAAATGCTCCCACCAGCATCTCCCAGACTCCTGAGCTGGTCTGTGGCACTAAACTCACAGGAGCAAATAGTAGAAGAAATACGTCTTCCCTCCTGCCCAAGCTCTGAAACTACCTTTTGTGTTTCCTGTAAATGTATTCACTCTTTTCACTGGACAACCATGGAAACCAGTAGCAAAGGCATTTTTATTAAGTTCTAACTCAAAAAGCTTAATCACATTCTGGCAGCTTTTCTCTATGACACAGAAGCATAAACTTCGCTCACTCCCCTTTTGCCCCTCAGGTTTGGGTCTTTACAGACAAGCACAGCAGTTTAAAAAGAGAAAGTGTAAGCTTCCTGATGCATTGGTTAACCCCACTTCCATTCCTTGTGCAAACTCCTCAGCATTTTCTGACAGCAACCATGTTCTATGGATCGATATCTCCCCATGGATCTGGAAACAATAAGAGAGAGGACCTGTGAAATGCCATTACCGAATGAAACATGGAAAGAGTTCATTCTGGTTTTGTTTATTTTTTACCATGCCAACTTCTCTCACATGGTGGAAGGATGTGTGCCCATGAAGGGGGGCTGAGCAGGGGAGGAAAAGCAGGGAAGTCATCAAGAGTGTGGAGGCATCAGAGCAGAGCAACGGCTGTACAAAGAAGCAGCCAACAAGCTGAGGCCAAGAAAGTCCAGCCCAGGGCCAGACCAAGCGGTAAAACCTGAAGGAAGGACTCTCTGTAGGGCAGTGGGGCAGCGGACAGATGTGATGGTGCACAGCAGAATGGCAAAGTGTCCGAGCCAGGCAATTTCAATAAATCTGTAAGAGATGGACAAAGAATAAAAGGAATAAGGAACTACCCAGGAGAACAGGGCTAGTAGAAAGAATATAAGAAATCTAGCAGGAAGAACAGGGGTAGTAGAAAGAATTTATGAAATGCAGAGGGCTGGGGGCCAAGCAGTGGTGTGCTAGGCTCTATTCATATTCATACTGGCTCATGAGAGCCCTTTTGTTACATTTTCAGGATTTTGTCAGCCACTTGACATCAGGTCTGTTGCTGGAAATTGGCTACATTGTATTCATACTGCATAGGACAGAAACTGTTAAATGCTACAAATCTGGGTGCCTACCCACTTCTTGAAGCTCTCAATGGCCAGTTGTTAAAATTTACCAGCACACCACTGGCTGCCAAGCTCCTAGGCTCCAGTGGCTTGAAATTCCAATGATCTAGAAGTTCCAACTTGAGAGGTGACCTGGGCAGCCCAGCCCCCTCCCTTCTCTCCTTCTTGTGCTCTGAAGGAGCTGCGCCCAAGAGCATCACGGAGGAAATGGCCATATGGCCATTATGGCCACTCACAGTCCCTGGGTGGGGACTCCCTGTCAGAGAGAAGTAGTGATCACAGCTTAGACTAGTGGTTCTCAAAGTGCGCTCTCCAGACCAGCAGCATCAACATCACCTGGGAACTTGTTAGAAATGCAGATTCTTGGGCTCCTCTCCAGGCTTGCTGAATCAGAAATGCTTGGAGTAAGGCCCAGAAATCTGTTTTAACAAGCCCTCTAGGCAATACTGATGCTTGCTTGACTTTGAGAATCATCAGGCTAGGTTGTGGTAATGATGGTTGGGTCTAATTTGTGAATTGAGACAAAAATTTAAAAATGTGTCACTGTGTCAAAGCAAAGAGGACTGGAAAGATGGTAGGAGGTGGAGTGCAAGATGGCAGAGCAAAGGTTCAGGATAAAGTCTTGAATTATGCAAAGGATTGGCAGGATATGTGCTCTCAGGTTGGGAAGGAGCTGATTAAGGTCTGTGCTAGATGAAAACAGACACACAGATCAATGGAATAGAATAGAGAATCCAGAAACAAATTTATACATCTACAGTGAACTCATTTCCAGCAAAAGTGCCAAGAATGTACATTGGGGAAAGGACAGTCTCTTCAATAAATGGTGCTGGGAAAACTGCACATCCATGTGCAGAAGAACTAAACCAAACCCCTACCTCTCAATGCATACAAAAATCCAATCAAAATGGTTTACACACTTGAATCTAAGACCTCAAACCGTGAAACTGCTATAAGAAAACATTGTGGAAACTCTCCAGGACGTTGGACTGGGCAAAGATCTCTTGAGTAATACCCCATAAGCACAGGCACCCAAAGCAAAAATAGACAAATGGGATCACACCAAGTTGAAAAGCTTCTGCACAGCAAAGAAAAAAAAGTAAGGCGACAACCCACAGAGCGGAAGAAAGTATTTGCAAACTACCCACCTGGGCATCAGCAACCAGAACATACAGGGAGTTCAAAAAACTCCATAGGAAAAAAAACTAATAATCTAATTTTAAAATGAGCAGAAGCTCTGAACAGACATTTTTCAAAAGAAGACAGACAAACGGTAAGTACTCAACACCACTGATCCTCGGAGAAATGCAAATCCAAACTATAATGAGATATCATCTCACCCCAGCTAAAACGGCTTTTATCCAAAAGACAGGCAACAATAAATGCTGTTGAGGATGTGGAGAACAGGGAACTGTCATACACTGTTTGTGGAAATGTAAATTAATACAATCATTATGGAACACAGTTTGAAGGTTCCTCCAAAAATTGAAGATACAGCTACCAGATGATTCAGCAATCCCACTGCAGAGTGTAAGCCCAAAGGAAAGGAAATCAGTATACTGAAGAGATATCTGCACTCTTATGTTCATTGCAGCACTATTCACAATAGCCAAGATTTGTAAGCAACCTAAGTGTCCATCAACAGAATCATGGATAAAGAAAATGTGGTACATATACACAGTGGAGTACTATTTGGCCATAAAAAAGAATGATATTCCGTCATTTGCAACAACATGGATGGAACTGGAAATCATTATGTTAAGTGAAATAAACCAGGCACAGAAAGACAAACTTCACACGTTCTCACTTATGGGTGGGAGCCCAAAATTGAAACAATTGGGCTGGGCGCGGTGGCTCATGCCTGTAATCCTAGGACTTTGGGAGGCCGAGGTAGGTGGATCACTTGAGGTCAGGATTTCAAAACCAACCTGGCTAACATGGAGAAATCCCATCTCTACTAAAAATACAGAAAAAAAAAAAATAGCTGGGTGTGGTCGTGGGCACCTGTAATCCCAGGTACTCGAGAAGCTGAGGCAGGAGAATCACTTAAACCCAGGAGGCAGAGGTTGCAGTGAGCCGAGATCATGCCACTGCACTGCAGCCTGGGTAACAGAGTGAGACTCTGTCAAATAAATAAATAAATAAATAAATAGAACAATTGAACCCATGGAGATAGAGAGTAGAACAATGGTTACTAGAGGCTGGAGGGTGGAGCAAGGGGTTGGGGAAAGTGGGGATGGTTAATGGGTCCAAAATAGTTAGAATGAATAAGACCTAGTATTTCCTAGCACACAGGGTGACAACAATGATTTATTGTACGTTTGAAAATAACTAAAGAAGTACAATTGGATTATTTGTAACACAAAGAAAGAATAAATACTTGAGATGGGGATATTCCATTTACCCTGATGTGATTATTGCACATTGTATGTCTGTATCAAAATATTTCATGTACCCCATAAACATATATACTTAATATGTACCTATAAAAATAAAAAAAATAAAATAGAAGACTTGTGCCGGACCTTAGTGATTCCTATGTATTACTCAACGCTGTGTACCACGGTGAAGTTTGCAACATCCGTCCATCCATCTGTTTACTGACTCTTTCATTCATTGAACAGTTATCCTGAGGGACCACCATTTTTCAAGGTTTCTGTGCTTTGCAAAAACAGGGGTGAATAAGTCACTTTTCCTACTCATAAATAGCTCACGTTTCTAGAGGAGACATAGTTGGGCAAAATATAATTACAATGCCCTAGCTACTTGCCCCTAGCTAGGAAGGCTTTCATTTAAATTATATCATTTACTTTTTATAAATAACCCTGCCAGCTATAATTTACTCCATTATTTGGTGAAGAAAACAAAAGCTCAGGGAGGTGAAGTGACTTTTCTAAGGACACATAGTCTTTAAATATCAGAGCCAGGCTTGAATTCAGGTCTTCCAAAGCTAATTCCAGCTCCGTGTTCTCTGGATAACTGAGGCCTAAAGAGCTGAGCCTTTCCAGCATTGCCCAGTGTTTTCCCCACGGTTTGTAGCATTCATATCAATAGATATCACACGAGACCAGGCTGAGCCTCCTTTTTGTCTACATACCTCCTAGAGGAACAGTCCTGCCATGTCTCATTAAAGCAGGAATTCTTTGAAAAATGCAAAGAAGAAATGATAATTTGTTTTCAAAATTAAATTCAAGGTGATAAATTCCCTTCCTGGGACTCACTTCCACGAGCTCGTGGCCTGGCATTCTTTCCTTGGACTTGACTTATATGTAAAGACAGGGAACACCTCCTACCTGTGTTTTTCTGTGGTGAGCATGCTTTCTGAAGAAACTGTTGACAACTCAGTGGCACGCTTGAATGGTAGAATCATATACTTATGCAGATTTATGAGAGAATTTTTCTTCTGTTAAAATTTCTGTTCTGAGGCAGTGTAATGGGAACACATACCAGATGGACTCAAGATGGTCTTATTTGATATCTATTAATATTACTGCTGCAACCCACAGGAAAGGCACTGGGAAGAGCTGGCTGACCCCGTCGTGAGAAGCATGAGGCTTGCCATTGCCTACTTTAGCAGAGTGATGTGCAAAATACGCCTGACACCAACTCACCCCAGCCTTGGTTAAGAGTTTACATTAATAATCTATTTATAATAAAAAGCACTAGCTGTGACACTGAGATCCTTTAGGAAAATAGCAACCCGAAGAGTTTATGCAAAATAATACCCTTGTTTGCTCATTGGCCTAAAATGTGTCAAGGACAAGACTTTGGAACTAAGACGCATGTGAATCTCAGCCCAAACCTTTTACCAGCTGTGTGACCTTGGGCAGACTTTGATTTCCATAAATACAAGAGGGTAATAATAAAATCTACTTATCCAGGTAATCAGGAGTGTTAGCACCAGTGTTCGTAAATGACCTAAAGTTCTAGGAGAAGGGTGGACGCTCAGTCAGTGGTTACTCTTGTTTTCAAGATTTTCCCCCAAGAAGTTACCTAGAAAGCATAAAATTTCCTCCAGTGAATAATATGCCCGATGCATTAATCACAATGGATATATGCTGTTCAGAGTCAACCTTTTTTTTTCTTGTTTTGGAACCTGTCTTAAACTATACTGACAAACTTAAAAATTCAACTAAGATTTGGCCTAGAAAAAGGTAAGAAGCCTGTGTTATGCCCCATTCAAAAAAAAGGGCCAATATGGTATTTTTCTCATTTACATGATGGTTTCTTGTTCTGCATCAGTGATAGTGAGGGCTTTTAAATTATCAATAATTGTTCAATAACTATTGCCAAGCTGTTGCTAATTTTCTTTGGTGAACACTAGCAAAATATTTGCCAGGATGACAGTACTTGAGAATTCTCCAAGTCCAAGAACACAGCATAATGGGAAACTAGGCCTTTCCTTCCTAATTTCCAGAGCTGTTTCTAAAACAGCACTTTCTTCTATACCAGGCTCTCCAAGGACACCAGGTTGGGCAAAATCAGGCGCATTATTGCAAACCTGAGTGTGAAGACTTGCTCACTTGGCATTTGCAGGAAAGAAAAATGAACTTCCACTTGCTATAGGCATTTAAATGCTTTGCTAGACGCTGTGGCTGCAGAGGGGACTCCTGCCTCCAAGGACTCTCAGTGGACTGAGGTCTGCAGGCATGCATTGAATCCCACAATGCAGAAGGAACTCCACCAAGTTACGAGCTTGTGTGATGCAGGAAGAAAGAACGGTTCTTGTAATGGTACAAAGATAGAGGAGGCCACCTATCTGACATAACTCCAATCTGATTTCATTATGAAAGTCATTTATTTCACAACGAAATGTCAAAACTTCTGTTGAGTGTGTACTTGCCTCAAAAAACTCTTTGGTTGTAAGTCAAGGGGAGCAATTCAAGCGGCTTACGGACTAAAAGTCAGAATGGACCCAAGAATGCTTTGTGAAGCCTTGAGGTTTAAGTGACAGGACCTCTCAAGGGAGGTAGCTGCAGCCAGAAAGGCCTCAGCTATCCGAGCGGTCCTCACACCTCACCTCTATTTCTCTGTGCGTCTGTTTCATTCTTGTTTCTCTCCCACGTGTTCCACTCTGCCTTTCCAGATGAAGCCCAGAAAACAGTTGCCCCACGGCATCTAAGTATGTCTTCTCTAAATCCAGTCAGCTAAGGGCTCTGTGTCCGGCCTTGTGGGACCGAGAGGCAGCTACAGCCCACCCAGCTAGTGGAGAAGTTTCTCAGGGAAAGCGAGTCATCCTTCATCGTGTAAAGCACTGGTCTGGGACTGTTCCTAAGGTAAATAACCCAAGTTGCACACATAGCTATGGAAATGGCAGGTCAGAGGGAGAAGGTTTGGCTTTAGGTTGGGAAGAGAGGGATGTTTGTAGAAGAAATAAAAATCAGCTGAGCATTGAAAGAAAGTTTCAACCAGCATAGTGAAGCAGCATCTTCGTCTGGAGTAAATACCTGAGATTCGTTGTCTCACGACCAAGGAAAACTAGGATGCAGACACACAAAGGGTGAGATTCAGAGTAAAAGTTTAATAGGCGAAAGAAAGAGAAGAGCTCTCTTGCTACGGAGAGGAGTCCCAGAGAAAATGGTTGCCGCTTCCGCAATGAAATGCAGGCTTTACAGATGAGTTTGAGGGGGCAGTGTCTGATTTACACAGAGCATGAAAGATTGGTTGGTCCAGGTGTGCTATTTGCATAGTGCATGTAAAAGCTGGCTGCCCCACCACAATTTTTTATTATGCAGATGAGTTCTCTGCCTGGCTGACGTCATGTTGCCTGGTTCTCTACATTCCGTGTGGTGACAAAGAAAATGGAAGATGGAAACTCCATGTTGAACATACCTGGCCCTCAGGTAGCACTTTTCTGTTGGCACAGTTGCCAGCCTTGACACGTGCAAGCTTCCAGCTTGCTTACCTATGTCTGCAGCTAGATTTTTTTCAGGCTATTCTTTGTTAGAAAAGAAGTGATTTAAGGGCTGCTTTTTATTAAAAAGGAAATTCTGCTGAGGACTCTGATGCCTTTACTATCTGCCTAAATAATTTCTTTCTACCTCCTATATCAATAGGGATGGGGAAAAAAACCCCAGACCCACAGAATGAAGAAAAGTCTAAGAAATAATCAGACAGTTACCACCGAGACCAAAAACAACAAAGAATTACGTGCCAAGAATTAATGGAAACAAGCAGTTCAGAACAAAGGCTGGAGTGAGTTTGTCCTAAAGTTTCCCTGTGGGAAGTACATAAGGAAAGCTGTGGGCCTTCCAAGGCGCTGGCTGCAAGGAGCTACTGAGTCTCCATCTCCTAGGCGCATCTTCAATTAACCACTCACATCCTAACCCCATAATGGCATCTCACTCTCATTCTGGCTAGTTAATATCTATTGAGCAGTTAACCACGTGCCAGGCACTGTGCTACCTATATTACCTCAAATGATTTCCATACTAGTGCAATGAAATAGGTGCCGTTATTTCTATTTTACAGATGAGGAAACTGAGGTTTAGGTGAAGCAAATCTCTTAGGGACGCATAGCAAGTAAGCCACAGGTGCAGCTTTGTGCAACGCCAAGACCCGTTTCTGCAATTACTGTGATGTCTACCCTCCACACGTTCTGTCTTTTATTTGTCAACTAGATTGCCAAAAAGCTGGCACCCGATACGTCTAATTTTCTGCCTTCCCTAAGAAAATAACTTATAATTCCAGACCACCTTCATTGGTTGGGAAGAAGGAGCTGAGGATGATGAATTCATGCAGATTCCCGGAAAAAGTCTCATATAAAATAAAAGACAGCCCAAGCCTCAAAAAGCCTGCATCAGCTTTTGCGTGTCGTTTGCCTACTCTGTGTCTTCTGGATTCTGAGCTCTTGAAATTGCTATGGCTGCCTATTTTCATTTGCAAAACTTCTCACCATAGCATTATAGCTTTGGTAAGTGCTTTTGAAAGCAAAAGAGCATCTATATTTAGCACAGAAGGTCAAAAAGAAGTCTCTAAATAGAAAAATATGTGTGCTTAAACTTTTGTCTCATTTAAATATGAAGATAAATTTAAGCACTCTTTGGTGTCAACAATTCCAACCTCATAAATTAGAAGCAACCACAGTAAACACATCCAGCAGCATTTAAGTTATCCTTTTCTTTCCCCTAATTATAAAGCATCAGGCTGAAAACATTCGCGTTGATTTACCCAATTTCCTATTGTCAAGTTCTAAGTCGACACTTGATGTGATTATGTTAATGCGCTAATTAAGTTTAGTGTCCTTTACTGTACGTTCTCCTCCCAGCAAAATAAGAAAATGCAAAGATAAGTATGTTTTCCTCGACTGTGGTCTGGAATAAATAGGGCAGATGCCCTGTGAGAGCAGGAAATATTATCTTTTACGTTGAGTTGCCTTAGATACAATTTAATTTGAACAATTGAATATATTTATGAGGTGCAAGAAGCAAATAAAAAAGAGCATTCAAGCTGTGTAGTGTGCCTTGCTTTCACCATTAGAGCTGAAACGACAGTAAGTGCCCTCATGTGTGAGCCGGAGTGTTTTGTGGGGACACTGCAGGGAGCAAAAGTCAAGAATATGTTGCTTGTATATTTCACCCAAGGCCACCTTTAACTTAAATTTATATCTTGTTCTATTTTTTTTCTGACTCAATTTATGCAGACATTTTCATTATTTTGCACGTTGATATTCCTTCTGATTTCCATTTTTAAATTTAGAAAAAGGCCTGGGGCCAAGGTCTTGTCTGTGATAATGCATATTCTTAAAAGAGACAGAAAGAGTCCGTTGTTTCCCTTTGCAAATTAAACTACGACACGATACTTTGTTAATACTTAAAATTTTAATTTCATGTTATTGAAAGAGCTCTTTTTGATTTATTTAGTTGTAGATTTTTATCATATAACCCTCACACATATATTAGTTAAGCTTTTCCTAAAATTGGATCATAGTCAGAGTCTCCTGAATCACTTACAACTAAGAGTCGATGACCATGTTTTTCTTCACGCGTTCATCCTCTGGACTTGACGTTGAAGCATTTCTCAGATGTGTCCCAATGCTGCCTCCACGACATGCTGCAAGTCTCGATGCTGAACTTTCTTGATCTTATTAGAAGGACCATCCAAAGGTTTTCAGTCTAAGTTGTGCATGCAGAGAATAACAATTATGCCAATATGACAATGACTGTGAAACACCACTGACTGTAAGCCACCTCCTGATTTCAGAGAGAACCCTAGAATCCATAAAATACTGTAAATCCACAGCAGCACTTTCCTCCTCGGGCTGTAGTGAGAAATATCCCGGAATAGTGCCTAGTACTTAGTAAGCATTTGGTAAATGATAGCTGTCAGTAGTGCTACTCTAACTTGTTGGGATGGCTCTGTATATGTAAATTATCGAATAATTAGGGTAATAAATTATATCCATAAATTATACCCAGGCTTTAGTTATACAAGTATTTTAGGAATGTGTGCCTGTTTGGTCTCAAACAATGAGGAAAAGATCTCCTATTCAGTAAATGGTGCTGGGAAAACTGGCTAGCCATATGCAGAAAACTGAAATTGGACCCCTTCCTTATATCTTATACAAAAATTAACTCAAGATGGATTAAATACTTAAATGTAAAACCCCAAACCATAAAAACCCTAGAAGAAGGCTTGGGACAGTGACTCATACCTGTAATCCCAGCACTCTGGGAGGCTGAGGTGGGTGGATCACCTGAGGTCAGGAGCTTGAGACCAGCCTGACCAACATGGAGAAATGCCATCTCTACTAAAAATACAAAAATAGCCCTGCATGGTGGTACATGCCTGTAATCCCAGCTACTTGAGAGGCTGAATCAGGAAATCGCTTGAACCCAGGGAGCAGAGGTTAGCAGTGATTTGAGATTGTACCATTGTACGCCAGCCTGGGCAATAAGAACAAAACTCCATCTCAGAAAACAAAGACAAAAACAAAAACAAAAAAAAACTAGAAGAAAACCTAGGCAATACCATTTAGGACGTAGGCATGGGTAAAGACTTTGTGACAAAAATGCTAAAAGCAATTGCAACAAAAGCCAAAATTGACAAATGGGATCTAATTAAACTAAAGAGCACAGCAAAAGAAACTATCATCAGAGTGAACAGGCAACCTACAGAACGGGAGGAAAATTTTGCAATTTACCCATCTGACAAAGGTCTAATGTCCAGAATTTACAAGGAACTTAAACATATTTAAAAGAAAAAAAATCAACAACCCCATCAAAATTGGGTAAAGGAGGCCAGGCATAGTGGCTCACATCTGTAACCCCAGTTCTTTGGGAGGCCAAGGTGGGTGGATGACCTGAGGTCAGGAATTCAAGACCAGCCTGGCCAACATTGTGAAATCACATCTCTACTAAAAATAAAAAAAAAATTTGCTGGGTGTGGTGGGGGGCCTGTAACCTTAGCTACTTGGGAGACTGAGGCAGGAGAATCGCATGAACATGGGAGGTTTCAGTGAGCTGAGATTGTGAGATTCACTAATTATCAGAGAAATGCAAATGAAAATCACACTGAGACAATCTCACACCAGTCAGAGTGTTGATTATTAAAAAATCAGGAAACAAATACAGCTAGTGCTTGACTTACGACCATGATTGGTGCCAACAGACCGGTTGTAACACGATTTGGTCGTAAGTTGAGTAGGCTACTGTATATGTACAGTACTATGAAATGATGTTATAAAAATCTTTAAGTCATATTTTATCATAATTTTCTTTCATTATTGTTATATATCATAATTTTCTTTGTTTATTTTATGCCATTTGTATCATCTCTACACCATTTTGTTTCTTATTTTTACATTCGTCAGGTTTAAGTAAAACACTGCATTACCAGTACAACTGGTTTAATATTTGCAAAACATACAAAATTACAAAATACAGGTGCATACAAAAATACAAAATACAGGTGTAAAAAATACCATAGGAAACATTTTCCCAATTGCAAAACATATCAAAATATATAAACATGTACGAAACATTTTATTGGTCGCTGGTGCTTGGCTGTGGATTGTTGATGTCGTCATCTGAGGCAGCAGTTGGGGTTACCGGAGTTGGTTTTTTCATAAACATGGTGAGCTTTGTCTGAATTGTATGTTTCTTTTTTTCTTCATAAATTTCACAATACAGATGAAACACATCGTGCGCCATCCGTTCAATCCTTGCAAATCGTTCAATGTTTGGGTCCATTGCTTCGAAATGTATAAGAAGTTTATTGGGAGGGGTTTGATGAAAAATATCCAAGACACAAAACACAAATTGCTGTACCGAGTCTGGGATAAGAGTTGAAATGGTGCACGCGGCAATGGTAGTGCTGCTGGAAGCTGGTCCGCACTGTCGTACGCCCAGCTGGGCAAGGAAGCTGGTCCGCACTGTCGTACGCCCAGCTGGGCAACGTTTGCGCTGCCAGACGCGGAGCAGTCGTGGCTAGCGATTGTGGTCATAAAGTCGAATGGTTGTAAGTTGCATAGGTTGTAAGTCGATCAATACCTGTACATGGTGGTGAGGCCGTGGAGAAATAGGAACACTTTTACACTGTTGGTAGGAATGTAAATTAGTTCAACCATTGTGGAAGATAGTATGGTGATTCTTCAAGGATCTAGAACCAGAAATACCATTTGACCCAGCAATTCCATTAATGGGTATATACCCAGAGGAATATAAATCATTCTACTATAAAGACACATGCACACGTATGTTTATTGCAGCACTATTTATAATAGCAAAGATATGGAACCAACCTAAATGCTCATCAGTGACAGACTGGATAAAGAAAATGTGGAACGTATACACCATGGAATACTATGCAGCCATAAAAAGGAATGTGATAATTTCCTTTGTAGGGACATGGATGAAGCTGGAAGCCATCATCTTCAGCAAACAAATACAGGAACAGAAAACCACATGCACACATATGTTTATTGCAGCACTATTCACAACAGCAAAGACATGGAACCAACCTAAATACCCATCAAAGATAGACTGGATAAAGAAAAGGTGGTACATATACACCATGGAATACTATGCAACCACAAAAAGGAATGAGATAATGTCCTTTGCAGGGGCATGGATGAAGCTGGAAGCCATCATCTTCAGCAAACTAACACAGGAACAGAAAAGCAAACCTGCATATTCTCACTCATAAGTGGGAGCTGAACATTGAGAACACATGGACACACAGAAGGGGACAACACACACCAGGGCCCGTCAGGAAGTAGGGGGTGAACAGAAGGAACTTAGAGGATAGGTCAATAGGTGCAGCAAACCACCATGTCTCACGTATACCTATGTAACAAACCTGTTTTTTGAATAAAGAAAAAAAAGCTAATCTGCAAAGTCTACAGACTGTATGGTTCTAAAATATATGACATCCCACAAAAGGCAAAACTACTGGGATAGTAAAAAATTAGTGGTTTCCAGGGATTGGTAGGGAAGGAGGGATGAATAGGTGGAACATGGAGAATTTTAAAAAGTGGATACACTTCATTATACATTTGTCCAGCCCCATGGAATGTACATCACAAGGGTAAACCCTGATGTAAATTATGGACTCTGGATAAAAATGATGTGTCAATGTAGGTTTACTGACCATAACAAATGTATCACTCTGCTGGGATATGTTGATATTTGCGGAGGCTGTGTGCGTGGAGGGGTAGAGGACATGTGGGAACTCTGTACTTCTCACTAAATTTTACTGTGAATCTAAAACTGCTCTAAAATAATACTTTTTAAAAGTAGAAACATTTCTAGATTAAAGAGACATAAAGTCGTGACAACTAAATGTAACATGTGATCCTGGGTTGGACCCCGATCTTGAATTCTTTCTTTCCATAGAGGACAATTTTGGGATAATTGGGAGAAAATGAGTAAGGTTTATAGCTTAGATAATTATATCAACGATAATTTTTTGATTTGATAATTATAATGTGGTATGTAAGAGAGAGTCCTTTTTCTCAGTAAATACATAAGAATTGAGCAGAAGGGATTCTAGTGTCTCCAGTTATTCTCAAATGGTTCAGAAACAATAACATTGGTAATATACATATATATACATATATATGTACACACACATAGAGAGACAGAGAGAGAGAGAGAGAGGAGAAATGATAAAGCAAATGTGGCAAAATGTTAACAGCTGGGGTGAAAGGCTTATGATAGTTCTTTCTACTATTTTTGCAACTCTATTGTAAGGCTGATATTTCAAAATAAAAAATATAAATAATTGGAAAGACAAATCACTTCACAGAAAACAAAAAGTGCATGAAGAGTATTAAGCTCGTTCTGAGCCAATGATAGCATTGCAAATTCCCTTCGCAATGTTTTTGTCACTCACATGCACACTCATAGAACTGTAGTCTTAGCGTTTTCTTCTTTCTTCCTGCCTTCTTTTAAACTCAATCTCATTTCACGTAAACAATTTCTTCATTGGCAGAGTGCAAAGACGTGCTGCTTTCAAGGGACATTCATTTCAGGACCCCACCAGTTGGCTGGGCCTTGGTGGTTTAGCTGTCTTCCTATTGTTACAAATTAGTATTTTTGTTATTTATTAATTCCTAGTATGTTTATTTTATTCAACAAAAAATAGTGTCAGTGTTAGTACTTTTATTAATGTAAAAAGCCTACTCACTTCGCCTACCCCACACCACCCCCTTGTTCTCACATCCTGTAGCATCATAAGGTGCATTCAATCACCTACCAGTGAAAGCACAATGATGAGTTCTCGGAGTGGTCAGCCTGCTGGCTCCTGCATCTTTAGTAGATGCAGAGACCCGATGTTGAATCTGGACCATGTTTTTGACTAGCTGTAGGACCTTAGGCAAGTTATTGAGTCTCTCTACGACTCTGTTTCTGTTTGTTTTGTTTACTTAAATCATTATCAAAAGTTTGAATTTATATCTTGCTCTATATGTGAATATTGAATATCTGCTCATTATTTTTTTGTTTGTTTCTTTTATTTACAGAGAGCCTCCTCAATCTCATTCCAATTTACTTCACTAAGTTAGCAAGAGAAGTTACATTTCAAGTTTCTGTGTTAAAATGGGACAACATTATCAGTGGGGAGAGCTCTAGTTTGCACAAGGTAATACTTTGAGATTGACTGAGCAAGAATTTTGGAGTCAGATTTGTCTGTGTTCACATATTTAGCTATGACATTTATCAGCTGTGTGACCTTAGGCAAATCATTTTAACTCTCTGAGTATCAGTCACCAGATCTACAGAATGAAAATAATATTAACTGCATTAAAGAATTACTTTAAAGGGTTAAATGAAATCTATATAAAACAATTTTGCAATATTTTAGACACTTGGTAGATACACAGTTTGTATATATATATATGTGTGTGTGTGTATATATTTATGCGCACACATATATAGATGTTTACCAAAATATTCACAAAAAATAAATATGATATAGTTGTTTACAGATTAAAATTGGAAATCAGTGAGACAAAGATGCTCTCTAGGGAGGCCAGGGGCTGCTCAGTATCGTCCTGGGGCATGACTACACCCCTTGGTCTGGAACCTTGTTTTTTCTTTTTAGCTCAAGCAAAGCCCATCAGGTCCTGCGGGACAGACTGACCTGATGATACGTCAGTTCATTTTTAATAGGGAGCAGAAATGACGAGTAAGCTAGAGTGAATCTGTGGGCTGATCCGCTCATTACCTTTTATGGAAAAGTCTCCTTAGGAAGCCAGATTGTCCTCTGAAGGTTGCTGGGGCAGGGTGGGTTGTGTGTGTGTCCGCGTGTGGAGTATGAGCTGGAAGTGGAGTCACGGGAGATTAGAAAGATGGCCTTGTGGCCTGTATCACTGAGTCACACGTAACAGCCTAATGTTCCCCCATCAAGGAGGAGACTGGCGGCATGGCAGGGAATCACTTGGGTCCTGGGCACATCTTCTTCCTTGACGAAGTTCCTCATAGACTATTCTTTGCTATTGACAAAGAAGTTCTTGAGTATCATTACATTTTATTATGCTTTTCTCCAGAATGTTACTTGTAACAAGTCTTTATTCTTTTTTCCCCCACCGAATACATATTCATCTTTAGCAGGTCTTGTTAGATTTGCTAGCTCTTTTTTTTTTTTTTTTACATTTGATCCAAAAAAGATCTTCCTTTAAGTTACCATCGGCTGTAAACAGTTATATCTAATTTGCCCTTATTTCCAGTATCTTGCCTTCAATTTCCTGTTACCATGGTCAGAATTTCAAAAACAGCTTCAGAAACCATCATGCCAACTCAGCAAACAAATTCCTCCTCTTTTTGAGCCCTCTGAGTAGGGTGACTGGGGAAACTCCTAGTTAGGAATAGACTTTGGCCCAGAAAAAAAAGAAAAATGAGAGTGTCAAAGACACATTATATGCACAGCCTCCGAGACATGTCACAGTTGGCAAGGGGGCTAAGGCCCTGCGGTTGGCTCTCCTTTGACCAAATTCTTTTTTTTTT
>NW_016107725.1:866255-873826 GCF_001604975.1 Cebus imitator | reverse complement strand
TAGAGACGGGGTTTCACCATGTTGACCAGGATGGTCTCGATCTCTTGACTTCGTGATCCACCCGCCTCGGCCTCCCAAAGTGCTGGGATTACAGGCGTGAGCCACCGCGCCCAGCGACTGACCAAATTCTTATGCTTTATGTAAACAACTTAAGCACCAGGAACAAAAGCAGAATGCTCTTCACAATGAAAATTGGGTATGTCAGGGATTTTCCCATTTAAGTATCATACAAACATGAATATGATTTGATATACAAATATGCTGTTTAAGTTACAATTTTAGAGACTCAGCTGATGAAATAGTGACGGGGCGAGGATCTGTGTTTTTCCATAAGCATTTTCTTTTCCTCAATGTTGTAGTGTGTTGGAGTTTAACAACAGAAATGTAGGAATAAGAAGACCCCAGCCCTGCCTTTGCCATCATCCCACATTTATACCAGTTATTTTCCTTTGTAGCCAGGGGTTTTACTTTTAATAATGTATAAAATTGAGAAACACAGACCTAGAGAAATGTACCATTATCCATCTCTCATTATTGCCTTGTTGAGACCACATGGGCAGGAGGAGAAACCCCATCTTGGCAGGTCAGGAAGGAATGGGTGTCTCACTTTCAATCATCTAGGAGAATTGGTAACCTTAAGCCAGGAATTGAGGTGGGCTCTGGATTGGCTAAGGAAGGAACTTCTCCCTCATTCAGGAGGCTGGAAGGAATTCGAGCTCTGGCTTTAAGGCCAGTGAGGTCTAGAATATGTGGGTGGTGAGGGGTGCACCCGGAGGCAGGCCGGCCAAATGGTACCAACACACCTCTTTGGTTTGGTTTGGCTTGGTTGTCAGTTGATAGCGAGTTGGTTTTCAATTCAAGTAGTAGATGAATTAGCAACACAGGGAAACAGTGGGTCTCTGGAGAAGTCGGCAGTTACTGCAGCAAGAGCTAGAACTACTTGTGGGTTCTGCCCCACGTGCAGGTAGTAAGGAAGAGCAGGAACCGCCTTTGGAAAGAGCGGAGAGCAGAGGCCTGCTCTGAGGCTAACTCTGGATGGCAGCCATGGTGTTGGCAGCAGTGCCAGAAGAACAGAAATCGAGCAGGGTTACCGGAAGAGATGGGTGCTGATCGGGACGGAAGTCTGGACTGGAGGTAGCAGGGAAGTGGACGACGGTGTGACGAGAGGCAATCAAGACAGGTTTGTGACAGATTCAGCTTCCTCGAGGACCCTCCCACCCACGACCCCTGCCCCAGAAAGGCCTGGGGTGGGAACCATTGTGAAAACTAGAGTTCTCCCTAGCAGGGTTGGTGGGCATTTGTGTTATACTTTGAGACATAAGAATGGAGTGACTGTCACTGCTTCTCCTTCTCCGCAATCCACATCTTCCCTCCAACCCATGACTCTTCCACTTCGCTCAAGATGCAAAAGCAGCACCTCTCTCTTCCACTCCAACCCTTAATTCCCTAACATGTACAATACATAGGGAGAATGAGGACGTTTCTTAGGTTTACCTCTAAATTGTGTACTAGAAAGTTCACTGCTAAAATTCTATGACTCTGTGTTTAAAATGGCCAGATGTTCAAAGCACCGAAATCTAATTCCTCAATGAGTTAGACTGAATGTTCTCAAAATAAATTTCCTTAAACGAAAACATGCTTCATTTCCACCTAACTGTGTGACCCACAGGAAGGGAAGTCATTGTTACCTGTCCTTTGATTGTGGTAATTTGCATGCTAATGATCATGCAGTCCCAGACCAGTCAGTTGGATAATGAACTTGGTGGAGCCCTGTTGTATCAGAGTAACCAGTGTGGACGCCAACAGAATGCTGAGTGTAACTTGGAAAGACGGATTAATCATTAACCAACCCCATTAATTCACTTAGCATTTTAAAGCAAATATTACTTCTCTGCATGTAACATAAGAAAAGATCAGATGCACATATTCAGCATTACCTGCTAAAACATCCAGATAATTGTATTATGCTGAAAAAGATTGTTCTCGTTTGTACAGGTGGCTTCCAAGATGAATTAATACAACAGGAAAGTGGTTGGCTATTAAAATCTGAATAATTTCATGTAAATGGCCCTTCTTCACTAATAAGACCAAATAAAAAATGCCCAGACCAGTGAAATAGTGGTGTGAAAATGATTTGAAAGTCAGAAGGTGCTGGGCACAGATGAGAATTTGTTATAACTACAACTGGTAAATGGAGTTATTGAAGTCTTTCCCATGGGCTGGGAAAACATGAAGACTTATACTGAATAGGGCACTAACTGATGAGTAGAATATCTTCTTTTTCCTATTTCCCTCTTTTCTCCAAGAGTAATTAATGTAGCTTTTAATATGAATCAGAATCAAAGCAGGAAATCAAAAATAAAAGTCCAGAGAAGAAGGGTTAAAAATTGAGAGATGCTGGGTTCCCTAACACTGGGAATATGTTAGCTTTTGCAAGAGGACACAACATTTAGCTCTATGTATGCTGCCATGGAAGAGACAAAGAAAGAAATATCCTGCTTATGTGATCACTGATGTCTGGTAAGAGGTTCAACCACTCACTCCATAAATATGCAAATACTTCATATGGCTCAGGCTGTGAGCTGGGTATGAGAGAAATTAAAAAAAGAGATGAAGGTAGTGGCTCACAGACTAATGAAATAAATAAGCATGCTACTTTAAAAACCAATCCTTGTGCAGTGAGATATGTGCTAGAATCAAGAGGAAAGGAGGAACTTGGCAGTCCATCCTGGAAGAAATCATGAGCGCACTGCCTAGATGAGAGAAGGGAATCCACACGTGGTCCCTAATGAGTGAGAGGATCACTGCGGAGGGGAGCATTTTGGGCAAAGGAAACAGGTGGTGCATGTAGGAAATGACTGTGAGGCTGGATCTCACTGGAGCATAATTGGGGGGAATGGGGAGCAAGTATGGAGGTAAAAATGGACAGGAAGGTAGAATCACAGACACAGGGGTTCATTCCAGAGCCTCTGCCCTTGGACTGATTTATGAATGTTTCTTTTAGTGCTTGCTAAACTTGTTTCTGAATTTATCTTCTTTCATTTTCCCCCTGCTATCATTTTTTTTCCCACTCTGTGGCAGACATCTGTGGGAATGTTCTCCCAGCCTGTCCACAGCCCCACCCTCTAGAGCGCTGCTTCTCTGCAGCTCTAGCCTCCGGGTCCCATCAAGGGATGCTTCCTTCCCACACATTCTTGTGTCCTCTCCCCATCTGGGACAGCATGGTGCCCAGGGCAAGGTTGGTCTAGGAGCAGGCACGTGACTTGAACCAGAGCTTCCCCCAACCTTTCCCCGAGGTGCCATTCCTTCAAGAGAGGGAGCCCCTTTCTGATCATGGGAGCCCAAGTTTCTGTTCTACCTGTCAGGAGTGACGTTCTTCACCACGTGGAAGAAGGTGTGTGCAGTGGGAAAGAAAGACACATGAAGGGAAGGAGAGGGAAATACACACAGGGAGTCCTTGTGAGGTCCAGATGCCTGGCTCCAAGTTTCCTGAAGTCTAACTGTATCCCTGCCCTACTGAGTTTTGGTTGTTAACCCTTTCTTTTGGTTACCTGGGCAACCTTAGCATCTTACCAAAAATATGGCTACATAAGCTAATTTGAGTTGGGTGTTTTCAGGTACAAAATATTCAACAACCCTGAGATTCCTGAGCTAAATGCTAATTTCACTTATTCCCATTCATTTCTATTTAATAATCAAGTATTTGCAGCTGTGAATTTTTCTCTGCAGATAGCTTTTGATACAGATAGTCATCATTATACTATTTTCCAAATTGTCAGTTACTTTTTCATTTTAATTCAATTTGTCCCATCTCACTTTGGGGATGAGAAGGCTGAACTTACCTCACCTCTCTGATAATAATGTCAAAAAATACCCTATACCAACCACATGCCAGATGATGTTCTAAGTGTTTTACAAATATTATCTCATTTAATTCTCATAAAACCCCTATGAGATCAGTACTATTCATATCAGTAGGTCATGGATGAGGAAATGGAGGTACAGGGAGTCTCACTCACACTGAGCAGTAAGTAGAATTGCTGAGATTTGAACAGGGGACTGTCTGGCTTCCAATTCTGTGCTCTGAGAGCAGCTTAGAGTCTAAGCTGCAAAGTCATCATGGCTCCGTGTGGTAGAAAAGGCCAGTCCAGATGCCACTAGTCCCTGAGACAGCCAGAGAACATAGCAGAAGCAGAAGCACAAACACGTGCTGTTCTTCAACACCCGAAGAAGCTCAGGCCTTGGGACACAGGGCTCTGTTCGCAAGAGAATGACTCCCAAGAGATAAGACACAGCCAGGGAGCAAGATTATGCCTGCAGCATTGTGGCTCAATTGTAGTCTCCAAATCCACTCAGTCACCCCATGCCTTCCTCCTGGGGCTGGCATGCTTGGGTCGGGGGCGTGGGGAGAGGGGAAGTGGAGCAGAGTCCTCCAACAGGCCGAGAGTAAACAAACCTCAAATCAACTCAGCATATTTTACATTTGTCCTTTGTTGTTGATGATCTCATTGACCAGTAACTAGAAGAGCTTGGTTAAAGACTTTACTGATAGGGTGATTTTTGTCAGCTTCTCCTTAAATTCCTGGTAGTTTTTGTCGTGTACATTTTAGCACTATGGTACTTGGTCTTGATTCCTAAGAGTTCGTGGATGGTATGTTCTCACCATAGATACGTTTCCATCTGTTGTATTTCTCACTTTAGATTGTCTCTTTTTATCCCTGTAAAAGGTTTAGAAGTGTGCTCATCTCATACTTATCTGAACCAAATGAACTTTAACCTTGAGAGCTCATGGTATTTCTTTGTTTTAGCCCATCTCTTAGAAAACTTAGCGTCACCCAGGTGAGCACACTGTCATTTTAGGTCCTTTCCCTTTTACGCTCAGCTCCCCTTCAAGGTGGTGTCTACGTGGTCATGGAGGGAGTGGCGGGAGAGAAGCAAGACTTAGAGTCTTGGCCACCTCCATTCTGAGGGGCTGGGATGGTCACTTGGCTGGTGACTGTTAAGGAGTCTTTAGGAGGCCTCTTACTGAGAGCTGATATCTGTGGCCTCGGTTTGGGGCCTTGTTTATTTAGTGCTGCCTACTATAGCCTCTTAGTCCTCACCCAGATATTTGTTAGCTTAGACCCTCAGTGCCTCCATGTCCCCTCACCTGTGGGACATCTAGCACATCTCACAGAGCCGCGAGAGCCAGGAGCACCATATCACAGGCCCACATTTGCAGCCACACCCCTCAGTCCCTGCAGAACCACGCTGTGTGTTATCTTTCCCAAGACTCCCACAAGGGCGGTGGCCAGAAACACCTCTGCTTTTGGCTATTCCATCAGCTGGCTTGATATACCTTCCACGGAAATTACAGCACCTGGGTCTGATTGCCTGTTTCTCCTCCCACCCTCCTTCCTTCCTTCTCCCCACTCTCCATGAATGGCAAGCACAATGAGCTTCCCCTTCCTACCTCTGTGGGACAGGGACTTGCCCTACTTTTCTTCTTCCCTCTGCAATGCTATCGCAATACACTTTAAGGTCTCTAAAGTGTATGCAGCATGCGCATTACTTCATTCGATGTCATCTTCACCAAAACTCAGCCTAGTAGGTAACACCATCCCCACTTCCCAGGAGGAGAAAGTGAGGCTGAGAGAAGTTTCATGAAGTGACGGAGCAAAAACCTATACCACGCTTTCTGCTTCAAAGGCTGGTGTTTATGCCTTTTTGTCTAAAACTAAGATCTCATCCACTTTTGATCTGTTGTAAGTCCATGATTCTTGGTGCAAAGGAGAGGCCTCGTAGAGAAGAAGGCAAGGGTGGGGCTGGAGGTAGTACCTGGACAGACAACCTGTGGGCAGTTGTGACCCGTGCAGAGATAAAGATAAGGAGGTGGCAGTGGGGATAACAGGGACCCATGAGCCTTTCTCTCCAGCAAAGAGAGAAGTTAGAAAGAATGGAGGAGGAAGGAAGGGTTGAGAGGACACATGCAGAATGGAGAGAGAGCCTGTGGTTATTTTTCTTCTCCTTCTGCAGAAGGCCGTGCTTTCATTCCTGGCCTCTTGCTATCTTAAAGTGAAGTTAAAAGAAGATAAAATTGCCTTGGATCAGTACATATTAGACAATGGAGATCCTTTGTCTCTAGTGCTAGGACTTAACGGGGTGTGAAGCAGAACTGAGGTAGCTGCTTTCTCCCACCAAGTTAAAAAAAAAAAAAAAAAGAAGCAAGCAAGAAAGGCTGTGGACCCTGGTACGCATCAGCACAGTGGCTGGTCGATTCTGGTCATTTCTGGGAGCGCTGTACCCACAATCGGGTGCTGTGGGCCCAGTGGGTCTGCATTAATCTTTTCAAAAATGCAAATCTCAGCTTCAAATTCAACAGCCTCCTTTGGAATTTCAAAGAGCTCTAGGTTGTTTAAAGGTTAAGTGGAATTCCTGAGCCTGTGTTAACTGGTCACAGTCTACTAACTCATAATTAGCACCAGACCACTGTTTTATGTAAATGCCACTCAGTATTCAACAATGACTAACCACTCCATTTCAGTCTGTTTAAGTGGGGAGGTTTTCATCCACAATCAGTGTTTCTGAGCATTTAACCTATTTAATACTGAGAGACAAGAGAGAGAAGGTGAGTCTTCCATTTCTCTATCTCTTCTCCGACACCCTAACCACTCCCCATCCCCAGCCACCAAATCCCAGTATTGCGAATAACCCAGTTCTAAATCTTGTCTGGCTATTAAGCTGCATGACCTTGGCTACCCTGAGCCTTAGTTTCATTATCTGCAAATTCTGGGGACAGAATTGGATGATGTGAAAGGTCCTTTGTAATTCCGAAATCCAGTGACTGGGGGAGAAGATGAAATGTCTCCTTTGTGAAAATCTAAATGTATTTATTACACACCAAAAACCACAGCATGGCAGACTCCAGACTATGGGAAGTATCCAGTTGTCCACATGTCACTTGTCTTTTATGGCAATGACCAGTGCAAGAAGTAGGAAGCTTGTGCAAGATCCAGTATTAAAAATATTAGCTGAGTAACATTTAGAAAAATGGGCAGAACACAACAGCAGGGTAAGAAAGTAAAACTTGTCAACAAATCTATGTTTAAATGTGTGTGTGCGTAAGAGTTGTGTTCACTCACATTTTATTTTCGTGGAGAATATTAGAAATATATTTGGAGACAAAATGAGCCATAGATCCTGGCTGAAATGCTAAACCGATACATAAACACCAAGGAGAGGAACTTGCTTGCTTCTAAGGGGTGTGGAAAGTTGGAGGACAAAAGAGCCTCGTGGGATAGGAGGCAGTGATGCCAAGTGCTGCTTACGTAGATGAGCCACCAGAGACTGAATGGCCTCTGGGGAGAAGGATCCAGAAGGGACTCTGGGCAGCAGAAATATCCAAGCTGGAGTTTTACTTGTTTGATATAGAGTGAGTGAGGAGAGCCTCCTCTTGTACTTTCCTTAAGAAATCTTCAGTCCAACGTGCACACGAATGTTCATTGCAGCACTGTTTACAATAGCAAAGACCTGGAACCAACCCAAATGCCCATCGATGATAGACTGGACAGGGAAAATGTGGCACATATACA
>NW_016107725.1:789728-865150 GCF_001604975.1 Cebus imitator | reverse complement strand
CCTCCCGGTTTCAAGCAATTCTCCTGCCTCAGCCTCCCGAGTAGCTGGGACTACAGGCTCGTGCCACCACGCCCAGCTAATTTTTGTATTTTTTAAATTGCATTTTAGGTTTTGGGGTACATGTGAAGAACATGCAAGATTGTTGCATAGGTACCCATGCTATCTCTCCCCAACTCCCCACCCCCCGCTGTCCCTCCCCTATTTCTCCCCAACAGACCCCAATTTTTTTGTATTTTTTTTTTAGTAGAGACGGGGTTTCACCATGTTGGCCAGGATGGTCTCGATCTCTTGACCTCGTGATCCGCCCGCCTCGGCCTCCCAAAGTGGAGAATGCTTATTTGAACATATACCCCAAACATTGTTTCCCTACCTTCCAGAAAATGCCTCTTTGGAAGGATTTAAGACAGTCTGATGTTTCTGCAAACATGTCTGCTTTAGGAGCCATCTTGCCCTTCTCAGCGTTCACCTGGGATGTATTTATTCTTCCATTTAACCTTTACAGGCGACCACGATGGTGGCGTGTCCTTCCATGGGGCCATTACCTCTCACAGGGATCCTCGTGTCTGGTAGAAAACAACCGCTCCAAGTTCTCTGCATCCTAACTTCACCAGGACACGCAGATAAACCTATTTAAAAAAAAAAAATCTTTTTAAATTCTCAACTTGGCAGTGTAAATAAGGCTCTTGCAACGCCCTCAGGTAATAACCACGGGGAGTCATCACGGTAAGAAGGATGGTAGAGCTGGGCGCCTTACTCAAAGCCAAGGCGTTCGCAATCTCTGGGGCCCGGCTGCTGTGCCTGGGCGTGTGCACCGTGCACTCCGAAGCGGTGTGCGGCGGTGGCCTTGGAGGTGCCCGTGGCCTTAGGAGATCCCGGGGCCCGGCGCCCTCCGCTCCGCACCGGGCCGCGTCCCCGGCCTGGGAGCGGAGCAGCGCGGCTCTGGCATGCTAAGTGGGCAGCTCTGGGGCGCCTTTGTTCCTCGCGGCCGTCTCCCAGGGCCGGCTTCCCTCTGAATCTAAATGGGCTTCTCCTGCACCCGCGCCGCCCTGGCCCCCTGGCCTGGGCACTGCGCCCCTCGGTGATGCGCGCCCGGGCACCTGGGGCGTGGGCGCGCGGGGGCAGCCCGGGCCAGGCGAGCGCGGGAGGGGCGCCTGTGGTCCCTGCGCGGGCCCGAGGGGGCGCCCCGGCCTCTGCCCCGCCAGTCGGCGGCGCCCAACCTGGGGGTCCCGCCGCCCGCAGCCGCAAGTCTCGCGGTGCTACCGCTCTGACCGGGGAGCCGCGGGCCGGGCGCCCCCCGCCGCGCGACAAAGGCTGAACTGTGAGGAGGCGGCCGAGGAGGGGGAGGCGGAGGCGGGGCAGGCGGGGACGGCGGGCGGCCGCGGCGGCGGGGAGCGCGGAGGGAGCGCCCTCCTTTGTGTGGCGGCGGCGCCTGGGCCTGACCGGGTCCCCGGGGCTGCGCCCGGCTCCGCGCCGCCCCTCCCGCGCCCCTGGCGGCGCGCGCCGATCCTCTCCGAGCAAGATGGCAACCCCGGCGGCGGTCAACCCTCCGGGTGAGTAGCGGCCTGGGCCCCGCCGCCCGCCGCAGCCCGCAGGCCCTGCCTGGGGCCGGAGCGGACCGGGGCGCGGAGCCGCAGCTCGGCGCGGTGGGTGGCGGAGCGGCTGTCAGCGCGCGGCGGCCGCAGCATCAGCATCAGCACCAGCACCGGAGCGGCGTCTGCATCCCGACCCTGCCCATCCAGTCCCGGGCAGGCGCCGGTCCGGCCCCGCGGGCGGCCGCACGCTGGCCTCGCACGCTCGGGAACCCCAAGGGCCGGCCCGGGAGCCCCCAAAGTTCTGAAAATAACCACCTTTGCCTTCCCCATCCCACGCATTTTTCTCTTCCGGTCCCGGCTTTTGTGGCATCGCGGCGTCAGCCAGTCCTGGCTGGTGGAGGGCTCCGCGCTGACTGAGGGAAAAGTTTGGAGCCGGGATTCAACAGGGTCCAACTCCCGGGACTCTGCCCTGCCCGCCCCACACCCAAGCGCTGGTCCTTTGCGTCTTTTGCGACTGGCTGCTGTGTCCCAGCCCTCTAGGGGCACAAAACACCCAGCCTGTGGTCACCAGCGTGGAGCAGCCACGGTCCTGCCCAAGTGGCATCCTCTGCCTTCTGGGCTGACCTTTCCGCAGGGTGCAGCCTGTGACAACTGAGCTCATTCCTAAAGATTTCAAAAATAGACGAGTTGTGATGGAGTGGCAGCCTTGAGTTGTTTCGGTATTGTAGCAGGGAAGTTCTGTTTTTGTTGGGAAAGTTGTCTACCTGATGAGCAGGGTGTGGGAGAAGAGAAAGGTGGACATCTAAGCTGGTACAAACTTCTGGTGTTGTGCAGAGACTGCTGTGGGCATGGCAGGTTGGTAGTCCCTGTGGAGGATGCAGGGAGAGTCACAGAGTGTGGCCCCCAGGAAATTCCCAGCAGAGGGAGGTCATGTGTTGGAGATGGGGAGAGTGGAAGGAGGAACATCAATGCCTCGCAAAGGAAAGCATCTGTCATCATAGGGTTAAGAATGAAAGATCCTTTTCATCGAAGGGGGCCAGGGACGGGTTTTGGAGATTGGACGTTTTGCCTGAACCTTGAAGACTGGAAGGTTTGAAGGTACAGAGTCAGGAGCAGAGGGGCATTGCAGGCATAAATGACAGTGGACTTGTTCTAAGAATGTGCAGAGGTCGGTGAGTGGTTGGTGCACTGGGGTTATAAGAGGCAGCAGTGGGATTTAACATTGAGTTGTTTGGATGTGGCCAGGCTTTAAAGGACAGACTGAGGAGTGAGGACTTTCTCCACATTAAGGGAGAGTTCTCTGCATACTTCCTAAGAACCATACAATAAAATAGAAAGTAGAAAAAAGAGAGAGAGAGTCCTCAATGGTATTGAACAAGGAAATCGCATGATCACTTTTTCTGGAAGGTTGATTTGTCAGCCATGTCTAGGAAACATAGAAAGGAGGGAAGAAGACTTGGGGCAGGGAGGCCAGCATGAAATGAGGCGGGTCCTGGGGAGGCCAGACTTGGTGGCTGTGGCGGGACCAGAGAGGAAGGAATGCACAGGGGGCAGGTGGAGGAGTTTCAGTTTTGGCACTGATTAGATCTGGAGTAGCAGTAAAGGAGGAGGCCAATGAGAGGCAAAGGGAGGTGTTCATGGAGACACCAAGGTGAAGAGCCTGTGTAATTCCAAGGAAGGCAGTTCCAACCGCAGAAATAGGGACTCCTGGAAGAACAGACAAGGAGGCCTCTGTCCAGAACACTGAGGAGGAACATGGCTGGTCTGAAAACACATCTGTGTCGTTTTGCTGAAACTGAAGCTGCCATTTCAACCCATTCAACTAATTCAAAATCAATAGAAAGTTGGAAGATTTAAATGTTATGAAATTAGAGAAAGCAAAAGAAGTTAAATGAAGATCCTTTAGTCCAACATAGCTTTACATTCGGAACAGGAGTAAAATCCCTGACGATTTACGTAATTTCCATGCCAGGACATGATTGTTTAAAACTGTTTTGTCCATTACATTTCTTCATGAGCTAGGTGGACTAAAGATGGAGTCGCTGCCCCTGGCCCAGTGGTGTGGAGCACAGGAGGGCCTGTGCCCGTGCCTTGGACTGCGGCATACGTGAATGGTGCAAGCGCGGGGGATTGTTTGCGTTGTTAGTCAACACCTGGCCAGCTTGGCAGATGCTTTTCTCTGTTGACAGAGACACCAGGGATCTTGAGCATGGTGGTAATTTCTCAAGTGAAACTTCCTTGCGGTGATCACCTTTGCTATTACCCACTATCTTTTTTTTTTGCTGGTCTCCTGAGGATGATTCATGGGGAGGTGTTATTCTTGCTGCATGTGAATCTCTATCTTCTTCGGGAGAAAGGGTTTGATCTCTTAAAGGGAGATGGCTCAGAGTTTGAGCCAAAGAGAGAGATTTCAGATTCTGTGGGCAATTTACTACAAAAAGAGCCAGGGCACCCAAGCTTGTCATCCACAGCCTACCTCACATGGGCAAGGGCCTTGTGATATGTCTTTGAATTCCTTTTTCTGCCTCCCTCCTCCCCCCAGATATGGTTGCTTTGCAAAGAATAAGATATTGGTAAACAGAGCAAATGGACTGGGAAGCACCAGGATTTATTTCTGTTGCTAGTCTGTGTCCAGGGTACAAAGGCCACAGCCAGTCACCTCCGCATCCTCTCCCACCTGTTCCTCTTTTCCCAGCTGACCACTTCACAACAGCAGAACCGTTTGCGATGACACTCCTCTGTGATGTGTAGTGGGAATTCTCTAGGGCCTTGTTGGTGACAGGTGATGTTGGGGTCTTCACCGACATCTGTTGATATAATCCAGGCCCAAATTTTGAATCTGCTCCTTCAAGGTCCCCTGTTTGGGTTTCTACCAGTTACTCTGGGAGAGCAGAAAGAAGGATTGGGCTCCCGGATATTCTCCTCATGATTTCTGCTATGACAGTCCTGACTATATTTCTCATATCCTGTGGTCCTGGGTATCCCCTACTTCTGGATCATTTCCAATTTCCTTACATTGGTCACTGAAACTGTTGTATTGGCTGATTTTCTGTATTCTCTCTGGCCAGAAATGACATAAATCCTTTAGATTAGAGAGTGGTGTCATAGAATCTTCGTGTGTGTGTGTGTGTGTGTGTGTGTGTGTGTGTGCGCCTATTATTTGTTTTGCTACCTTTTTGAATGGCATTTAAGTATTTCTGATTTATAGGAAATAGTGAAGGTTTGAATGGGTTATATGCATGAAAGGGTATTTTAGCATTGTGCCAGTGGCACAATTAAGAAGGAGATTGTTTCACCAATGTCATTGTTCCATCTTCATCTTTTGTAATTTAAGCATGAGGAAATCAGCTACAAATTCAGTCCAATAATCATTAGGAATTAGGCAGTATGTGGACAGTCTCTGAGATGAGTATTTGCAGAATAATTAATAAGGCTTGCATGTTTTAAAGGATTTCAAAATTATGTCTTAAGAGATTTGGAATTCTACTTTTTCTGAAATTAATTATTGGATTTTTTTTTTCTACTTCCAGATTTCTGGTCTTTGGCATTTTAATCTAGAATGGATGGTGTAGTGCAGGAACATTCTCTGGACAAATTGCCTTAGATGGGGGGACGTTTGAATCAGTTTGTTGAACTGGTTAAATATCTTTGATAAACCAAGCTCTCTGCAGCAAATAGAGCAATGTGGAGATGAGGAAGAGTATTTCTTGACCTCAGGGAGTTCTAAGTCTAATAGGGAAGGCATGAATAGACTGACTTAATAACACCAGGTGGAATGAAATAAATGTTGACGAGGCGTATTCATATCATTATGGGGAACCAGAGAAAGTCTTATGGGAGGGAGCTTCTGAATGTGGGCCTTTTGAAGGGAGAGATTTTTGACTTACAGAAAATGTAGGAACGGTCATTTTGAGCTGATGGCTGTGGTGTGGGGCAGACAGATTTGTGAAAATATGGGACACTGTCAAGTGGTTGTTTCCTCAGTGCTCTTGGGGACTCAGTGGGATTCCCAAGAATGCAAGTAGGTTTTGAGCCTTTTGAGACGTGTGTGCTATGCTTGCAGGCTGACCTGCCTTGAGTGGGGCTGGAACAGCCAAAACAGCTGGAGGTACAATTCAGCCCAATTGCTCTATATCTTGTCCTTCGTTGAATCTAGAAGCCCATCAATTGCAGGACACATCATTATTTTATGGACTTCTAAGAAAAAAATGAGCAGATGGCCTTTTGGCTTTCATTAAAAGAAAGAAAAAACACGAAGAAGTGACATCTGAAAAAAGGTTTATTCATTTCTTCAGTATGTATTTATTTTAATTAATTAACAAACTTTGATTAATTTTTTTTAAATGTTTTTTTTTTTTTTTTTAAGAGCAGCTTAAGTTCACAGCACAATGGAAAGGAAGGCACAGAGGTTTCTCAAATATCCCCTGCCCCACACATGCACAGCCTCCGCCATGATCAGCATCCCCCAGCAGAATAGTACATGTGTTACAATTGATGAACCTACAGTGACACATCCTTATCACCCAAAGTCCATAGTTCACATGAGGATTCACTCTTGGTGGTATTTGTTCTGTGGGTTGGAGAAATGAACATGACTTATATCCACCTTTATTATATCATGCAGAGTATTTTCACTGCCCTAAAAATTCTCCATGCTCCACCTATTCATTCCTCCCACTTCTGAATTCTTGGCAGCCACTGATCTTTTAGTTTTGTCTTTTCCAGAAAGTCGTATAATTGGATTCATGCATTACGTAGCCTTTCCAAACAGGCATTTTTTGCTTAATAGTATGCATTTACATTTTCTCCATATCTTTTAGTGGCTTGTTAGCTCATTTGTTTTGGTGCTCAAGAACATTCCATTGTCTGGATGTACCACAGTTTATTTATTCATTCAGCTACTGGAGGACGTCTTTGTTGCTTCTAATTTTTGGCAATTATTACGAAGCTGCTACTGGCTAGTATTTATTGAGTAACTCCTATGTGCCGGGGACTGATCTTGGTTCTGGGGTCACCGTGGTGAGCAAATTAGATATACCTCCTACCATCATGCTGCTTGCTAGCAAGACAAATAGTCACAAAAGAGTAACACAAATAGGTTAGTTATGAAATGTGTAAATGTTATGAAGAAATGGTCCCCTGAGATAAAGTAACTAAAGGACCTAAATTAGAGGATTAGCAAAGGCCATTTGAAGTTGGTGAAAGCCTCTTTGAGGAGTTGACCCTTGAGTCAAGCTCCAAGGAATGAAGAGAAATGTGAGGAAGAGCATTCCAGGCACAGGAACGAGCCCCTGCAAAGAGCTGGACAGGTTTGAGGAAACAGAACAGGACGGTGTGGCTGGAGAATGGGGAGAAAGGGCGACAGTGGCGTGAGAAGCTGGAGCTGTGGTCGAGGCCAGCTCATGGGGGCCACAGAACTTGGGTTAGGGGCTGAGACTTTATTTTCAAGGTGCTGGAAATCTACTGAAGGGGCTTTGAGGCTTTGAGCAAGGGACACGATCTGACATGCACTTTTAAATGCTCCTTCTGGCTGCCTTGTGGAGAGCCAATTGGACTGAAGGGAAGGGAAAAGCAAGACCCCAGTTAGATGGTGCTGACTTAGGCCAGGGGCTGTCAGTAGAGATGGAGAGAGAGAGGTGGATTTGAGTTATATTTAGGGCAGGGATGCCATGCTGAACAATTCCAGGGCACCAGTTATTTCCCTGACAACCCTTGGGCAGGGCATGTCCTGCTTCAGGCAGGATCATAATGACTTCATGGTAAGGAGCTAGGGGAAGAGTCAAAGATGATTTCCAGCTTTCTGTCCTGACACCTGGGTGGTTGGAGGTGACAGGAAGTTAGTGAGAGGCAGATGGCCAGTGGGGTGTGCTCCAGGCTTCAGTATTGGACAGCTGTGTTGAGCTGCTCATGAGACAAGCAAGTGGAAGTATCATGGAGGCAGTGGGACATGTCCTTCCAGAGATCTGGGCTGAGAAGGAAAGCAGAGGGATGTGAAACAGCCGTTTACCAGGTTCTCTAAGTGCTTGCCTTGGGGTAAGTTAGGTCACAGAACATAGAGCTCTTGGTCCAAGTACCGTAGTTCTCAAGCAGTGCTTGGGTTTACTGCTTTATTGCCTGACTCTGTTGAGATTCACTAAGACACAAGCTCATAGGGAGATTATCTCTGCATCTTTTCCAGATCCGTCAATCCACTCATTTTCATCTATCTATGTATCTATCTATCTACTTACCTACCTGTCTATCGTATGTCTGTCATCTCTCTCTGTCTCTCCCTTTCTCTCCTTTTGTGGGACAGGTCAGACTGTTGGAGTAGCTCACCACACGGAACTCTTTGTTCAATGAATAAGAGTTATTTCTGTTTTAGCTGAGTTCCTTTCTACCTGAGGGCTCTTGCTATGCTGTGTCTCTCTTCTTGGAATGATTAATTGCTCACCATCCCTCCTTCCCTACTCTTACCTCTCCCTACTCCTGACCATTTTCCTGCCCAGTTCCTTTTTGTCGTCTGGTCTTGGCTTGAATTCTTACTCCGTCAGGGAAATCCGTCCTGATCCCTTTATCCAGGTAAAGTGCATTCTTCCAGGGCCCCATAGGGCTGTACTTTGCTTCTGGAGCACTTTGCCTCGTGCAAATTGTGTTTTTATTTGATTGATACCTGACTGGAAGCCCTCTGAGGGCAGGGAATGTATTAATCAGTGTGGCAGCCCTGGCACCTCCATATTGCTTCCCATACAATAGATACCCAGTAGGGTTTTGTTAATGAATAAAAGGATGGATGCCAGGGAACTGTGTTATATTTTGTATGTGGCTGCCTTTCAATGACTCCCTTAAAGGAATATATCCTGTATTTGTGGGTCTCTGTAACAAAATAGGCCAGAGCTGTCTAATTGAGATTCCGACTTTTATTTGTCAGAACTGATTTTGATCTGAAAATCCTACCGAGATAATCCCTATGCAAACTAGCTCCTCTAGACTTTATAATAAGGAATCTTGGACACACAAAACTCATCATTCCTCCCAGGAGAAGGGTAGGTCAGACTGGCTGGTGGCAGCGGCAGGTTCTGTGTTAGTCCCACAAGGGTCTTCTTGGAAGGGAAGTGGCATCCTCCCATTTACTGCCTTCTGTGTTGTGTGCGAAACTATTGACATGGCTTGATTAATTACCAGCAGTTGGTTATGAGACAGATTCCAGGATGGCTTTGAGATTCAGCTACCCTAACAGCATTCAGGAAGGCTGCAACAAGGTCAAAGGATGCATTCATTGCCCTCTGATTGAATAGGCCAGACTAGAGTTGGAAGCTAAGGCTCTTTGCAGATAAGCAGAGACTCTGTGGCTGCCAAGTCTATAACAATTTGATGATTTTTTTCAGGGGAATCTACAAAAGTGCCAAGATGTTTACAAATAGGTGCTTCCTGTTTTCATGCATTGTATGAAAACACAGGGCATCTCTTACGGTTTTGGTTGCATTGTGAGAACGCACGAAGGAGAGGTTGGGTTTCTCCTAGCCCCTGCTGAGGAGTTGGCGGCTTTCTTCACTGCAGCCACTTTTCCCCCACAATAAAGATCTGTGTTGACTGTAAAAAATTTGGAAGATGCACCAAAGCACTAAGATAATTCTACTACTCATAACTAACATTTTTGCATATACCCTTATAGACTTTGCTCTAAATATTGTATGTGTCTGTGTATATATAACAAAGTAGAATTGCTTTGAACATATTGGTTTGCCATCCCTTTGTTAATGGTATATCCTACCAAGGATACTGATTTGAGAGGCTGCATGTTTCCTGGTTATGGCTGTGTCGTAATCCACTACCTCACTTTCTTTTATCTGGGTATATCATATTTGATGTGCGTTTCTATTTGCCAGAATTGTACCCAGATTGTAATGAACACCCCTGTATATGAATGAATATATGAATACATGATTTTTCCCCTTATTGTCACTTCTTAGAAGTAGAATTGAACAGTCAAGTGGATTTATATACTTTTATTTTATACCGCTGTCCACAAAGGTTAGATCAGAGGCTCAGAGAGGCTCAGAGACTTACCTGGAGTCCCCAGCAGGTAGGTGGATGAGCAGGTCTTACACTCAGACCTGTGTCCCCTGTCCTTGGCAGAGCCTGGCAACCCAAGCCAGGCCCTGTTGCCTCTAAGTCTGGAACTCAGATCATCTACTGATGTCTATAAAGGGCAACTGTGTATCTTTCCTGGCCTCCTTCAGTGATTTAATAATTTCAGTAGTTTTTCTTAATTGCTGTTAGGGTAATTGGTCCAGGTCAAAACAGGCAGGAAGTTGCCCTACTCAACAGGCAGAGAGCCTCTGATGGCCTCAGTGGGCCACTGCAGGGTCCCAGTAACCCGGCTCTCCATGCCAACCTGGGTTCTCACCTGAGGCCCCATTGTTCCCCCTCCATCCCCTCCTTACTAATTCACCTCTTCCATATGGCCTTCTTCAAACGCTGCTGCCACTAACGTACCCAGAAACCTTTGCTCCCCATCTGTTGTCCATACATCCTCCTAGGATTGATCTACACACTTTTAACCAGACCACCTGGCTGACAGGGTGGTCCTCAGGACTCAGAGAGCCTGCGGCGAGGTGATTTCTGGTCCTTTCTGCCTGCATGTGATACCATTAGCCAGGCCATGGTGGTTATTCCTATATCAAAGGCACATTCAGGAGTTGTTAATAACTGAGGATAAATGTGTTTGTTTCTGATTTGGCCATCCCTACTTTTCTTCCAACAACTCTACAAAAGTAGAGAGCAGATGCAGGTGGAACTGGGCACCTCTCTATCCAGGCTCAGGTGGCGAAAGGAATGACTCAGAGTTAGGACAGCCTGGGAGGACTCAGGAGTGCCATGTCCACGGTGGGAGCAGCAGGGGAGTTGGCCTGAGCTGAAACCCAGCTCTTCAGGTAGAGCCAGGCCTTCCAAGAGGTAGATTAGCTGAAGGCCTGACTGGTGGCTGAGCAAGGGAGGTGGGGCCAAAGGAGAGGAGGGTGGCCTTCCATATACTCTGCCTGTTGAATAAGGCACCTTCCTGCCCGCTTTGGCCTGAACCGCCCAATTACCCTAACAGCAGTTAAGAAAAAACCCACTGAAATGATTAAATCACTGAAGGGTGGTCAGGAAAGGTACACAGTTACCCTTTCGAGACTTCAGCAGGTGAGCTGCGTTCCAGACTTAGGGGCAGCAGGAAGTTAATTGGTGCATGAATTTTTAAATTAATAGCCACACAAGATCGTCTTGTCTTTCTTATCTTCAGTAGACCTCTGAGGTGAGTAGCGGGACATGTGAGGAACCTGGGCACAGAGGGCAAAGGTGTATCCACACAGTGCTTCTCCACGGGGGGCATTTGCAGTGTCTGGAGACATTCTTGTTTGTTGCACCTTCAGGGAGTCGGGGTGTGACCAGAATCTATGGGTAAAGGCCAGGGATGCTGCTGGACATCCTACGGTGCACAGGGCAGCCCCCACAACCAAGAGTTTATCCAGCCTCAGATGTCAATAGTGCCAAGGTTGAGAAACTCTGGTCTATGGGAACAAAACTCTGTAGGCCTCTGGACGGTGGCAGCTGGAAGAAAACCCCCAGGAGTTCCACAAGGGTGTGTGGCCCCCAGATAATAAAGAGCTGGGCCCTTTAAAACATGTCAGGAAAACATGACGGCTTTAAAAGAAAGATGATGCTTTTGAGATAGTTATGAAATCCGTGATGGAAGTTAATTTAAATGCGAAATAACAGAACTGCAAAAAGTTATTTTATTATTATTTTTAGAACAGCATTGATGTTTCTATCCCATCAGCAGTTTGAAATGAGGCATAGTCTGGAATCGTTTGCCATAATTTGATATGCTTGATGGATTCCAAGTCCCCCAAAGAATAAAATGAATGAATGTGATCAAGGATCACAGCTGTGTTCTCTCTCTCTCTCTCTTTTTTTTTTTTTTGAAAACATTTCTCACCAAAAAACTTCCAATTCAGTTCAGCCAACGTCCGTGAATACCACTTCTATTCCCTGCACAAAGGGTGCCATGCTCAGTGCTGGTGGTGGTGGTACAGTGGGGGTGGGTTGGAAACAGGTTGGCTACGTGCGTGTTCCGCCAGTCTTGAACACATGCAGCCCTGGACACTTTTATGCAAATTTATGCAAACGACTGACCAACCATTGGTGAGCAGGGGAGAATGTAGACCCCCTCCATTTCTTCCCTGCAGGCAAGGAAAGATGCTGAAGGCTGTGTTTCGGGCATGCAACACATTGCAGGACTTCTTTTCCTAGTCAGTGTCACGAACTGCAGGCCTTATTTCCAGCTGCTTGCTGGGGCTGTGGGGCCCACGCATTCTGCAAGGCCCACCTCTCCCATATACCCCCTCCTCCTGCTAGGTCCCCGGTGGCAGCGAGTGGCACCACTACCCATTCACTGGCTCAAGCCAGACATTAATTATTTTAATTGCTTATCCACCTAATTAAACAAATATTAATTGAATGCCAACCGTGTGCTCACAGTGGTGTGCAAACCCAGGCGTGGTTTCTGCTTTCACAGAGCTTTCCTGTGTGGTAGGAGAGTCAGCCATTTATTAAATAATAAGTATTGTGAAAGAAAGGAGTCTTTTGTTTCCAAATGCAACGGGAGGCCATTGAAGTGTGGTGAGTGGGGGCGTGATGTGATCAGACCTGGGTTCTGAAAAGCTCTCTGGCTGAGGAGTGAGGGACATGCTTTTGGCAGCAGGCTGGTGAGGAGGGAGGCCTGCCTGGAGGCCATCTCAGAAGCCCATGTGAGGGACATGGAGGCCCGTGGACAGCAGTAAATGGATCCTTCGGATACTTAGGAGGAGAAACAATTGAACCAAGAGAATAAGTAATGGATCAGATGGGAGATGAGAGAGGGAGTGGCAGTGTTCCTGACTCAGCCACTGGGTGGATAGGCTGTCATTTCCCTGCTGGAAAACACTGGATGAGATCCAGGTGTTTTGGACTTTTTGGTGGGGGTTGGGGAAAGATCAAGAGTTTGGTTGAGTTTAAAGCACGTTGAGTTTAAGACCGCCAAAGGAGATGGGGATTTCTCAGAAATCTCCAAGTTGCTTCGTTTCCCCCTGGAGTCAGAACTTTGCTTTTTTTTTTTTCTTTCCCCACTGCTGTGTCCCCAACACCTTGAGTAAGATCTGGCACATACTTGGTGCTTAATCAATATTTGTTGAATGAATGAATGAATTGGTCTCCACATCCTCCAGATCCCAAACAAATGAAAAGAGCTGTGTCCACCACAAGGTTTCTTGTTTTTGATAATTTTTCATGCTGAACTTATTTCAGGTTTACAGACAAGTTGCAGGAATAATACAGAAAGCTCTTGTATACTCGTCCCCCAGATTCCCCCATTGTGTTGCTATTTTACCACTTTGGCTTTATCAGTTTCTCTCTCTCTCTCTGTCACACACACACACACACACACACACACACAGTGCCATTTGAGAATGAGTGCCACGCACAATATGCCTTCTAACTCTGAATGCTTCAATGCGTATTAATTCCTAAGAATAAGTACATTCTCCCATATAACTACAATTTATGACCAAAATCAGGGAGTTGGCATTAATGCAATAGCATTATCTAATCCACAGACCTTGTTCAATTTTCACCAATTGTTCCTTATAACAAAAAAATGATTTTTCAGGTCCAGGGTTTAATCCAGGATTATAAGTTACATTAAGTTCTGATGTCTCTTTACTGTCCTTTAATTCTGGAATAATTCCTCAGTCTTTTTTTCTTTTTTCTTCTGTCTTTCATGAACTGAACTTTTTTTGCCGAGTATAGGCCTCTAATTTTGCAAGGTATCTCTCAGTTTGGTTTTGTTTGATGGTGCCTCACAATTGCACTGGAGATGCACTTTTCTAAACTTTCATTTTTTTTGACAAGAGCACTGCAAAAGTGCTGTTGTATCATAGGGTTACTTTTAACAATCATTTAAAAGTGAGTCCCTCTGTTGATGAAGTCAAGGTCATGTGTAGACAAGACTAAGATGATTAGTCATCTGAGATGCCATTTACATGCTTGGCAGACCTCATCTTCGGGTCCTGTACACCATTTGTGAGTATAGGCAGCTTTATATGCTTCTTGCTGAGTACAGGTCCCAGAGGATTTTTAAAAAAAGATTGTAAGATTAACGCTTTCCTAAACTAAGTATCAACTTTGTTTGACAAATAAAATAATGATAAGCGAACCATGCAAAGATGATCGTATCGCTAATAAAGTCAATAGGGAGTTGAAGTGTTTAATTACCAACTTTCCTGACATACAAATTGAAAAGCTTTTCAGGTAAGTTGCTCACGTGGAATTCCTGAAACACACTGCAATTAGCAATTGGATCTTCATTCAAACAGTAATTAGTGTGTGTGATTTGTCTTGTTCTGGGTTGCTTGTGCATGTCCGGGTTTAGATATGTATTTGCATTTAATGGAAATTAACTTATATTTTTAAGTTTCACTTAATAAGAAGTTTGGGTTTTACTGTGGCTTCATAAAAAGAGACCCCCTTTTGTTACCTGACTTAGTGACTTAAAAGCCAAATTTGGGGAGTTATAATTTGTCTGCAGAAACTTGGTGAATTTTCCAGTATGAGAATTCTCCCTCCTCTTCGCATGCCCCGTCTGCTGCTGCTTCTCCCTCCACCTTCTCTTCCTTCTCCTTTTTCTTTTCTCCTTCCCCCCCGCCTTCCTCCCTCTTTCTCCCTTTCCTCCTTCCCTCCTCACTCTTTCTTCCTCCTTTGTTCTTTCCTTCTTTTCCTCCTTCTCTCCAATCCTCTCTTTTTCTTAAAGACCCAAAGAGACAGGATGAGGTGGAAATGCTTGGTCTACCTAGTATTTAACGCAGTCTGCCAGGAGACAGTACAGACCTCGAAGACATCCGTTTTCCCAGCTGTGAAATGAGGCGGCTCTTCCGTTGGGTACTGGCCATGCGTTAGGGCTGTTCTGTGCACTTGAGATTCAGAGGTGGACCGGACGCTGCACAGCCTGGTGGATCAGGGGACCGTGGTATGTGGGTGACTGGTTGCTCTCTTGTTCCTACTGTTGCCTTATATGTAAAATGGTGGTGATCACAGCATTCACCTCGTTTGGTTGTGGCATGGTTCTATTCACAATGTTTGGGATGGTACCTGGCACACAGTAGATACTCTGTACACACTACTTGTTTCTCTCAGCACCATCCCAGTAGTGTGGAACACAGCACAGGGTTTGGGATTGAAAGGCATCTTTCCAGCCCGGCAGTGAAAAGTTGGGGAGCAAAGAACCAGTTGTGCTTGTTGAAGAGAGGGGGTCTCTCATGAAGCAGCAAGCCCCATCTTCCCTGGCACTCTGAGGCTGCTGAGTGTGTGCAGGATCATAAGCTGTCCCTGCTCTGGGCATCCCCAGTTCCACTGTGGGAAGAGTCTCTAGGCCCTGCCTCTGCTGCCCCTACCTTGCACTGCCCTGGGCAGAGCACAGTGGTGATCTTGGATTTGTCCCTTTGCTGACCCTCCTGGATCCGGCTGCTTCCTCCCGTGCCTGTCCTGCTGTGACAGTCTTCTCACCACCCCTCTCCATTTGGTGGACTGGCCTTCTGTCCTGACCTCTGCAGCTGATTGCAGACCAGCAATGCCCTCATCACCTACTCCCCTCTTCCCTGTTCTCCCTGACAGAGCGGGGATGAGGGTACTACTGTCCAAGGACTGTTCTTCCTCCTGCCCCTCCCATGCTCTGGACAAAGCAGATGGGATCTAACTACCCATATGGATCCTCTGTTGGATCTGGGGCTAGGGCTGCTGTGCTGGGGGACGGACAGTGTGTCTGGTCAGCCTGCACACCCAAAACTTACCTCTGTAGCTGGCTGGGTGCCCCATCTCCTTGCATCCCCTTACCTGCCCCTGCTGGGACTCAGGTTGAATCCCAAGACAATCAAGTTTTATTCTTTATGGACAGACTAGGAGTTAGGACGTGTACCCCTTTTTTCAAGTTCATTCATTTGTTCTCATTCATTCATTCATTCATTCAACAAATATTTATTGAATGTCTGCCCTTCATTCATCACAGTGCTTAGGTGCTGGGAATACACTGAGTGGAAAGAATGACAGTCTGCACCTTCACGCATTTACAGGCTTCTTGAGGGGAGCGTCTTCATGAGTCCTCCAAGCTGAACATTCCAGCACTGGAAACACCATTTTCCAAAATGCAGGATCTATAAGGTCTATCTGTCACTAGATGGCATGGTCAAATAGATAGCTCAGTGATTTGCAAACTTGACCCGGCGTCAGGCTCATCAGGAGGGCTTGTGAAAACACAAAGCACTGCCCTGTCTCAGTTTTGGTGTCAGTAGTTCAGGGGTGGAGTGAGCTGGGGTGGGATTTTCACTTCTAACAAGTTCCCGGTGATGCTGATGCTGCTGGCCCAGATACTCTTCAGATCCATTGAGGCAGGGGTGACACTAAGCCAGTACTGTCCAGTGCCAGCTAACTCACCTGGTTCAGGATGACTGGGCTCAATCGCCTCATTTCACAGCTGAGGAAATAAAAATGGTCGAACTGAGCCTTGAAACGCTGACGCTGATCCTAACACACCTCCTTCTTTAAGACCTCCTCCTTCTTAATGTAAGCTAGAGTTTCAGTTAGAGATGGTAGGGAGAACAGGGAAGTTAGGTGTATTACGATTCAAAGAGAAGCGGCTGATAATTTTTCAGAACTGATGAAAGTCATTGAGCTTCAAATTTAGGAGCAACAAGAAATTCCAAGCAAGATAAATAAAAAGATACTCAAACCTAAACTAAATGTAGGGAAAATAGAAAATCACAAAGAGAAAAACTTAGAAACAATAACAAACAGCAGACATATCACCTATACGGGAGCAGCAATTAGGTGGATGAATGACTTCTAAACAGTGAGCATGCAAGCCAGAAGACAGCACAATATATTAATACGCTAGTTGAAAATAATTGCAAACCTTGAATTCTATACTTACACAATTCATCTTTTAAGAATAAGAAGGAGATAAACATTTTTGGATGAGAAATTGAGAGGATTTGAGATCTCACTAAGGGAACTTCTAAAGGGGTACTTCTGGAAGATGGTAAGTGACCCCAGGTGGAAGTTCTCAGATGCAGGGAGAAATGGTGACTGAGCACTAGAATAAACATAAACATGCTTTGGCTATAAGTAATAACAACATGTGGCCGGGCACGGTGGCTCACACCTGTAATCCCAGCACTTTGGGAGGCCGAGGCGGGTGGATCACGAAGTCAAGAGATCGAAACCATCCTGGCCAAGATGGTGAAACCTTGTCTCTACTAAAAATACAAAAATTAGCCGGGTGTGCTGGTGCACGCTTGTAGTCCCAGTTACTCAGGAGACTGTGGCAGGAGAATTGCTTGAACCCGGGAGGGGGCGGTTGCAGTGAGCTGAGATCATGCCACTGCACCCCAGCCTCGCGACAGAGTGAGACTCTGTATCAAAAACAAAACAAAAAAATAACAACATCATGTGCTTCGTGAGGTGACCAGAGGTAGAGCTGTGTAGTTTAGAACTACTAAACCTTTACTAAGTAAGCATAGTAATATTTCTAGAGTAATAATTAAGGCATATAGAGTGTACAGCTTCCAAACATAGGATATTATTCATACAAATATTTCCATACTTATTTGTATTTATGTATGTAAGGAGAAGAGTCTGGATTTACATAGACCAAAAAGTTAACCACCATTATCACTTTTTGTGTCACTGTATTTCTTAGCCTTTTTGGTCTTGTAATTTATAATAGAATAAAAATACTAGAAAGAAAATGTGTTCCTAACTTACATATTTTATATTATATAATTAAAAGCACTTGCTTTTAAATCAAATGTATGTTGGTTTGCATATTTCAGCTCTGTCACTTAGCTGTGTGATTTTAGGCAGGTTCTTAGCCTCTTTGCTTTGATTTCCTGTAAAATTAGAATAATAGTAACAATAATACCTACCTCATAAAGCAGTTGTGTGTAAATGAGGGGACACATGAAATGTGCTTCGTACAGCACCTAATGGCATCTGTACCCAGTAAATGTTAGCTGTTAGCATCATCGGGTCATCATGGCCATCATCCTGGACCTGAGGCTCATTTCCACCAAGAGTGGGGGAGTGATGCCCAACAGATCTGAGCAGTGGCAGCATTGAGGAGTTAGTGTGGAAACATACAGGAATTCCTAACCCTAGGAACACGTTGCATACACTGGAAACACTTGTTACGTGATTGTGAGTCATGTGATCAGTTACGTCTGATGTCTTTTTTCAGTGTCTACTGAGGTGAGCATGTATATACATGCTTATTTGAGCTATTGATAGATTTCCTGAGGTTGAACTATATGTGTGTTCCTGGAATAAAAGGCACATGGTAACAGCATGTTTTTAAAAATATTAATATTATTTAATATTTTAAAAAATATTAATATTATTTAATATTTAAAAAATATTATTAAAAGATATGCTGAATTTGATTTGCTAAGATCCACATTAGTAAGTGAGATTACTAATTCCCATCCATTATTAGTAGTGAGATCTTTCTGCAAATATGCCAGAATTTGTAGTGTGGTCTGAAGATTTTGATGATATTTTGTGTGTGTGTGTGTGTGTGTGTGTGTGTGTCTGTGTGAAAGGGGGTGGAGAGAGAAAGAGAGAGAGAGAGAGAGAGAGAGAAAGAGAGAATATTGGTGGCCAGGATTCTTTCATTTTTTCAGCTCTAAAGACAGACAGCCCAGTTCAAACTAGCTTAGACAACCCATAAAGGCATTATCATCAAACTAGGATATCCAGGTGAGCATTTGGCTTCAAGTAAAGCTCCATGAGTGCTAGCACTTACTTAAGGCACTGTTTCTCTTCCTCATGGTCCCTTGGCTTTCCCCACCTTGTGTTGGTTTTATTCTCAGGCAGCTTCCACCCAATCGGGGGCCCAGTTGATCTTACCCATGGAAACTCCAGCAGGGGTCTTAGGGAGAATAGCCCTGCATGATATTCCTGAACCAGGCCCTATTGCCAGGGAACACCATGCTGTGACTGACCAGACCTGGGCACGTATACCCTCCAGGAACCCTGATGGGGTCAGACTTACCTGGGCCACTGGGACTGCGGGGGAGAGAGGGAATGTTCCTCAGGCAAGGTCCTCTGTGTTGTCCCCAGAAGGGAGACGGGGACAGGACAGGCAGTACAACAGATATCTGTGCCTTGTTGGCAAGGTACTTTTGTGTCACAGGTTTCAGTGACTTCATCTGGTTTGCACACCACTCCCATGAGCTTTCATTTTGTGACATTTCATTCCCATTTTTATTGGGAAGATGTCCTCATCCAGGATATTTGGAGGCTGGCCCACTTTGGCAGGATAATAGAGTGGCAAAGCTGGGCCCCTCTCTCCATGGGCTGCTCCTCAGTCGGGCATCCTTTCTCTGAGTGCCCTCCCTGTCCAGCCATGGCAGTGGCATGGCCCATGTCCCACTTGGTTTTATTATGACATTCTTTTGTCTGTAATGATCAAATAAAAAAAATGTACCTGTGGGTGGAAGTCAAAAGTGGTTGCATTCTTACTGCATCACTATCGCCTGGAACCTTTCCCTTTCAGTTGTCTGAGTCATAATTTTTCTTTGGTTTACTGAGAAAAAAACCCCACTCCTGTGGGTAAGTCTCAGCAGAACCAACCCCACCCTCGTTCATGACTTCATATAAACCGTATTATCTCCCAAAGGCCTCATTTCCAAATATTGCCACATTGGGGGTTAGGACTTCAACATATAAATTTTGGGTGGACATGATTCAGTCCCTACCACCAGCACAAAATACTTTTTGTTGGATAATATTGTAATGACCCATGTTTGGGGCAATAGGGTCATACATTCTGGTGAAAAGGCAAGAAAAGACAGAATCACGAAGGGCATCAGCAGGAGGACCTGAGCCCTGAGGCTGCAGCTCTGCAGGTGGGGTTGTTCTGCTGAGACTTACCCACAGGAGTTTTGTATCTCCTATCTGCCTCTCTGTTGAGGTGCATTTCAAGATTGTTTCTTCATTCACAGCTTAAATGAATCCTGTATTGGAATGCCCTACTCCATTTTGAGCATGAAGGCAGTCCTTGGTATGGTATCTAATATACAAGAGAGGTGTCCAGAAAACCTTTGTAAAAGGGAAATGGGAGTTCTGAACCACCTCAAAACTGTAAAGAAGGAAGGTTCTGCTGGAGAACCTGGATGTGAGGTTGCCAAAGGGTTTGGGGAGAAAAAAATTAAGTTCAGTTTTAGAATATAGAGTGTGAGGTTAACTGTGAAATCTCTAGGTACACATATGCCAAGGATTTGCTGAAGTTGATAACATCACACACTCTTGAAAGATATGGGTCATTTATTTTAACCCTGTTGTCACAGCGGGAATCCTTACTATAAAGCCATTCCCTGATGCTCACCCAGGCCTTGCTTGGTATATTTCTAGGGACATAGAGCTTTACAGTTTTCAGAGCAATGTTTTCTACATTTAGACAGTCCCAGCTCTTGGCGAATCTTCTGCCACTCTTCAAAATCTGCCCCTGTGACAATTCTTCCTTGTCCATGGATCTGTCATCAGAGGGATACCATCTGCATCTGGCCTGGTTTCCTCGGGCCTGTCTGACTCCAGCCAGCCCTGAGGGGTCTCTGCCCGCCACTGTCTTCTTCGGCGTTCACTGTCAGAATCACCTGCTCATCAGCTCGGCTGGATAATGTAAGGGGAGTTCTCTATTTGTCTATTGCAGGTATCTGTGGACTTATTGCAGTGCCTTAAACACCACTGCTCTTTGCACAATAAAAACGGTACTCGCTGAATGAATGAGTGGAAGCTTCTGCGCGGCCCAGAGGGCCAAGATTTAGGTGCCTTCTTCCAGTCCTGAAAGAGGCAGCACTGTGGGGTAGTTCACCCTGACTACGTAGATGCACAGACCCAAAGGGATCTAGGGAAATTATCCAACAGTATGACCAGTACTCGTGTGTCCATTGCAATTTTGACCTTACAGAGACACCTTGGACATTACCTCATGAGGCGTGGATATATATGGTGCATAATTTGCAGATGGAGAGGAGTCAGACTGTTACCCAGTTTCGTGGACTAGCAAGTGAGGAACATGGATGTGGTCTCAGCTCTTCTGCCTGCGTTCTTCTCCGCAGGGCTGTGTTAAGTCTTACACAGCAGTTGTGCAGGAGTTACCTCGTTTGCTTGAAACCACTATCCACTGAAGTGTGCTCAGCTGATAAATGTAGAAACTGTATCTGAAGGAGGGCTGAGGTCACAAGGGAGGAGGAACTGGTAGAACTGAGACCCTAAGCTGGTCTTCCAAGTCCCTGGCACAGGATTCTTTTGACTCAGACTTTTTCAATTTAAAAGGAGTGAATTCTGCTCTCATCTGGAGGGGAGATGAAGAGGATTCTGAAGGAAACAGAGAACCACAGCTGGTTGAAAGCAAATATTACTCCTTCAATATACAACTCCTAACTTTTATCGTCATCTGCTCATATCCATGTCTGGTCTCTGGTCTAGAAATAGACAAATATAATTTCATGATGTGTAATGAACTGACTCCTCAATGTTCATTCGACACATGCTTCCTGCCAGGAAGTGGATTGGAAAAGATGTAGGATCTATCTGATACATCATATGTCATCGGGAGATTCTGATTAGAATATCCTTTCTGCATTCCAAGTCCCCTTTTAAAATAAAAGGCAGAAGAAAATAGCTCGACTGATGCAGCTTTTCTGAACAAAGGAATGGTATGGCCTAATACTGCCTAAAGTTCCTGATGTGATAATAAGAAGTATATATTTGGTCTTCACATGTTTCCTAACAAACAGCCCCTAAAACCCTTGGAATCTCTGCAGTGATAAGAGTGTTTTTTGTATACTAATGAGATGACTTGTGGCTGGGGCCTGTAGACGGCTTCAAGAAGGGGCTGGGCCACGCTCTGTGCAGGATTAGATGGTTGAAACTTTCAGCCCCACCCCCTGACCTCTGACAGGGGGATGGAGCTAGAGATCAAGCTAGTGGCCAGTGATTTAATCACTCATGCCTTCATAGTGGAGCCTACATAAAAACCCCTAAATGACGGGATTTAGGGAACCTCCCAGTTGGTGAACACATGGAGGCGCTGGCAAGGTGGGGCGCCTGGAGATGGCATGGAGGCTCCACCCGCCCCAGCCCGTAGTCGCCTGCCCTGTGCATGTCTTCCTTGGGCTGTTCCTGCGTCGTAGTCTTTATATGACACTGGTAATAGTAGTAGTTCTGTGAGCTGATATAGCAAATTGTCAAACCCAAGAAGGGGAGTTGTGGGAACCCCCAATTTGTAGCCGGTTGGTGAGACCTGTAGGAGGCCCGGACATGTGATTGGTGTCTGAAGTGGGGCAGGCGTGTGGGACTGAGCCTGTAACCTGTGGGGATCGATGCCAACTCCAGGTAGTTAGGGTCAGAATTGAATCAAATTGTAGGGGATACAGTTGTCTGGAGAGGTGGAGGATTGGTTGGTTTAAGGAAAGAAGCCCACCCACTGACAGAGCCTCTGCCCAGCTAAGCCCTGCACCACCAGATGTCATGACTGCCCTTCCGTCCTGGGAAGTGGCAAAGACCCTGGGACCCCACCAGGTACCACCTCCTTCTCCCCATTCTTCTCCCCTTCAGCAGTCCCATCCCTGGGGCCTCTCCGTCACCCAGAAATCACAGCAGGGCAGCCTGGGGATGAAGGCGCCTGTCCTTGAGGCCCTACTGGTGGTCACCAGGATCTGTTTGTCCTTTCAGAAGTCTTCCCTAGGTCACTCTAGGTCTTCTCCCGAGGATGAGCACTCACTTCCTGGTGCCACCGGGAGCTTCCTAGGTCCTCTGACTTGACACCGAGGCTGTAACTTGTGCGTTCCTGGGCTTGCTCTGTGCTGGATGCAACAGGCCACGTGGCTGTGTGTCTGAGATTCCCAGGTCCACCCGGCCTCCCCTCTCACCTGTTCTCCACACACAGCTGGCCGCTTCCTCCAGACTCCAGAGTTAGGTTCGCCTCATGGGAAAACAGGAAGATCATCTATGTGTCATTTATAGGATCAAACCAGACCATCGAAGCCATAGCAAAGCTCCTAAGTCAAAGTTCCTCCTATGCTGGAAGCTCCTTGGATGTGTTCCCTGTTGAGATAGCTGAGGGCTAGGAGGAACCTTCCGGAAGGAACAGAGCCCAAAGCCACTGTAGATGCTGATTGTCCAGTCTCAGTGGGGCTGTAAATAGCCTCAGGCCCTCTGTGCTGGCTTCTCTGCATGTTCACTCTTGTGTCTCTGAAGGACTGGAATCTGCCTGATTCTTCAAAGATGTTGGTTGTGACCTCAGGGTTTTCCTCTGCGCTAGTGGTCTTTTTTGCTTTAGTGACGGAGAAGTAATCAGAATTGGGAAATGAAGGAACACAATTTCCCGTCCTCTCTTCCACAATACACAGAAACTTGACAGCGGTTGGGCAGCCCGCCGGGCCAGCAGTGGGCACAGACGTGCAAATCCAGCACTGATCTTCCCTTAATGGACTAATCTGTGATCTTGCCCTGCACCTGCTCTGTGCTGGGTGGGCCCTGTTCGGGCGGGGTGTGTACACAGCGATGAATCACGCACTCTCCCGCCCCAGATTCTGTCCCAGGTTTTTTTCCCAGCAGCCGTCAGTCTGCCCATCTTCATTTATATCCCTCCCAGAATTCAATGTCATGGTCCCCCCGTGGAGAATTGGACACCACTCAGGTACTTACATGTACCCCTGAAGCCACCTGCCACCACCAACCAGTCCCCCCAAAATAAAGACAGCAACAAAACCAGAATCCTGAACCTCACATTTTCTCAGGGAGGCTGGCAGCCTTGGGTCTTGTGAACAGCATGCCCCCTCTGTCCTCTCTGCATGTTCTTCTCGAGGGCCTGGTGCTCTTCCATGCAGGGCATGGCTGGGATGACGGCCGTGGTATATAGGGCATTAGTAATCATTGTTCCTGCCATGCCCAGGTTATGGCCAGACCAGATCCACCCCCTCCCACCCCACTGCACGGGACCTTTCCTGACCTTGCTCCAGCCAACCACTTCCCTCTGAAATCCCTTTTGCTCCTTTTCCAGTAACAACGAGGCTTCCCTTCAGGGTCCTGAAGAGGGCACAGAGGGCTCCGTGGCTTCTTTTGAGCTTGTCCTGTCTCCAAGACATTCCAGGATGGGTCGTAGTAGGGGAGTGGCCGGGAGACAGTCTGAAGTTGGTGAACAGGAGTTCTTACAGACAGGCCCACCTTCCTCTTGTGATCGTCTCTTCTTCCCTTGGACCTCCTGGGCAGGAAACTCCTTTTCTCACTGCGTGGCACCCGTCTCTGCTCCTGTCTGGCTGTTTTCCAGGCTCCCGGTTGTTGTCCCCACTCATCCAGCTGCTGCTGCTGCAGGTGTCGCCACTTCTTAACACGTGATCCTCAGCTCTCTCCATTTTGGTGCTGAGGGTGGGCTTTGTCCCACTGGTGCTTCCTCAAAGACCCCCAGGTGGCTGAAGCCCTCTCTCCAGACCTACTGGTGGGGACAACCCAGCAGGAAACCGAGCAGCTGAAGTAGCTCTTGGAAGCAACCGGCCATACGGGGGTTGCTGCCCAGGGCTGCTCCTCCTTTTCCTGCAGCACAAGCTCAGGGAGGTCAGCCTAAATGGCCTGATGGAACTGACCATGGTCCTCGTGAGGGTTTTTCTCCATGGAGAATTGATGTCTCCTGAAAGCTCAGCTGCAAAGATGAAGGGTCTACTGTCAATAGGTAAAAATGCAGCATCTGTTTCCCATTCAGCTGCCGCTCTCTGGAGGGTGTGGACTTTGATGAAATAGTGCACCTGCACCAGCCCTGCGTCTCTGGGGCACGGGGGTGGGGGGAAGGCAGTGTCTTGCCCATCAAGTCAGCTGAATTAGAGGTAGAAGATTTCCCGCTTCTTCCTGAATCTTCTGGGACCCGATGCTTAGATCAGAGGTTGGCAAAGTATGGCTGATGGGCTGCATCGGACTTGCCTCCTGTTTTTGTATGGCCCATGAACTGAGAATAATTTTTACATTTTTTAGTGGATGAAAAAAAACACCAAAAGAATATTCTATGACATGTGGAAATTATTTGAGATTCAAGTCTCAGTGCTCATACATTGAAACACAACCACGCCTACCCATTTATAGACTGTGTCTGTGGTTGCTTTCATACCGTAACTGCAGCATTGAGGAGTTGCTGCACAGACCTTATGGCCCTCAAAGCCTGAAATATTTACTCTCTGATCCTTCCCAGGAAAAGCTTGCCGACCTGTGGCTTAACTGGTGCCGGTGGAGGTGGGTCTTCTGCTTGGGTGGCGGCCTCTGAGAAATGCAGGGATGCTCCCGTGAACAGAGAGCTTGTCCTCCTCTATAACTGGAAGGCGTGGTCTCACCATCACGCTCAGCCTCCTGTGCTAGGAGAACCCACAGCCTCTTTCTTCTCCAGAAGCTCATGCTCCCCTATCTTCAAGTATTGGGGTCCCAAGCATAAATTAAGACATCGAGGACCATCCCATTTGGTTTATAGTACTAAATAGCATAAAAAAACACCTTAACTGCTTTGAAAAGTAAACAGATTTTAATGCCTTGCATGTAAACATTTTTACCGTTTTGCATATATTTTCTATTTGTAGAGTAATTCACGGTTTAAAATTTAACACAAAACGTTTTTTTGGTGAATGATGGATGAATATATTCATCAAGGGATATATTCAACAAGGAAACTACTTTGTTTCATAAAACCTCTTAAAGGGGATTTTAGATCTGTGGAAGGATATGTGATTTCCTTAATCAATTTGTTGTGTAAACAGAGGGTATGCCCACATTTTTTTCCCTTTTTATAAAAGGCATTTTATTTTATTTAATTTTTTGAGACTGAGTCTTGCTCTGTTGCCCAGGATGGAGTGCAGCAGTGCAATCTTGGCTCACTGCAACCTCTGCCTCCTAGGTTCAAGCGATTCTCCTGCCTCAGCCTCCTGAGTAGCTGGGACTATGGGTGTGCACCATCATGCCCGGCTAATTTTTGTATTTTTAGTAGAGACAGGGTTTCGCCATGTTGGTCAGGCTGGTCTCGACCTTCTGGCCACAGGTGATCCACCTACCCCCTGCCTCAGCTTCCCAAAGTGCTGGGATTACAGCCTAGAAAAGGAATTTTATTGAAATAATTATATTTAACGAATAAGATATCATTTTGTTATTGGAGGGGCAAAGGGAAAGCCGCCTCTTCATTTTCTGAAGGTTTGCTGAAAAATCAGCTCACAAAAGGCAGATTAATTGGAGAAAAGGCATACAAATTTTATTAATGTCTACATGAGAGTCTTCAGAATGACCCAAAGATGCAGGGGAAATTGTCTATTTTTATGCTTAGGTTCGACAAAGTATGGATAGCCATGTCAAAATTGGACTGGATAAAAAGGGCCTGATAACACACTGGGATCTGTTGGGGGGAAATAGGGGAGGGACAGCGGGGGATGGGGAGTTGGGGAGAGATAGCACGGAGAGAAATGCCAGGTATAGGTGATGGGGAGGAAGGCAGCAAATCACACTGCCACATGTGTACCTATGCAACAATCTTGCATGTTCTTCACATGTACCCCCAAACCTAAAATGCAATAAAAAAAAAGGCCTGATAACGGCAGTAGATGGAGTGGGGAAAACCAGCAATGCCTGTCTGTTGAGATTCTTCCTGGCCTTGCTGACCACGCATTCCTTCCTTCTGAGTATGACGCAGGACCCTCTCTGGAATGGGGGTCTTATGACCTACAGTCAAAGTAGGGCAGATAGTTTCTTTACGGCCAGTTTTTGCACAGACAGGCAGAGGGAAAGCTAGAATGATTTATTTTTATTTTTATTTTTCATTGCATTTTAGGTTTTGGGGTACATGTGAAGAACATGCAAGATTGTTGCATAGGTATACATGTGGCCGTGTGATTTGCTGCCTTCCTCCCCATCACCTATATCTAGCATTTCTCCCCATGCCACCCCCCCCACTCCCCACCCCCCGCTGTCCCTCCTCTATTTCCCTCCAACAGACCCCAGTGTGTGATGCTCCCCTCCCTGTGTCCATGTGTTCATATTGTTGAACACCCACCTATGATTGAGAACATGCAGTGTTTGATCTTCTGCTCTTCTGTCAGTTTGCTGAGAATGATGGTTTCCAGGTTCATCCATGTCCCTACAAAGGACACAAACTCATCGTTTTTGATGGCTGCATAATATTCCGTGGTATATATGTGCCACATTTTCCCTGTCCAGTCTATCATCGATGGGCCTTTGGGTTGGTTCCAGGTCTTTGCTATGGTAAACAGTGCTGCAATGAACATTTGTGTGCACGGGTCCTTATAGTAGAATGATTTATAATCCTTTGGATATATACCCAGTAATGGGATTGCTGGGTCAAATGGAATTTCTATTTCTAGGTCCTTGAGGAATCGCCACACTGTCTTCCACAATGGTTGAACTAATTTGTTGGTGGGAGTGTAAATTAGCTAGAGTGATATTTTTAAGCTTTATGGTTGGCTTTGGGGAAAAAGCCTTCTGGTTTCCATGCCCTGCCCCGGTGCAGAGGGGTTCTAGTGCCTGTGTCTAGCCTCAGGTTAGAATAGGACTGAGGGACGGGAGGGCTAGAGAAGACCAGAGAAAAACATTTTTCTTCTGAGGCTGCTTCTGAAGCCTTGGTTTTGGGTATTGTTTACTGAGTCCCAACCTTTGTGATTTCACAAGATTTCCCGAACAGAAAGGGCTCCTATGTCACCCTGGGTGCCCGTGGACTTGAGAATAATAGAATTGCCATTGCTGCCTGTCTTTCTCATGTCTTTCTCATGCACGTTTGCATCATTGCCATTCATCTTCACATAGAGTCAAACAGTAAGGAGCATGTGGCCGCGCCTGGAAGCTTGACTCCGGAAGCAAAGTCCAGCGTGACAAAGCTGGAGAAGAGAGACCAAGGAAAGAGAGCGTTTGTGTGAAGGTGTGAGTGTGAGCTCATCTGTGCTGTTTGTTGGGGAGGGACAGCATTGGTAGGAATTGGGGTGCCCAGAGGGGTCAAAGGAGTGGGGACGGAGTAAGAGACGGAGTGAGAGATCAAGAGAAAATTGGCAAGTGAGTGGAAGAAGAGAGGGGACAGGTAGACAGGGAGAGGGGCGGGAGCAGAGGAGGGGCAGAGGAGGGGGAGTGGAAGAGAGAAGGTAGAGGAGAGGGCGTGTCTAGGAGTGCCGTAATAGACTGAAATGAGGTTGAAGCCAGGAGCTTGGGTTAAGATAAGGAAGAAGTGCTACTTTCATGGGAGTTTTTCCTGAATCTTTCTGAGGTCCTGGGCACAGGTGGGCAGAAGATGCATACAGCAGGGGGGCTGTTCAAGGCCAGCTTCTCCTTTTATATTTTCCAAATCCTGCTCTGGAGAGGCACCCCTGGATCCTTCCCTGTGGGTAAACCAGGGATGTCTGGGTCACTCGCCCCTCCTGCCCTTGGTCACGTGTCCTCTCCACACTCCCTGAGGCATGGTGTTGATAGAGCCCCCAGTCCCTTGGTGTCTGCAGACACAGTCAACAACCAGCACTGCCATTGGGCCTCCTGGCCGCACACCTCCTGGCCTCTGCCTGCCTTCATCCTTCATCCAGCAGACCCCACCACCCCTCCATAGGTGCCAGCTCTGCCTGAGGCTCTCTTTCCCTCTCTGGGTGACAGAGGCTGGCAGTGGAGAGTACCATTCCCTTTTTTTTGGTTCTCACTTTTGAAGAACCCTCCAGGATTCCGGGCATAGTAACTTCCCTTGAGAAGATCCGTTATTGGGTCAGTCCCTGTTTCAGAAGCAGCAAGGTCCATCACTGCTGAGCGGAGGCTGCCCCGGCCTTTGAACTGCTGTCTTTCATCCGGGGCCCTGGTCCTCCCCTTCCCACCCCTTCTCATTGAACCATTTGCCTCCTGATCCAAACAGCAGCTACCTCCCGTGCTGACCCCATAACCCCCCACATTCCTCTGACTCAGAGGCCAGATTCCCTCCCGCTCTCCGTCCATAGGAGCAGGCAGTACTAAGGATATGCTGTCCAAGGACATGACCAGCTTAGAAGTGAGAGGTGTGTGGGCTCCAGAGACAGCTTTGAAACGGCCTTGGACCACTTGGCATTGATTTTGCAGCCGATAACCTTGTATGTGCCTCTTAGGGGAGCACTCGGACTTACAGCAAAATTTATCCATTCATTGACTCATTTATTCCTCCATGTGAAAAATAGGTGTTGATGGTAAGAGGAATTTGAAGAGACATGGGGGAAAAAAGGAAAAAGCAATGTGTTGAATGGCTACTGTGTCCCAGCTACTGCCATGCCCGTGTGCAATCTTGAGCACGCTGTCTTCAGCAAACTGCACAGGAAGCCTCCGCTTGCTGCAGCCCAAGTCATCAGCCTCCTTCATCCTTTCCCCTCCCTGCACAGCTCCCCTTATTATTCAGCTTTTCCCACCCAACTTTACCTGCAGACTCAGGGATGGGCCCCTTAGTCTTGGAGTGATGCTTCATTAGCCTGGGTGTGGCAGCTGTAGGTGAAGTCTCAACATCTTACGAGGTCTGGACTCTGTTCTTGCTGAGTTTCAGGATGCTTGCAGGTATGGCGGCTGGGATCTGAGTAGTCACCAAGGCTTCCGGGAACGCCATTCCGTGGGGTCCACTCAGTCTCAAACACGGCGACAAGGAAAGCATGGTCATCATTGAAGGGTGTGGCGATTCCATATGGCAAATGAACAGATATTGTTTCCCGACCTCGGGGAGCCTCTCCTACCTGGGGAAGCAGAAACACACACTCAGCAAATGAGGGATTGATTTGCTGAGTAAATAACCACATTGTGTTGCGTTACCACATCCGTTCAGGTGTCTGCATCATGGCGCCACCTCCGTAGGGTTTGAGTTAAATGTACGGGAAGTGCGGGTCACCGTACACTGTCTAAATTAGGGAGTGATAGTCCCAGGTCACCCATATCTTCCCAGTGATTAACCGTCTGGTATCCTGGTGGGGGCTGTGTTTGCTTCATGCCCTGTGTGGGCCCTGGCACCAAGAAGGGTGGTAGTTGCTTTCATTGTGGCTGGACCAACAATCAGGTCCACGTAGAGAAGGCGCACGTGTCCCTGATTACGTGGACAGTCTTCGTTCGTGCCCGGGATTTTAACGTCTCTGCATGCTGTCGGATTTAGTGTTTGTCCCACTCTCTTTCAAAGGTGTGGGTTTTGGATGATAATTGACAAGGCCAGCATATCTGTGAGCCCAGCAGGCAGGACTCAAGCTGATGCACTGTGTCAGTTACTTACTGGTTAAACAGTGTTCAGAATCCACCCACTCACTGCCTCCTCCAGAGCCTTCTGGACCCGTCCCACTGATTGTCAGCCCGGGTTTGTGCTGGTTGACAACACTGGTTCCCAGAGCTCTCTGGGTTTACCTGCTGTGTCACTTTTCACACAGCTCGTCCCTGGCTGTTTGCTGGTCCTTCTCCCATCTCGATGGGCTCCGTCTTTCCTTTCTATACGTCATTCAGGGCCTTGTACTGTGCCGTGGAATAAGCTCAGTCCACCCTTTGTGGAGCCATGTGGGCCTTCACTCAATCGCTCTGCTCGCCAGGCCACTGTTATCCCTTGCCCTGACTTCAGAGCTGGTGGCAGCGTCTCTCCCCCACCTTGAATAAATCATCTTCCAATATCTTCTTACCCAGCGTCTCACCCTCTTCATCTCTCTTATCCCATTTTTGTCTCCTTTCCTCTTGTGTGGCCTCGTCTCCCGGTTTTTACTCTTTCCTGAATATTTCAGATTGTTTCCTGTGCACGTGTACTACTGTACTAATCAGAAAACCCTGAATATGATCATACCCAGGACACAGTGAAAATGATGCTTCTTTCACGGTGTTGCTGTACGGATTTGAGCTTGCCCAGGATCTGCCAACTCTCTGGAACTCAGTAGCTATTTCAGCTTTGAATTGTGCCTTTCCCCCTTCACCACCCCTGTCTCATCCTTGTAGGGAAGTTTGCTCAGCTCGAGGTGGCTACACCATTTCACAACTGCCGGCTTCTGTGCTACTCCCCCAGCTCTGTGTTCCCAGTTTCCACGCAGCCTGCCCACGGAGCCCCGCGTTTCACTTACCTTCGATTACATCACTTGCACATTGCTTCCCGATCATAAGAGCATTGTATTTTAAGTTTTTAAAACACAGAGATAATAGAAAATGATAAGTGGGCAGTAAAAATCCCATGTTAGCTTTGTTCCCCTTTTTAATGTGTTTTACCTCAATACACACACACACACACTCTCTCTCTCTCTCTCTCTCGCTCTCTCTGTCTGGATGTACGAAGATTAGAGGTATGTTGAGTTAATTCAGTTTTCCTTAATGCTGAATGGTCAAGCATCTATGTTTGGCTGTGATTGAGGCTAAAGCTGAATCATTGTTGAAAATATGACCTTCTAACAAAAATAGGTATTGTTCTTATGTTATTTTTATTTATTAGGATTCCTCACATTGTAAAGTTAAAGTCTAAGTCAGCAACAGTCATATCTGGACCTTGCCCCCTGCTAGATACTCCAGTTCACCATGCTTCAATCTATGATGTAGACATTATGAATATAGACATTTGTTTGCAGCTGAGTTTGGTGGAAGGATGAGACACGTTTGGTTTTGTGAATCATGTCTGGACTGGCGATGATTTACAATAGACGTTATGTTGTAATAGGAGAGGTTTTTTTCCCTTGTGAATTTTTGAGGTAGCACAGTTGATAAAGTTGACAATTAATTTGTCCTTATAAGATAAGAAGGATTCCAAATAAGACTCTTTCTTGAAAGATGCATGGTCTAAACAGAAACAGGAATTTAAAATCCATTGTTGTGAAGGCCAGTATACCAAACAATTCCACAAAAACGTGATTTATAATATATGCTAATAATCTCTTTTATTCTGTTTTGTTAGCAATATTTATGGTTCTGTATATATCTTGGCTCAGAAAGAATATGACAGTCTTTGTAAAAGTAGCAAGCAGGTGTGTTGTCTCTTTTGTTTTTTTTGAGATGGAGTCTCACACTGTCGCCCGGGCTAGAGTGCAATGGCACGATCTCGGCTCCCTGCAGCCTCCACCTCCCAGGTTCCCGGGATTCTCCTGCCTCAGCCTCCTGAGTACCTGGGATTACAGGCACACACCACCACACCCAGCTAATCTTTTATATTTTTAGTAGAGATAGGGTTTCACTACGTTAGCCAGACTGCTCTCGAACTCCTGATCTCGTGATCCACCTGTCTTGGCCTCCCAAAGGGTTGGCTCTTAATATTTGTATTATTTCTTCGCTTCCTTTTACGTGTAATACTTTGTTAAAGTTTTTAACAATTGATTTGCACATCTATTTTGTATATAAAATTAATGGCTTTTACAATATGGTCAAGGATTATTACACATTTCATACTTGCAATAATATTTGTATTTATACACCATCTGACTGGGAGAGTTCAAAATATATCATACATACAGGGAGCTTTTTAATCTGAGTACATCTAGAATGCAGGCTTACATTTGAAAGTGAATATGCAGACTTGCAGTGAGTTCATGTAGCATGCCTTGTTTGTGGTATTGATGATGGTATGCTGTAGATGTAGAGATGGTGGTGACCTGAGTATTGTAAGGTCATCGATTATGCACAAGTTCAGGGATGCCAGAAATGATCTCACAATAGGTATTTGACTCTTTGTCCTTTCAAAGGCCAAGGTATTCATTTAGAAGCCATGGCCAAATAATAGGTTTTGGGGAAATAGTGTGCTGAAGCTGAACTTTGATGGATCCCTGATAAATATGTTTGCATATATGATTTTGTATCCTGCTCTGTGAACTTACTTTTAGCATTTTCCTGTAACATTACTTTGAAATCATGATATTTAAAGGCTGAGTAATTTTTGAGGAGTATTCCATAATTTGTGAGCTTTTCTCTTTGTGTCAGACTTGTTAGTTCATTTGTTTTCTGTTCAACTTCCAGCTGCCTTTGGACAGTCAACATGCATCGTAGTCATTCATTTTTCCCCCCTGCCTTTCATATCCTTTGCCACTGTGCAGAGGCCTTTGCAGTCATTGAGAACTGGCCTCTTCCCTTCTATGCAGGAAGGTCTCTCAGGTATCTGAAGACAATCTGATCCCTCCTTCTGCCTCAAGGACTCTCCAGGCTGACAAATTATGTCTCACTGGCAGGCCTCCTCAATGAACCATCCCGTGGTTCTTTCGGATATTTTTGAATGTGTAGAATCAGGGCGTCGAGCCCCCCTGCACACTCTCCCACCAGCAGCCCATGCCTTGCCCTTTCTCCTGCAGGGTCTGTCTTACTGCACGGGGTTCCTGATTCCCTAGACTCAGGACCCGGCAGGCTAGGTTTTGGCTGAGAGTCCTTCTGAGCCTTCATCATGGGCGTCCAGTCCACTGACGTACACCAAGCCTTCCAACCCAGATGTTCTGGGGTAGCTTCTGTGTGGTTGATGACACACACTTTCCTCTGATGGTCTGCGGCTTTTAGATCTGACTCAAGCATGAGACAAGTCGTGGATGGATGTCTCATTGCTGTTACACCTGTGGGCTCGTCTCTCACAGAGTGGGGCAGGTTGCATGGGTCACTCTTCCTTGTTGTCATGCTCCAGAATCATAATTTCGACAGTAACCTCTCTACTCTTCTTCCTTTGGAATTACTGGTTACCCACCTTCTTGCTGGGTCTGTTTTATTTTTACCCCTTTTACAAAGTTCAGCACAGAGATAATGGGACTTCAGCCAGCAGGTGGAGAAGGAAGCTGGAGTCAGTGGGTTCGGACACTGGTGGGAACATGGGGGCTGACACCGCCGTGTGCTGTAGTGCAGTGCCCCTGTTCCAGAGGAGAGCCAGAACTCTGCCTAAGCCAACACTGTTAGCTGAGGTTGGAGGGCCTCTCCCCCAGGATGCCTTAGGACTGGCTCCAATTCCCTAATGCCAAAGTCTGCCTGCCTGGTAAAAGGGGCTCAGGCAGGCAGCCAGGGCTCAGTGTCCAGGCTGGAAGCACCAGCCAGAGGAGGCAGGACCCGGCCTCTTCTTACTTGCCCGGCTTCAGTGGTCATCCTCTTCTCTACTGCAGAGACCCTGGCCCAGCCTGCCGATCAGAGAAGAATGTCTTACAGAGGATCTCACAGCTGGATAAAGCCCAGCAAGGCTGTGCCGTCAGAGTTCTCTGACTTGCGGTCTAATGATTTTTTTCTGTCTTTCTGCTCTAAAAATCCTACCCCATGGAGGTCCTCTGGGAATCATGCGCCCTGTCTTCATTCGGAAGTAAGAGGTACCCTCCCTGGCTTGCACTTCAAGAAGAATCCTTTATGATCTCTCACTGAAATGTTTGGATAACAATCTAGATTTTTCAAATGTGCATTTGTTATGGTTGCACAGGAAATCCAAGTAACCGATTTTTCAGAACCTAAGCAGTTAATGCTAGAAATTTTGCTGCAAATAAATTGATCAGTATGCAAGACAGTTGTCACGGCTGAATCATGGTCCACAGTTAAGGTAAACAGATCTGTGATGACATTTTCTGAGCAGAATACAAATGCAGCTACATTTCCTCCCAGAGGTTGCTGACATTCCTTCTACACGGATAACAGATTCTCCTAAGAAGGTGTTGGTCACAAGGAAGAAAGACCTTTGTTTAATCCCTCTGAAAAGGTAGGGCTGTGGTATTTGATGTGCTTTCTGGGAAGAGAATCGTTCTAAGAGAAAGGAATATTGGGAAGAGTGTTTTTATTTGGTTAGTTACCTGCCCTCACCCCCTCCCACCCATGGAAAGAGGCTTTTGGTTTTTCGTTTATTTGAATGGTCATTAAAATATTGTATGTTGTCATGTTGTGGAAGTTTGCATGTAATTAATTTTTCTCAATGTAAAGATCAGGGGATATTTTTCTTACTTGGATTCACATGACATAATGGGGAGAGCAAGATGTCTTTTTCTTGTCCATTTCCTCCTGTTCCTTTCATCTATGATGCTCTCAAGTTCCACGTTTTTTTCCAGGTTTTCACTGCCTGCACTGTGTCATAGGAATTCGACACAGGGTGCCTGCCTCTGAAATGTGAGGTAGGCTGTAGCTGGATGTGCATTCTAAGCCAGATATGCTTTCTGTGTTTTGGTGAACCTTACAAAATCTTTAGCTTGTACTGATTTTTAAATGAGCTCCAAACCTCATTCCAACTTTGTGTAAGAGCAAGCAGTCATTTCCCCTCTGTGTGAATGGGAAACAATTTCCTGGGGGGATATTAGCATTTGGAGTCAGACTGTCGCGAATGCAGATATTTCTATTTGTGCCTTTGCCATTGGTGATGATCAGCAATCTTGAGCAGAGATCTAGACGAGAGGCTCGCATTAGAGTGGGGGAGTAACTCTCATGTGTAGGGAGTTGCAGTGGGGATAAGAGGCCAGAGAGCTCCAGGGACTGGAAATGAACAAGAAGACATATCCCTCAGAGGGGGCTAAATGAATCTCAGAAATTCTGGAGCAGTCAAAGGAAGGCTTTTGGGAGATGGCATCTTTCCTGTCGTACTTTGTTCCTCCCAGAGCATTTCTGCAGTGCGTTGCCAGATTAGCACAGGGGTGGTGTCCACCGGGAAGCCTTCTCAGATCCTCACGGCCGTCCCCACCACGCGGTATCCAGTATCCCTTGCGGCGTGCATCTCTCAGTGTGAAATTACCAGGCTCTGTGCCTCCATCACACTCAAGACTGAACTTGTCAGAGGCAGGATTGGGTCCCTAATCTCTGACCATCGTTCAGCTTCTAGCACAGCCCGTGGCTCAAAAGAAGAGCTTTGCAAATGCTGCTTAGAATGGAAACAGATACCATTTCCTTACAGGAACCTCTGAAAAAGGAAAGAATGTTCTGATGAGCTCCATGTCTTAGTTGAGGAGAAACTGAGTCAAATAGCGATGAAGCCAGAGCTGGAAGGAGGCTGCTACTGAACGTGTGACCCCTGAGTCAGTGAACTGAGGAATGCATGAGCACTCGTGCCTCTACTTTGCTGCAAAAGTCATCATGTATTGAGCATGTGTGGCATGGCAGTTGTAAATATGCAACCAGCCCAATCATATTTTTCCTCTGTCTCTAGAATTTTTTTGCCCTATACAGTGTAGGAGGATCAGGTGACCAAGGTTTTTTAGAATTTTCCCTTTTGGGGATCTGACGCCGATACACTATTTTGAGGCAGTGACATCATCTCTTTCCTCTGGCGTGCCCTCCTTGCGGTTCCATCATTCACGCCTTGCCATCTCTCAGCTGGACTGCTGTGACCTTCATTCATTCCCAGGAGAAGGCCAGGTACAGTCAGAATGGATCACCAGGGACCAGACCTAGCCTGGGTAGGGGAGGGGTCGTTCAGAGACAGGCCTCCTTGAGAAGCGATATTTGAACAAAATCTAAATGACTGTAAGGAATTAATGAGGTGAAGAGAGGGAGGGGAGCTTTCTTGCCAGAGGACATAGCATGTGCAAAGGCCCTGGGGTGGGAGGGAACATAGTGTGTTCAAGAAACTGATAGGGCAGCGTGGCTGGATCCAGAGAGGTAGGCTGGAGAGGTGGGCAGTGGCTTGGCCACACAGGAACCTGCGGATCATAGCAGGGAACTCCGGGTTTGGGCTAAAAGGAAAGAAAATGTATTAGAGGACAGAGGCAAGGCCTGGCCTTTTCTGATGTGGCCTCCGAGTGTGGAATGAGTGGGAAGGGCAAGAGTGGCTGGCGTCCTGAGGCAGGCCAGCAGCAGAGCCCAGAAGATGGAGACACCTGTCAGAGGCATCAGCAGGGATTTGCTCGTGGATTGGAGAAGCAGCAGCCGAGGCAGCACTGCTGCCAGGGCCTGAATGAGATCACCTAGGAGGACATAAAGGAAAGGAGGCTGCACGAGATGCCCTGAGGTCTGGAAGAGGATGGAGAGCTGGCAAAGGAGGCCTGGGAGGAGGGGCTGGAGGCAGGAGGTGGAGGGCATGCGCCTGGAAAACCCGGCGAAAATGCTTGAGATGGAGCAGGGGAGCCACACCCCCAGAGAAGGTCGGGGCAGAAGAACCACTGTTCATGGTGATGGCAGCCCTCTAGTGGGGTGATGGACGAAAGTCTGCCTAGAGAAGGTGGCAGGGAGCGTGGCGGGTGAGGAACCGGCAAGGTGGGGGAGCTCTTCGATGGTTTTGCTTCACCAAGGGGATCAGATTCCTTTGCCGCAATTCGACAATTCGATCGGCATTGGTTTTTGAGATCGATTTGAATTTTGATGTGTTACAGAATGCGTTCATGTTTCTGTGCTGCATCAGACTCCTGTCTTTTCCAAATGTGGCAAAGCCTTCAGCTGCTTGGGGAAATCGAGGTGAGGGTCCTGCTCACGCCCGTTTCACACGAGCTCCTTGCCAGGCGCTGCTTGGTTGCCTGTGGCTAACGGGCGTCAAGAGGGGGTGGATGGATGACTTGTCCAGGATCTCTGGGTTTCCTTCCCAAGGGTGTGTAGGGCTGTGGGGTCCCAGGGCTGTGACAAGTGCAGGTGCACACTTCTCCACTCGGGCAAAGCTCTTAGCATCAGTGAGGAGGAGGCTGTTTCCTGTCAGCTCCAGGGTGAGCTGTGTGTGTGGTTTGTATGTGGTATGTGTGCATGTGTGTGTGTTTGTGGTGTGTGTATAAGTAGTGTGATGTGTGTTTGTGGTGTGTGTGTGTGTTTGCAGTGTGTGTGTGTTTGTGGTGTGTGTGTGTCTATGGTATGTGTATAAGTAGTGTGATGTGTGTTTGTGGTGTGTGTGTGTGTGTGTGTGTGTATGTTCATTTGAATGGTTTGTGTGGTGAGATTTCTGTGAGTGGTGCACGTGTGTGGTGTATGCGTGGTGTGTTTATTGATGTGAATGGTGGGTATGTTGGTGTGTGCATGTGTGGTTTGTGGTGTGTGTGGTGTGTGTGGTGTGTGTGTGGGTGTGTATATGAGTGGTGTGTGAGCAGTGTGTGTGGTGTTTGTGAATGATGTGTGATGTGTGTGAGTGGTGTGTGTGTAAGTGCATTGATGTGAGTGGTGTGTGTGTATGTGAATGGTGTGCATGTGTGTTGTGAGTGGTGTGTGTGTGGTGTGTGTGAATGCTGTGTATGTGTTTCTGTGAGTGGTGTGGATGGTGTGTGTATGAATGGTGTGTATGTGTTGAATGGTGTGAGTGGTGTGTGTGATTTGTGTGTGTGGTGTGTTGGTGTGTATGTGAATGGTGTGTATGTATGTTGAGGTGAATGGTGGGGGAGTGTGGGGTGTGTGATGTGTTGGTGTGTGTGGATGGTTGTGTGGTGTGTGTGTGAATAGTGTGCATGTGTGTTGCTATGACTGATGTGCATGTAGTGTGTGTGTGAATGGTGTGTATGTGTGTTGATGTGAGTGGTGTGGGTGTGTGTGTGATGTGTGAGTTCTATGTATGTTGATGTGAATGGTGTGTATGTGTGGATGTGAGTGGTGTATGCAAGATGTGTGGGGTGTGTGAATGTCATGTATGTGTGTTGAGAGTGGTGTGGAGGGGTGGGGTGTATGTGACTGTTGTGTATGTGTGTTGATGTACGGTGTGTGTGAGTGGTGTGTTTGAATATTAATGTGAGTGTGTCGGGTGTGTGGGGTGTGTGAATGTTGTATATGTGTGTTGATGTGAGTGATGTGTGTTGAGTGTGTGGGGTATGTGCGAGTATTATGTATGTGTGTTGATGTGAGTGGTGTGTTTGGGTGTTGATGTGGGGTGTGTGTGAGTGGTGTGTACGTGTGTTGATGTGGGGTGTACGTGTGTTGATGTTGATGTGGGGTGTGGGGTGTGTGTGAGTGGTGCGTTTGGGTATTGATGTGAGTGATGTGTGGCGGGGTGTGTGGGATGTGTGAATGTGTGTATGTAGGTTGATACGTGGGGTGTGTGAGTGTTGTGTATGTGTGTTGATGTGAGTGGTGTGTTTGGGTGTTGATGTGAGTGATGTGTGTTGGGGTGTGTGTGCATGTGTGTTGTGTGTGTGAGTGGTGTGTCGCGTGTGTGTTGATGTGTGAAGCCCTGAGAGGAGATGAGTGGGAGACAGGCTGGAGGAGGCCAGTGCAGCATGGACTGGGTGCAGGCCCCCAGTTCAGGACTCAGCTCTGCGTAGGGAGGCCCGAGCGGGGTCTGCACTTGCGCCTGAGATCTGCGCGGGCCTGCCAGCTGGTGTAGACACAGGACTCTGGGTAGAGGGACCGTGGGAGGTCAGCACAGGTGGAGCTGCCAGGGTTTGGCAGCTCCTCCTTCTGCCTCTGGCCACAGCCTCACGCGGGGAATGTGTTATGAGTGGGGTGCTGAGTAGTCTGGAGGGCCTTCTGCCCACCCTGCCCTTCCCTCTCCTGCACTTCTGTGAGTTAGAACCAGAAAAGCAACAGTATAGAGGTGACTCAGCTCCTTACCATAGCAAAATGATTGAGTCATGTTCGCATCTATGTGTTTGTGTATTTTTGTTGAACACTCACGTGTTGCTGCTGTGCCAGGCATCATTGTAAGTGCCTTACAACGATCAGCTTCTTTAATCCTCATCACTCCAGGAGGTGCGTTGCTGTCCCCATTTTACAGATAGAAAACCAAGGCACAGAGAGGCTAGGTAATTTGTGCAAGGGTTATGTAAAGATCACACATACATAATCATATAATGTCTGCTTGGAAAGACGTTTTGTTCTAAAGAAAGTAACAGAGGAGAAGGAATATTTCTTCTGTTAGACATCATAAATAATTGGCCCTACTTAATACTCACAATAACCGTGTGATGTATTTTCCTGATCTTCTAGAGGAGGAGTCTGAAGTTTAGCGAGGTTCAGTAGCTTCCCCATGGACCCCATGGCTAGATGGAGTGACCCCAAAGCATGAGCCTGTCCTACGTGCCATACAACTTTCATCTGGGCCTGTGATTGAGAATCACGGCCTGGGCACGTCTCTTGCTGCCCCTGGGAAGGATCTGCTCAGCCACCTGGCCTCCGCCTGGGCATCACAAGGGACAGGGACCCCACAGTGAGTGGCCGAACACATGACAGCCTGCTCTGCCCTTCGCTAGCCAAGTTACAGGGTACAGGGCTGACCGGTTGCTGCTGAGTTTCCTCATCTGTAAAACAGGACAAATTTGTATTTACCTCATAGGGTAGATGTAAACCTTATGCAATGAAGATGGCAGAGTGCCGGGAGGAGCAGAGTGAGCACCCAACGTAAATCTTAGTTTATGTAAAATTGTATCATCATTCTTAAGCCAATCTGTCCTGCTATTGGACACTTACTGTTTAAAAAGGGCTTCATCTTCCTGTCTGTCTCATCCATTCATTGCTTGTAGTTCTCACCCGTTATATATACTTTCTCCTCTGTCCTCCACATGAAACCCTTTAAAAATATGTTTCTATTTGTGATCACTCAATTGGCATATCATTAAATTAGCATTAAATTAACACATGCATTGAGGGAAAAAACTAGAATATTTAAAGAAACAAGAAGAGCTCTTAGGAGAAAATAAAACCCACCTATAATTTTCACAACAGAAATAGCCAAGTTTAACATATTAGTGTATTTCTGTCTGCCTTTTAGTCTTTTTTCCATGCATAACACACACACACACGTGTGCGCGCGCACACACACACACACACACACACACACACACCCCGTCCCTCCCTCTCATCTCCCATCACAGCAAGGGAGAAGCTATGTCTGTGTCAGGTCCCGGGCAGCGGGGAGTGTGTTTGTTGGGGGTGTACATGTGCATGGATATTCTGTCTGTTGACACGGACTGCAGAGCTCTTCTCTGGAAAGGCTCTACTCATGTCCACCCCTGACTGCAGGGTGTGGCGGTGGCTGTACAGTCACCCGGAGGTATCCAGACTGTGATTTTCTCCCTAGACAGTGGTCAGTGCTCTTTGCTTGGAGTGAAATTCAGAAGCCCTGGAGCAGATCAGCAGCCGGCTTACAGGGCTGCCCTTCATCTAAGGTTTAGGCTTCTTTGCTGTATTGATACCAGGCCCTGTCTTTGGGACCTTCACCTCCAGCCTGGCCAGGGACCTTCCTAAGCCACCTTCTCTGGGTGGACATCCCAAGAGCTTTGCTTGCCTGGACTTACGTCACAGAGAAAAGATGCCAGATTTGGGAAGCGGGCAGTCACTTTTCCAGGGAAGGCTGACAGCTGATCACATTATAGATATGGACCTAGATTACAGAGGAGAGAGACTTGGTTTTTTTGTTGTTGTTGTTTTGTTTTTACTTTTGTTTGAATTTATTAAGGGCAGCTTCTAAAAATCAACATTAGAGAAAACATTTTATCTTTAAAGTCAATTTTAGTCTCATCGATTGCATTTTCTGTTTGGCTTACTTAGTATCCAGAACACTTAGTTAGCAAAAATAGCATTTGATAAGATGAGGCATCCATTCCTTAAATAAACTTTTTAAAGTAGGCATAGGAGCAGATTCCTTGACAACAGAAAGAATGTCTTAAACCAGCAGCTCATTCCAGTTAAATGCAAGGCCCAAGCAAGATTGCTTACCATCAGCATAATCACGATCATTTTAATTCTTGTCGCTTGAGTGATTTTTCCCCAAGCACTGTGTTAGGCTCATTACATACCTTGTTCTTAATTTTAATTTTTATTTAAAAAAATTTTTTTAGATGGAGTTTTGCTCTGTTGTCCAGACTGGAGTGCAATGGCACAATCTTGGCTCGCTGCGACCTCTGCCTCCTGGTTCAAGTGATTCTCCTGCCTCAGCCTCCTGAGCAGCTGGGATTACAGGCATGCGCCACAATGCCTAGCTAATTTTGTATTTTTAGTAGAGATGGGGTTTTTCCATGTTGGTCAGGCTGGTCTCAAACTCCCGACCTTAGGTGATCCGCCCGTCTTGGCCTCCCAAACTGCTGGGATTACAGGTGTGAGCCACCGCGCCCGGCCCTTAATTTTTAAAATGCCTCTTCAAGGTACATATTAGGAACATTTCACAGCTGACACTTTGACCTAGCATAGCCCGTCACTCATAGCTGGGAAGCGTCTGAGTTGTGAGTTGAAACCAGGTATATTTGATTGCAAAGTAGTGACTTTCTTTTACCCCATGATAGGTCATTTTTACTCAGTATTGCTCTGAAAGTTCTGGCCAATGAAATGGGACATGAACAAAAGAAACTAGACATGAAATAAGACAAGAAAAAGAAAAGTCACTTGTGGGCACCCACGCAGGTCACCTAATCTCTCCTTGCCTTGCTCCCCACATCTGTCGGAGGAAAGGACTGGGTTTCTCAGTATTCCTCACCCTTTGCCCCACCAGCCAAGGGTTTGGGGAGCTTTACTTTTGCAACTTATATTGCAAAAACTACTGGCATTTAAATTTTCCCCAAATTAAATTCCGGTGATTGGAAAAGGAAGGGATGACAGCCTTTCCAGGTTTACCAACAATGGATAAGGTCTCGTCCTGCCTGAAATTTCCTCAACTCGAAGGCAGGAGCGAGGTAATGGCGTTAAAATACCAAAACTTGTGCTCCTTAGAACATTAGCTGAGCAGGTGATACATTTTTAAAGTTTCCACAATTAGAGGCATGTATGATATGCTGGGATAACCAAAGTTAAGCAAACTTCTTTATATAGGTAGGACTTCTCAATATGTTTTTATGGACGTTGGCATCTGTAAGAAAGGGCACAAGTGCACAGCTTTTTTCTTAACTTATTTGACCACAGAACTCTTTTACTTAGAGAATCTTAAGGGGCTGCTGTTCTGTGGAACTTATTTTAGGAAGTAGTGACTTTCATTGTCATCTGTGTTTGCTCTAACAGCGATTCTGCCCTTCAGTTTGGGGACATAATTGACTCATTGTGTTTTAGCCTCCATTTCAGAAAAATATAAATGTTTTATCAAAGCAGGCAGATGATAAAGTTGTTGGGTTATTGCTTTTAATACCGTCTAGCTGTCGTAAACTCAGTTATCTAAAGGGGAAAGAATTCCCTTAAGAGGTGGATTTTTTTCCCCTTGAGGACTTTTTAATGTGTACTTTGGTTTAAGAAACAAAAAAGTGTAATCATTCCCAAAGCTTTGTGGACATAGCAGAGTGACTAAATTAGATTTTGTTTATTGTGAAATTGTATTGTGTATTGTAAAATTCTTCTTCAAGAGTTTTGAGTGGGATAGTTCAAGTTGAGCTTCAAATGTGTTTATTAAACATACAGTGTTTTGGGGTGTAACTGTGGGTCAGCTGTCACAGGACTTCCTGGTTTCTGCTGAAAGGAAACGGAGCAGTAACCTACACCAACTGTGTGCTGGCAGCATCCCTTGGCATCTCTCCCCACTAAGAAGGGCCCAGATTCCTTGTGTATCCTGATCCATCTTTTTAATGTTTTTGTAGATTGCTGCTCCCCTTCTTTCCCTGGGTGAAAGTTGAGCTAAGAAAAGCTAACACTGTGGAAGTCCTCCTCAAGCACAGTAAACAGAGTCACGGAGCCCTCTTGAAATATTTGTCGTGTCATGGAATGCTCTGAGTAAAGGGTGCCTGAGCTTAGGAGCTCTCCGTTAAGTAGGAAGGAGAGACTTCTTAGTGTGGTTTCTTTGAAATCAGAGATGCCTAACGTGACCTTAATGAGCTTCCAAAAGTGTCTGGCTTATAAGAAATAATGTCTTGGCCACGATGTGCAGAAAAGTTACTCTCATTTAGTGACAGACCTTCTTATTCTTTAAATTAATATTTATTCCGGAATGGTCCAGCGCTGGAGATCCAGGAAGCCCTAGCCTGGCCCGCTATACCCCGAAGTGATGCTTTTAACACCCTAGATCAAGAAGGGAGGGGCCAGTCAGGGCTCAGATCCTCAGGGCTTCTGAGTCCAGAGTAGGCGTGACAGCCAGCCTTTCTGCTTGAACATAAACTTAGGGCAACGGAGGGGCACCGGTGGGTGCTGCGGCAGGGTATCGCCTCTCGGGGAGTGTGTCCCATCTGGGTTACCAGCAGGTGGTTCTTTCCCCCGGGGTTTGGCTGTGCTGCCTGGATTCCTGGACATCTTACCTGCCTCCAGGTGGCCAGGAGACAGGAGTCCCTTATGAAAGCTGCTAAGCTGTGCTAATTCTTTTTAACCACCGTTCCAATCAGTAAATCTGAGAGTACTGCCAGAGATACCCTTTTCCAGAGAAAGAGGAAAGCCTTGCCCAGCTGCATAGCTGATGCTGGCCGAGTGGATGCAGGTCCCCGGGCTCTCCACGCAGGTGGGCCTTCTGGTACCGCATGACAACTTTCTTGCCTGGTACTGGGCTTTTCCGGCATTGACAAAACCTCTTGTCTTTGCTGAATTCCAGAAATGGCTTCAGACATACCTGGATCGGTGACGTTGCCTGTTGCCCCCATGGCGGCCACCGGACAGGTGAGGATGGCGGGGGCCATGCCTGCCCGTGGAGGAAAGCGGCGTTCCGGGTAAGTGACCTCAGCGTTTCCAGGAATTGGCTTAATAAATGTTGAGCAATGCTCTTGACCTGTTAGGAAAATATTGTTTCTCCCCCTCCTGTGGAATAAAAGCTCAGCAGTATGCATCCTGTTTAGCTTTTGCAAGATTCCTAAATATGCACATAATTTGCTTCTAAGTGTTCTGGGCCTCAGCACACAGCTGGGGACTTCTGTTTGCTTGTCCCGGTGGCGAGAAATGTGCTCTGTGATCCTGCTGGGCCTGGCTCAGGCCATCTGAAGGGAGGGCCTCACTCATTATCCTGCCTGAGCTTCCAAGGCAGTTTGGGAGCACTGCTGAGCTGGGCTCCAGCCCCTGTGGGCTGCAAAGGTTCCACCCTGATGCTGCCCATCCTTCCCTCCTCCATGGATGGTGTGCAGGAATTCCTTTCAAAAGAACTGGTTAAAGCTCAGCGCCTGAAGACCAGACACTTGGCATTGCATGCTGCTCTACTAGTGAAGGTGGTAATAATACTAAGTGCTATTGTTCTAAGTGTACTTTTTCTGATAGGGCCAGAAATATCACCACTCTTGAGCAGGTGGAACCACAACTGCACCTATTCATAATGCATAATATTTGTGGCTATAGCAAGGCCTGAAAAACCAACCAGTCAACCAACCATCTAACCAACCAGAATCCTGCAGGAAAAACACAAGGGTCATTTCAGTCTCCATATACCACCTAGCCCCTTTCCCCTGTTGAATCTGTTTGATTTTTGATGATATACAAGGTTTGATAAACAAGGCTTATAAAACCTTTGTTTTGATAAACCTACTATTTGATAGACAAGGTTTCTCATAAAGGTGAATCAATTTGTACTTTTAAAGCAATTTCTGCTAACACACGGCTTCTTGGGAATGCAGCTGTCCAGTTACAGCAGGACCCCCTTCTCACAGCCTGAGGCCCGCGGGGTGGGCCCATTTTTAGGCGGTCCAGTATGATTCTTAAAGGGAGCGGAGGTGGAGGCAGTAGGAAGCATGAGGGTCTGGGATGGAGTGTGGCTGGAAAGCCAGAGCATATTCAGCCTTGTCATTTTAGGTTGTACAAACACTGTTTTGTGTGTCGTGTAGTCTCTAAAGCAGGGCTTGAGATTTTTATGATTAGGGAGAGGGTTAAAAAGCCCAGCAACCAAGCTCAGTGGTTATGCCAGCTTTCCCTGTGTTCAGCACGCTCACTTGCACGCGCTGGGTGCTGATGCAGCCAGTTCTCCATCTGCAGCTGCCACTGTCTTTATAGCGGGACCAGCAGAGCTCTAATGAGCAGTGTTGGTTCCTGGGGCAAAGCTCCTTAGATCAACTCTGTAATAAATGATGTGGCTTGCCTCTGGGGCTTCCTGCAAATACAGCCATCTCATTTCAACCAGCCATTCTTGCTCACTAGGTGCTAAGCTCAGCAGTTGCTAAAAGCAGACAAGAGGTGTCAACATATCAACTTCATTGATTTTTGATGATTCCGGGACTTTAAAAATTATTTTAAATGTCTATACCCACTCTAACTTGCATTCCCTGAGGACAGAGCCCCATGGCTTGTCCAAGTCCTTTTCCAAAAGAGGCCAGCACAGGACTCTGTGATGAGGGAGGTGGGCTGAGCCAGGGTTAAGCCCAGGCAGAGGTGCTCAGGCCCAGCCTAGTACTTAAGGACCAGGAGCCGTCTCTGTGCCAGGAAGTCACCTCTGAGCCGCTTCCAGGAGTTTCCTCCTCCCCTCCCACAGGACATGGGCTGCAGTGAGTTGGGGCTACTTCCCTCCCTGGCCTCCATGTTTCTGATCCAGCCTGGTGTCCAGACACAGATTTGTGGTTGCTCCCTGAGCTTATGATTAGACTGGGGACCTAGTCATTTTATTTTATTTTATTGTATCGTATTTTTAGAGACAGGGTCTCACTCTGTTGCCCAGGCTGGTTTTGAACTCCTGGTCTTAAGCATTCCTCATACTTTGGCCTCCCCAGGTGTTGTGATTACAGGCGTGAGCCACTGCATCCAGCCTCAGTCCCATTTCTGAAGAAGCCCTCCACCACTGTGCTTGCCTTCCTGGGTCACACACACACAGCATCGCATTGGAGGCAGATGTGGATCCTGAGCAGGTGGAGACATAGCCTAGCATTGAGTTCCACTTAAAGCCAAGGAAATGAAACATCAAGAAAAGAAATGAGCGAGGAAGGATGAGCAGCAATTGCCGACAGCCCGTCAGGGGCGAGGGCATGACTGTGGAAGGCAAACCAGTGACCCTGACCTCTCTAGGGTGCTTGTCCTCCACCATCCTCCCTCTTGGGGTCCATGTCCCTGTTCCTTTTCCCTGCCGGAGGGAGGGAGCAAACAAACTGTGGTTCCACTTGCCAAGCCTCAGTGGCTCAGGGATGTATCCTGTGTCTAAGCAAAGAAACCTCCATTTTTACAGGGCCGTTTCCATAGTAATTCTTGCATCTGACGTTTTTACATGTTTTGCTGAAATTCTGTGATTGAGGCCACTGCTGTTCTAAAAGCTTGTGATAACAATTCCTTCAACCACAGCCTAAACACTTAGCTAAGTACAAAGGAGACCCTGATGGAAATCACTCACACTCATGGAATCGCAGGTAACCCCATGGCAAAGCCCCTGCGCCTGCACCACGGCACACATTTCCCACTGCCCTCCCTACTGATGTCGTGGTGTTCTTCAACCTCCCCCTTCCCTCTGAGAATGTGGGACGTGGGGGAGAGACTCAGAGAGAGAGGGGAAAGAAGAGAGAAGGGGAATGGGGGTGGCGGAAGGGGGCAGTGGCATTGGCAAGGACCTTCCCCCACCCCTATTCCTTGCCTGGGTCCTTCCACTCTGACTTGATTATTCTGGTGGAGGGAAGTGTCCCAAATTTCCAGGATAGCCCCCCTTCCCATCCTAGTGTTTCAAAACCAAGTAGAACCGATGTCTCACAGTTGGGATCCTCCAGGCCTCCCGCCTGGCCCAGCACTGTGGCTCTTCATGGTTTAACTTCCTCCCCACTTCCCCAACAGCCTTCATCAGTAAGCGTCTTGGCAAGCTACCTGCTCTCCCAGCAGTTGGGACTCATGGTGAAGGTTCCGAAGTCCCAGATTCTTTTTATGTTTTTTTTTTTAAACAGTCTCACTCTGTCACCCAGGCTGGAGTGCAGTGGCGAGATCTCGGCTCACTGCCACCTCCGCCTCCCGGGTTCAAGCAGTTCTCTGCCTCAGCCTCCCGAGTAGCTGGGATTACAGGCACCCACCATCACGCCCTGCGAATTTTTGTATTTTGAGTAGAGCCAGGCTTTCACTATCTTGGCCAGGCTGGCCTTGAATTCCTGACCTTGTGATCCAACCGTCTCGGCCTCCCAAAGTGCTGGAATTACAGGCATGAGCCACTGCACTCGGCCCCCAGATTCTTTCAAAAGTGATTCCACATACGTAGGAGACATGAGCTGAAGTGTCACCTGGAATGCCAGTTTGTAGTAACCTCCCTGACCTCAGCGACAGGGTGGTGAGGGGTGGGAGGCTTCCTTGGGAAGGCTAATTCAGTTAGAAGGAAGTGTCAGTGACTAGTTAGGGTTTGTTCCCATCCCACAGCTAGCTGGATGGGGACAGAGGGTAGAGAGTGAGGGCAGGGATGTGTCAGTCCCTTTTTACTTGGAGTCTGATGCTGGTCTTCTAAAATAGCATCATTGAGGAAAAACTACTTTCAAGTTACTTATAGCCAATAGACCAGCACTTCCCTCTAAGGTAACCCCGGAAGCCGCTGGAATGTGGTCAAATTACAGGCGTATTTCCGTAAGCAGCTGTTTCTCTTGGTGAGCTCTATATGTTCTAGCGTTGCTGCAGTCTGGGCGGTCAGTTCAGGCTCTGACGGAGGAGCATTTTCCGGCAACCCTTGACACTTTGCTTGTTGCAGAAGCTTTGGGTTGAGTCAGGGTCATTCCTTTGCTGTCACTGTGGGACCAGCCCGTTTATCTCACTGGAGCATAACTTCATTTTAGTGGCTCGTGTTTGATGAAGCATTATTATTATTACACAGTCACTGTTAGGGAGCTTCACATCACCCACTCCTAACTAATTGCAAGTTCAGAAATGCCTATCACGGCTGTTTCTCGAGGCAGGCGTTCAGGCTCATTGACAGAAAAGTACAGTAAAATGCATTTTCAGCCCACTTTTTGAAGACTCGTCTGCCATTCGTTCACTGTGCTGAATTAAAGTGAACATAATGGGACTTAAAAGTCTTATTTTGATTACTCTCCTTTAATATCCAGACGCTGCTGTATAATAGAGACACATTAAAGATATAAAACAAAGGATGATTTACTTAGACTTATAGCAAGAAATAGGCATAGCTGATGGTAGTCCTATTTCAAGTAGGGAATCTGAGACGGCGAGAGGGTTCCAAGCAACAACATCTTCGCAGGTGTGGCACTGAAAGGCCCTTTTTGTCCGCCAGGGTTGGACTGTTTCCCACATTGCCGATGAGCCAGTGAGACTGTTTTCAGGTGGGTTGAGTCATCCCGAGCACTTGAACAGTCATTTGTGTCCTGATTTATCTCCTGGTTCACCCCCGACTTTCTAGAGCTGATGGCTGCACACATGCACCCGTGGGGGGTACAGGATCTTGGTCCCTAATATTCCCTGATAAATGCTGGTTCCCAGGTTCCCGGAGGCCTTCAGAAGGCTCTGGGTCTGGAGCAAGGCTGTCCCTTTCTCATCCCCTCTGCTTGATTGAGCCACAGCTAACCTGGACAACGGGGGATTGTGTATCATGGGGCTCACTTCCTCATCTGTCTGCTCCCGCAAAGGGCTGGGTAAAGAACAGAACTATCTTTGTGAAAACGAGGGTGACCAACAATCATGGTTTGCCCAGGACTCTTCTGCTTTTAGCACTGAAGTCCTGGATCCCAGGCATCTCCTCTCCTATCCTGACAACACAGGATGGTTGGTTACCCTAAACACCCCTGAGATCACTCAGGCTGAGGATGGAGGGCTGGCTTAGAAATTGTATTTTGCAGGCATACTGACGATCACACTCATACCAACTTAAGCTAAAAGGAATTTTAAAGATAACTGCATGTCTCACACCCACTTGTGGTTTTGTTAAATGCTTGCTTGTGTTCTTTGGAATGTTGAAACTGCTATTTTTTTTTTTTCTTAGCGCTGAGATGTTTTTGACAGCACGCACGGGGTGTTAAATAACCTGCCTGTGGACAGCAAACTCGCTCTTCCCCATAGTGAACACTAGGTGGCAGTGTGGTTCTGCGGCTCTGCAGAACCCAGGGTGGATTTGGTTACAGCATTTTTGCTGGTTACCTTCCCTGTGTAATTTTCCGGGAAAGGTGGGGTGATGTTTTAGTGGTGATGCAGAATATTGATAGCTTTGATTCATTTAGAAAGTCTTGCATTCAGCTCCCACTTGTCCACATCGGCAACTCTAAAGCTGCCGTGGTGCCTGGCTTTCCAAAGTACCTTGCAGATGTGTGTGTCTGTCTCTTAGAGGTGTCTGTATGGCCCTTTAACTGTACTTTTTCTTCCTTATTGCTTTTCTTCCCCAGCTCCTGTTCTCTTTGTGCATAGGCATTTCTGTTGTCATCCTGTCCTCTTTTCCAATTATGTGACTCCTTCTGTTCTTGTACTCTTAGCATAGCCCTGTGTCTGAGAACCAGAGATTCCAAATTAGCAGGGATTCTATCAGGTCATTCCAAACAAAATAAGGCCCAGATCAGAACTTTGGCTACGCTGCACATAAAACAAAAGCAAAAGGTACTAATTTTAAGAAGAAAATACTTTTCTGCTTTATGTGATTCCAATCCCTAGGTCCCTCAAGTTTCCCCAAAGCCCCTAGAGACTATGATTTGTCTTGTTGGGGGCTTCCTGGGTATGCCCGTGCAATGATGGCTCGCCCTGTGTGACCTGGCCATTTTCTGGTAACCTGGGTGTCCTGTGCCTTCTCCAAGTCACTCATTTAGCCACTGAAGCCCTGCCCTTAGAGTCTGGGGGTGGGGGTTACCCTTTCTGGGAGGCCAGCAGCTCTAGAATCTGTAGCAGTGGTCATTTCATACACACTCCATTCTGACACTGAACTGTTCAGGCAAGGAATTTCTCGGTCCAGGCTGCCAGGCATGCTGGCCTCCCTTCTGCTTGGATTCCATGGGAGCTGTGCTGCATCCAGTCCGCCAGGACTACAGAGAACAAGATGGGGAATGCAGGGGCTCTGAGACATTGTCTCCAAGGAGCTCCACTCACCCTGGATGCCCAGGAGAGCTCAGACATCTGTGTCATTTTTCATTTTGTTCCCCAAGGACTGTGGGTACACTTGACACCAATGAAATACCCCCTCTGCCCTAACATGTTCAGGAATCATGTGAATTACCATTAGAGAAGCATGATTTTTTGAGAAGAGTTTGAGATATTAGTTCAGCAAGTATCTATCAAGACTTGTTGTTTTATGTTTACGCTGAATGACCCAGTAAAGGATGACTCTGAATAATTACTTGGCGGGTTTCCATCAGCACAGCCGATTTGAGTAACTTGGGCCCCAAACAGCCATTTCCCCCTCAACAACCATGTTTGCTCCTGGATTTAATAGGGCAATGACCTTAAATGTCCTTTTCACTTTGACTCATCAAGAACAGCCACATTTTCAAGCAGTACAACCAGCAGTATGTTCTCTTTTCCTTGTGACCCCTTCACCCTGAAAACTTGTTTTCACAATCCCCTGAGCCTTTTTAGGCTCATATTAAGAAACAAGTCTCAACATGGAATAGATGATGTGGAGGGGAACGGGTATTTCCAAAGATGGTGGGAGATGAGGAACATACACCTTTCCATCATAGCCAGAGCAATCCATTGGCTGCTAAGAGTTCTAAGAAGGGAACAGCATATGGACTTCTGGAGAAGACCAGTTGATACTTGAATATTCCCAGCCATAGAATTAATGGTGCTTATACTGAAGACCTTTCATTTTGCCCCTTCCTGTCTTGAACCTGTTCGATGATGGTGTAGAGATATTGCTTGTTCCACTGCCAAAGGTTGGGACCAATGAATAGCAGTCCTAGTGAATAAAGCTCATTTTGTTCCAGCAGCTCCTGTTACCAATTAAAATGTTTTCCTAATAATCAGTACTCACTTGATGATCTTGACTTTTCAGAATGGACTTTGATGATGAAGATGGTGAAGGTCCCAGTAAATTTTCAAGGTAAGTTTATTTTATTTTCCTTAGACTTAAAGAAGCCAAGGCCAGGCATGGTGGCTCACACGTGTAATCCTAGCACTTTGGGAGGCCAAGGTGGGCAGGCGACCTGAGGTTGGGAGTTCGAGACCAGCCTGACCAACGTGGAGAAACCCCGTCTCTACTAAAAATACAAAATTAGCTGGACATGGTGGCGCATGCCTATAGTTCCAGCTACTCGGGAGGCTGAGGCAGAAGAATCGCTTGAACCTGGGAGGCAGAGGTTGCGATGAGCTGAGATCACCCTGTTGCACTCCAGCCTGGGCAAAAAAAAAAAAAAAAAAAAAAAAGCCAATAGCCAACAATCACCTTAGTGAAAGATACAAGAATGTAGCATCTTTTGTCATTGAAAAAGCCATTGCCTGCAGTGTGGCCATCTTCCCGGTCCCTTACTCTGTGACAGTATTTGGGCCAGTGGCAGCTGGCTTTTAGTGACCCTACCACATCCTAGCATAGAAAATCAACAGCTAAGTAACAAGTCATTAACTCTGTTTGCTTTAGAAGCAATAAATGTCAGTTTTAAGGGTTCCTTTTTAAAAGACAGAGGGCTTTTTAAAAAGTATTTTGTAAAGTATTTTTTAAAAGTCTGATGTCTTTTAAAAAGGCATCCATTAAAATTGATATTCATTGCTTATAAAGCAAACAGGAATTCATTCTTGCTGAAAAGCCCTAGAGTTCAAGTTGAGAAAAACCTGTCAAGATTAAGTCTTTGATTGCTACCATGAGAAACCAGGGCAGCTGTATTTTGGATGCAGGATGGAAAACCGGGTTTCCAGCTCCTAAGAACTGTATTGCCGACTGGCCATGCGACAGCATCTTCAGCTGGGTCCGCGGGGCCCTCCTGAGTGCTGACCACCTCACGGAAAGTTTGCTGGATCACAAGTGCCCGCGGGGTTTCGTATGTGACATCCATGAAGGATAAGGCAGGCCCAGCCCCAGACTCTCTTTTTTTGTTTGTTTGTTTGATTAAGATACGGTAGGAAGTTTGGCAGTGTTGACAGGAAGGCATGGATCATTCCGTCATTCTCATTCTTAGCAAAATTCACATCTGGACCCATTTACCTAAGGAAGGGCCTGCCTTGACATTCGTCCCCAACAGCCAAGCCTCCAGGCCTTCCCAATTCTTGCTTGTTGATGAACTTGAAAACTTGCTGTGGGTGACGGTGGCTTTCCCCCTGTATCCATGGTCCACAGTTTGGGCTGACGGCCTCAGTTGTTTTTGGAGGAACCCCTTGCATGTTGAGTCCTGGGCCCCCTGAGCTGCCCTCGTTTTCTCCCCTCATGTTGGTCATTTTTGGTGACGGTTCCTGTTACAAACCGCATTGCGATTGTGAGTTCGGCACACTTTTCCCACCAGTCCAAGAGGGACCTGCGTCTCGTGGCTTCCCAGGGATTCCCAGAGTCTCCATGTCCATCGTAAACGTTCATCATGCCTTACACTTTCCTCCCCAAGATCTTTTCCTTCCACCTTCCAGCTTCTGCTTCAGGTGAAACAGTAGAGAGGAGGTGGAGAACATTTTGGTCACCAGTTACCTTGGAGTTTCTAATCAAAACAAGACATGAGTTTCAATAACAGAAGCATGGATTGTGTTCCCTCAGTGCAGACAGAACTGCAGCTTTGACATCCACCGTTTCTCGGGATACCTTTTAATAGCAGGGTGTGCTTTCTTGCCCAAATGGAAACAAGGGCACATACCTCCCTGCCCCAGTTTGCTGTCCCTGTACACAGCCTCCCTTTATGAAGAAACAATGACTTTGATTTCTCGGTGTCAGAATTCCCCAGGAGATTATATTCCACAGTGTGCTAACCTCAGGAAATGATGAGTCCTGGGGCCTCAGAACATAGAGAGGAAGAGGGATGAGGAGCGGCATTTGCGTGACATTGGCGATCAGTGTCAGTGATGAAATAACAGTGCAGGGGTACAAAGGGTTCATTGTATTAGGCCCGGTCATTCAGAAACAGAAGCTCTCCACTCTGGGGAACTCTCTCATGAGCCTGTCTGTGAGTCTGTTTTTATACTATCAAGGTTCAAACTCATGTTTCTGTGAACCATTTCGTTCCCCCTGTGACAAATAAGAAGATAGGGTGTGTTTCTGGCATATGCTTTACTAATAGGGATCCGTTCGTAACGCCACAGAGGCCACTTGATTCTTACAATGGGCTCAGCTGCTGGGCCCGCAGTGAAAGGGCCTGTGGCTGCATCTGAGCTGCTCAGCACTGGGGAGACGGCTGAGTCCATGAGTCCACCCTCATCCCCGCACTGTGCGGTGGCTGTGGCTGCCGTCCAGGGGAGGTGTGGAGAGCCTGCTTCCAATTGGCGTGGCACACCCTGGCGCGTCTCCTGTTTGCTTTTCCTCTTCTTACAATCAGGCAAGAGAAGCCCCCTTCGTGTGAGGGCCTGGAAGAGACAGAGGCTGCCTCGTGAGCCAACACCCACCGTAGCTCGTTGACTCAGAATCTAGGCAGGGTCCTGTGCCATGGTTTCTGTCCCTTGATGTGTGTGTGCAATCAGCTTTTCCTGCTTTTCGCAAGGGGGCTTCCCAATTCACACGTCCTGCCTATCATGAGTTTTCCCGTCTCAATTTTTGATTTGGGAAGTATGGTCATAGTCACAAAGGACCTAAATGACAGCCAACTTGAGGTGGTTCTTCTTTTAGCACAGGCAGGCCTATCACAGCAGGCCTCAGATACAACAAAGTAGTAGATGTGAAACTGCCACTCTGCCACGTGACCTCAGGCACGCACACACAAGCACTCACACGTGCACACCCACACGTGCACATGCGTTTCAGGAGCCTGCCTTCCAGTGCCAGAAATGCTCTCAGGCCCGCTTCGCTGCATCCCAAGGCCTCAGCTCTTTCTCACACAGGGGATTCATGCCGCCCTGGGAGCTGTGATATGCAGAACATGGCTCTGCCTGCATTCGAAGTTTCCTTCCCCCACACAAAGTCGCAGGGACGTGGGGGACAGAAGCCAGACTATAGTGGGCTGAGGACTGATTGGGAGATGAGGACTCGAAGATGCATGGGAACAATTCTGTGAGCAGTTTGGATGTAAACAAAAAAGCAAGGGGCTCTGGGAGGGGTACTTATTAAGGATGAGAAGATCGTGAGTGCATCCATGTAAGGAGGGAAAGAATGGGGATAGCCAGAGATTTGGAAGGCCCAGGAGTGAGGCTGGGGAGAGATGGGTCCAGAGGACGAGGAAGAGCCCCCGGTGTACCCAAGGGTGTACTCATGCTCCAAGGCAGAAGGGAGGGGGGAGGAGCTGCCGGTGAGGCCAAGTGCAAGGTGGTGGGTGTGTCAGAATTGGAGGGGTTAATTCTCATGGCTTCCATTGTCTTGATTAGGTAGAAAATGGGGCTGTGTGCCATGGGTGGGAAGAGGTTTGTTCGTGTGTGTGAGACTGAAGTTTGGGGTGGCCCTGGGTTGAATTCACAGGAAGGAGAGTAACCGAAGACAGACACAAGAACAGAAAACCAAACACGGCACGTTGTCACTTGTAAGTGGGTGTTGAACAATGAGAACGCATGGAGGGGAACATCACACACTGGGGCCTGTTGGGAGAGGGGAGGGATAGCAGGGGGTGGGGGGATTGGGGAGGGCCAACATTAGAAGAAATACCTAATGTAGGTGACGGGGAGTTGGAGGCAGCAAACCACCATGGCATGTGTATATCTATGTAACAATCCTCTGCGACCTGCACATGTTCCTCAGAACTTAAAGTATAATAATAAAAAAACCCTTTAGACCCCATTTGAGATTGCAGACCACCAGTGTGAGGTGGCATCACCGTGTGTAAGTGCAGTTTCCCTCCAGCGGTACCCAGCTGGGTGGATACAGGTGATGTAGGCTTTCCACAGACTCACGGTGGAGGCTTAGGGCAGATGCCACGGAAGGACAGGATGAGAGAGTGGCCGGAGAGGTCAAGCTGTGGGTCCAGCGGCAGAGGGAGTGAAGGGAGGCCGGGAGTCCGGAGTGAGAAGAGAATGGAGGAGGCCGGAGACGGGAAGTAGCAATGTGGTCAAAGAATAGTTGTAGTTTTGTGAGAGCTTGAGAGGGCTGGAAAAGTAGGAAGTTGTGGTCAAACAGTGAGAAGTCGCCACCATGGAAGAGGCTGGCTGAGGTCCAGTGGAGGAGGCGGAGGTCCTGGGAGCAGAGGTGTGGGGAGACAGACGGATGGGTGTGTGTCACCCCCTGCAGAGGCTGATGGGGGACTGGGGACGAGCTCACTGTGCGGGTGGGCAGTGGTGATGACGAGGAACAGCCTAGGAGGTGGCAGAGATGGGGGCATGAGCTTCAGAGGAGGGGGCTTTCTGCCAAGGAGGTGAAAAGCAGTGAAGTTGCAGAGCACAGCCTTTCTTCCCCAGCTCAGCTGAGAAAGCAGCCTCCACTGAGAGTGCTTGACTTGACCTCACTCTTGGAATCCCGGTTATCAAGTTGCCGATCTTAACAGCAGGCGGTGGTAAACTCTCCGTCTTTGGAAAAATGCTGATTACACTCCAGAAAGTGTTTATCCAAAGATGGTCCTCCTGGGCAGCTGGTAGTAGTGCCATCTGCTCCCATAGTGAGGTCAGCACCAGCCCCTCCCTGGTCCCTGAGCCTGTGTGGATGGGCCTGGTCTACCGGGAGGCACACGCCAGTCCTGCCCAGCACGTGCTGCAACCTTGCATTCAAGCAGAGGCCAAAAACCTTTCCATCACTCTGCTTCAGGGGCATCTTCCTACTTTAACGACCCCTTAGCTTGATATGTTTGCTAGGGAGTCCCAGGATTCCTTCTTGTACCTGCAGCTGGGGTCAGCTGCTGCAGGTACATGGAGGCATCTTAAATATTGTTTCATAAGGGGCACCGCTAACTTCCCAGAGCTGTCATCAGCAGAGTCAAAGTTATAAACCGTGTGTGAATGGATGCATAATGTTTCATTAAAACAAAAGAGAGGAAACATACCTAATGTCAATGTCTTCTTTATGTTACACTTACAACTTGGGGACAACCAAGTATGCACCCCAAACTTTAATTCTTGTCACTGTGTGTTATCAACCTGATTTTGCTCCCTTCAGACTCATTCTGCACCCTTTCTCAAAAGACCCAGAAGACCTTCCAAGGAGTTCTCATATCTGCTACTGTGGATTCAGCTTCAGTGCTTGGAGACTTCTAAGAGCTTGGACTCAAAATCCCCTATCGATGGGCTTCCTGGCCTCTCTTTATCCTTTTTAGAAATGTCATTAAGTGACCCCACTGGCTGTTCTTTGGTGAGATTGTAGCACCCAATTGCACCAGTCCAAAATTGTGCCTTATATTTTGTAGAATTAGCCAGTAAACCTCTAAAGTCATCTAAAACAAAGATATTGGTGATAGGAAAGCTTCTGCAGAATTGAGCTGTTGTTTCTCAGCACGCCCATTTTGGTACTTCCCTTTTGGTTTTGTGTGGTATTTAAGCTTGTAGGCATTTCCCTCCCCTGGCTTCACACATTGTGGTGATTTTGTTTGTTTGTTTTGAGATGGAGTGTCACTCCTTCGCTCAGGCTGGAGTGCAGTGACGTGATCTCAGCTCACTGCAACCTCTGCCTCCTGAGTTCAAGCAATTCTTTTGCCTCAGCCTTCTGAGTAGCTGGAATTACAGGCATGTGCCATCATGCCCAGCTAGTTTTTTTTGTGTGTGTATTTTTAGTAGAGACGGGGTTTCACCATGTTGGCAAGGCTGGTCTCGAACTCCTGACCTCAGGTGATTCACCCACCTCAATCTCCCAAAGTGCTGTGATCACAGGCATGAGCCACTGCATCCTGCCAGTGGTGATGTTTTAGTTTGAGTCATTCCTGCTTTGTGTGTAGGTATCATGACCAAAACTCTCTTGATAAGGAAAATATGCAAGGCAGGCCTGTCCTGCAGAGGCCTTTCCTGGCAGAAAGAAAAGAAGATTATGGGTTTCCAGAATTCTTAGTCTGAGCATCTTAGCCTAGAGGGCGGGTTACTCTATTTCCGCGTGAGAAGACGCCTAAAGTGTTTCCGAGGCAGAGGATGACCAGCCATCAGCCAGGAGTGCCCCTCTTTTATCTGACCTGATCTTATCAGTCACCGTGTGTGGACACTGGCTGGGCACGTGAGGTCCCTGTAAAGCAGGAAGAGATTCAGCTGAGCCTTTTGGATGTTGCAGAGCAAACCCCAAGATGAGCCCTTCCAAACTTCCCATGCCTCCTCCCTGCCTCTACAGCCTCATGTTGTATGAACCAGACACGTGTTGCAGAATTGCTGAGTAGAACTTGGTACACTGTGGTTTATGAGCAATCAAAGTCTGTGTTACTTCAGGGTTAGGGTTAGCACACACTGGAATGAAAGATTTTGTAGGAGGGGGTGGCTTTCTAACACCATGCTGATATAGATCGGTGATTTCCCCCTCCCTTTTTTTTTTTTGAGACGGATTTTTGCTCTTGTTGCCCAAGCTGGAGCGCAATGGGGCGATCTCGGCTCACTGCAATCTCCTCCTGAGGAGCTGGGATTACAGGCGTGCGCCACCATGCCTGGCTACATTTTTTTATTTACAGTAGAGACTGCAGGGGATCCGCCTGCCTCGCCCTCCCAAAGAGCTGGGACGACAGGCGTGAACCACCGTCCCATGTCTTCATACAAAACGTTTGGCTGTCATGTAATGGACCTGCGCCCTGATGCCTTTCTTACCATGTTTAGCTATGCTGCCCCCATCAGTTTTTCTGCTGGAGAGATTAACCTTGATTTGAAATGATAGTACCCGGATAACGCTAGAGCTTTTTGGAGGGAGAGGAGGAAATCAATTCTGGGATCATGAGTCCTGAGCTGTGTGTCTTTGGAAGCTTCCAGGCATACTCTTCCCCCATAAAGCCTTAAATATCTTTGCTCCCCAGTCTCTCTGGGCGTTCTAGCTCTGAACCGAGGGCCAGTTAGTGCTCTGCTGGGGAGAGGTGGTGAGAGAGAGGCAGCAGGCATCCGGCAGGCCTGTCCCAGTCCTGGTAAGTCAATGTGACCCTTGGGGCCTCAGCTTCCCCCTCTGTAAGAAAGGAGATATTTCCTGACCGAGTGGTTGCGAGGACCGATGGCAGGAAGTGCTGAGAGAGTGCTTGGGAAGCTGTAAGTTGCTATAGAAACATGCAAGATGTGTGCCTCACTGTGAACAGGGACTGTCACAGGTGCCAGGCCTGGGCCCCACTTGGGAGGATCTGGGCTTCTCAGACTCTTCCCTCTGTTTTGGGTGAGTCTTACATTCAGCCTGGACACACAGGTATCTTGTAGTTGTCTGGCAGAAACCCAGGCCTCGGATGGCCTTCTGGGGAGCAGGGTGCCTGCCTCCTTGCCATGGAGAGAGCAACCCTCTGCCCTTCCTGGAGCAGCCTCAGAAGCTGGGAAAACTGCCCCACTGAATATACCTCAGTGGGCCCCATCTGCAGGCATCTGACCAGCCTCCATGGGGCTTCCGGAAATGGCTTTCCACTGGCCTTCATGGCTCTTACAGTGCCCTGCAGCGCTGCCTGGAAGGGGCTGGCCGTGAAGGATATTCCTGGCAAGATACAGTCTTCCTTCCTGGGTGTCAGAGGAGGGGCAGGGCCAGCCTGTGCGTAATACTGCACCAGAGGCTGCTGACAGCTGAGGACTCACGTGTAAACCCCCACGTAGCCACTCTTGATCTGATGACTCCCCCAGGTTACCTCTAAAGGCCGCGTGGTATGATCCTATGCAAAGTATCTCTTCCCACAGTTCTGACTCCACCCTGGCTGCTCAGCTCTCACAGAGAAATTCCTGGTAGGAGGAGAAGGGGATAGGTGCTTCCTTTGCTAGAGAAGTGCTGAAGCCCTTTACTGGAATTGCAGGCAGAAAGCCTCGTTTGTTCAGTAACAGGCCGGTGAATTGTCAGTTTGGTGAATTGTCTGAGGGCAGAGGTTATCACCGTGTGCCGGGTGAATTCTGAAAAGGAAAAAGCTCCCAGTGACTGGTCTTCCAGGTCTGACACAGTCGGAAATGAGCAAAAATTCTGCCTTGAGTGAGGCCTGTCTCCAAGCCGGTGGCTGTGAGCCTGGCAGATGCTTGGCGATGCTGATGCAGGTTGGGGAGAAGCTTATGTCTGTCTTCAGCAGGTCTGTTGTAGGGCCCGCTGTGGGCTGGAGAGAGGTGTGGTGTGACGCCTCCATGGAAACTGAGGCGTCATGGAGAGATGTGGTCCTGGCACCCTCTGAGGCAGGGCTGCCCTGCAGACATTCCCCGTGTGGTCTGTGTCGCTCCAAAGCTGGCAGCGAGGTGTAGTGACCAGTCATGTTGTTCCAAGTGCCGACTTCTCAGACTGGGACCCTGGTAGTGGAGGTGGCCTGCCTAGAGCTAGACTTGGTTGTGTCTCATAGTACCCTGTGTCGGCCCACCTGCCGCCTTGAGCTCCCACACCTGCTCACCCTGACGTGAGCAAAGAGAGGCTGCAGAATCACCTAGGTTTACGTGGTGGCCCCTCTCAGCCAGGCCTGCATGGAGGCTTTCAGTGTTGCAGGTCCTAGGGTTCCTGGGTATTTCCCTGGGACTTTTCACAGGGAGCTGTCCCCATCACACACCGTCAGCATCCCCTTCAGACCGTTCAGTGTACAAGGGAGCAACACAGGGATTTCGTCTGTACCTGCTCGCTCTCTGATGCCCCGGCTGGTCGGTGAGCTCTCTGTCCTTTCCAGCGCTTGTCTCCAGTACCCAGCGAGGTAACTCCCAGACTCCAGAGTGTGCCCCAGGGGAATATGGCAGTGATCAGGGAGCTCCCAGCGTGGGGCTGTCTCATTCAGTCTGCTTGCTCCGGGTCTAAGGTTCCCTTCCTGTAGGAGACAGGAGACTCAGCTCCTGTGAGCCATTTAAGGATGCTGTTAACTGAGATCTTATAAAATTCACCTTTCACATACTTTAATTAAGGTGGGTACCTCACTGTTCAGATTAAACTTAGGAGGTCCCCATTAGGAGCAGAGTTGGAAAAGACACAAGTCAGTGTGCAGTTAGTTGAACCTCTTCTTTCTGTGCCTTGGTTGCCACAGCTGTGCTCCTGGAGCCAAGCTCTTGGTCCTCTTAGCCAAGCAGAGGTGTCTTTGAAGCCAACAGCTCTGCCTGTGTCCCCAGCTGTCATTGCTGTGGAGCCCTGGTCCTGTTCCTGTGTACATAGGAGCTAATTTCTTTCTTTATGCTACTTAGTGCCCAGCAAGCATGTGGGGCACACCCACGTCACAGACACCAGCTTCACAGGCTGACTCCCACAGCTCCTCCAGGCAGACCCCAAAACGTCTGCTCACGCTGGGGAGGAGATGGCCTTGCCTCAGCAAACATGGTCTTGGAGATATGTCTTTCTGTGCTCACAAGATGGCATTTTTACCCCCTGCCTTGATGAAGGCTTAAAAATGAAACTGGACGTACACACGTGCATGTCACTTATCAAATCTTGTTGCTAAGTAGTTGGCAGCTGTCAGTCATTTTGACGTTCTGCTGGTAACTCAGTATTAAAGTGCCTGGAGCGTTTTCTGGACTAGGCGATGAATGCAATCAGTTTTTAAGCAGCCGCCCCGAGGCTATATTCTTCATACACCTTATGTCACAGATGAGGTTCCTGGAGCACTGTGGTGAAATTGCTTTAGATCTCTGTTTAAGATTCTCATGAAGCTTTTTCACCCAAAGAATATTTATAAAGCAAGATGGCCTGCGCCGCTATGGGACAAGCTCTCTGGATAATAGTAGCAGGAGCAAGCGTGCCTCAGTCCTGCTTTGAAGCGGTGGCCGCAGTGACCAGCTGAGGGGTTTGGAGGCTCTATGGAAGGGGTTTAAGGGAAGGCCCTGGTTTGCATTTTGAGAAACATCAGCCTGGCCGCAACATGAGGACTGAACTGGAGGGTGGGATCGGAGAAAAAGGCTGGGAGAAGGTGGTGGGTGACGAGGGAAGAAGTGGTGGCAGCAGGCAGCCGGCATGGGGTGGCGAAGGTGGGAGAGAACCAGGAAACAGCTGCAAGAGCTTTGACACAGACGAGGCAAGGGAGCAATTCCACGTGGGCTGAATCGAAGATAAGTAGGAATGGCCGTTGCCTGGTGGTACTGAGGGGTGGGGAGCAGCTGACAGGTGGTCGGAATAGAGGAGGGGGAAGTGGGTGGTACCTGATGAAGGAGATCCCGGAAGTCGGGCTGAGGAGTTGGAATGCAGACTGTAGGTGGTGTGATTGCGTGGGAGGAAAGCTGGTTCTCCGGGGTGTCTGGCGGGCACATGCAGGGCGGTGGCGTGCAGCCCTGGGCCTAACTCATACGTGTACTGCCCATCAGTGGACAGGGTGCCTGCCCAGCATCTCATGATGTTGGCAGCCCCAGCCAGCTGTCTGTGTGTTCCGTCAAGCCCATCGGGCATTGATGAAGTCTAGGCTGGCGAGGCGGGGCTCACCCTCCTCCGAGAGCTCCTCTTGGCCTTTCCTGCTCCTCCTTGATTGTCTCATGACAAGCTCCTGGCTGAGGAGTCAAGTGCAGGGGACCTTGGTGAACACCCAGTTCAGGGTGGGCTACCGCTACTGATTTACCGGCTTCGGAGTTGTAGAGAGAAGGAAAAGGAGCTCGTGTGCCTCCTCCAGGGAAGGTTCCCGCATGCACCGAAGAGCTCAGCCGTCTCTAACCAAATCCCCCCTTTTCGTCGCTTGCTTTCTTTAGGATTGCCCCACCCCAACCATTCTTCTCTGGTGACCTCTATCTACCCCCCAGTCAACAAGCCCTGCCCGATGGCGCAGGAGCCATTTCTCCTGGAGAGCGTATGCCCTTCCCTACCAGGAGAGGCTGTGCTCTGTGGACCAAGGGCGTTGTGCTGGGGCTGCTGTTTTCACCAGTCCAGTGCGTTGGCTGCAGGGTTATCTTCTGTGGGTGGGCGGAGAGCAACAAGCCTCAGGAACCTCCCTGCTGGTCTCAGGCTTCATCTTCTCCTCCCGGACCCTGAACCTCCCCCTTGAAGCCAGCCACAGAGGCAGAGAGCGTCGTGGCTCTTACCCACCTGGCAGGTGTGACAGCCTTCCCTTTGCTGTCCAGCGGGGTTTCCCAGCTCAGTCCCTCTCCTCCAGGGCCCATCTCTACCCTTCCATCTTAGCCTGCCTCCCCACCACCCTCAAATGCTTCTTCCCAATTCCAGGCTTTTGTGTGATCCTGCTGATCCCCTCCCCAAAGTAGACCTCCTCTACTTGCTGACAGGTTAGGCCCAGCTCTCTCCCAGTTCCTCCTTCCCGCACCCTCAGCCCCAGGACCACCTCCTCCTCTCTGCTCTTGTTCTCTCTTGTTTTCCTCTCCACCTGCCTTTCAGGCATTTAATCATACTCACCTTTCATTTCCACTATGCAAGGTGTGTGTTTTATCTCCATAGTTAACCCCCCATTGCCTGAGGACAGAGTTGGGCCTTCCTTGTGTTCTCCACCACTGCTCCCCTGATGGGGTCTGGAAGGTGCACGGTGGATGGCTCAGGTCGCTCTGCAGTGACCTCTACTGCAGTCTTGCTTCCCCTGGTCTGTGTGTTCAGAGGCCCTCAGCACGTGCCACCTGCTGTCATCAGGGCTGACTGGCACGTCTGTTCCCCCGGCTGGGAGGATGGGCTGTGAAGCTAATTAATACACGCAGTGTATGGAGTCAGCCCTGCCTGAGTTGTTCTTTTCTTGCTGTTGGTGCTACTCTCATTCTTTGAGCACCAGTGAAACCCCAAATCCTGCAGCAGACATGGGATATATTTTTAGGTAATTCTTTTATCCCAAGTAACAGGTTTGTCTTCGAGTTGTTGAACTGCGTTGGCTGTGACTCCTTCAAGCCTAAAGGTAAAAAGCCTGGGATGGAAACATTCTACCCTCCCTTCTGCTAGCTTTTTATCGTAACAGTGCATTTGTATTTTAAATTGGCTATTTGTTATTTCATAAGCCAGGGGTGTATCTGTTCTATTACTGTGCCGCATAAAATATATCGGCCATAGGACAAAGGCTTATTCACAACTTTAAAGTAAATCTGTGGAATTATTGGTCTACTTAGTGACACAAAGAGTGCCAAGGCTGTATAGTGCTTCTTACTACGAGATGTAATATGTAAATATGTGCAATATATTTATTACACGCTTATTTATATATCACATGTTTGTATGGAATAAACGTGAAGACACAACATGTAAACCACATATTCAAGCAGACAGTAACCACACTCTGTGTGTGTGTGTGTGTGTGTGTGCACGCGCACATGTGTATGTCCATGTACAGATTCATGTGTGCACAAGCTGGAGTGCAGTGGTGCAATCTCAGTTCACTGCAACCTCCATCTCCCGGGTTCAAGCAATTCTCATGTCTCAACCTCCCAAGTAGCTGTGATTACAGCTACCATGCCCAGCTAATTTTTGTATTTTTAGTAGCGATGGGGTTTTACCATGTCGGTCAGGCTGATCTCGAACTCCTGACTAAGTGATCTGCACACCTCGACTCCCAAAGTGCTGGGAATACAGGTGTGAGCCACCGTGCCCGGCCCTCATGTCTCATTTTTTTTATGCTTAAAGAAATTCCTCAGATACATGGGAGTAATTAGAAGATTTTGAAATGTATTTAGAGATCGAGACTATAGACATCTGTGCTCCCAACATGTAGATGTAAGAGCTTACTGAAGCACCAGAAGGGCGGCTTTGCCCGATATGCATTCAGAGTACTCAGCTCTTAGGTGTTGGCCCCTAGTTCCTATTTGGTGTTAATGATTTTATCACATTAGATGGTAGTCCCTAATCTGATACTTCTCTTCTTTCCCCTCTCCTGATCTCGTGCTTTCTGGAAAGAGAGAATCATAGTGAGATCGAAAGGCGCAGACGGAACAAGATGACTCAGTACATCACGGAGCTCTCCGACATGGTCCCCACGTGCAGCGCACTCGCCCGGAAGCCAGACAAGCTCACCATCCTCCGCATGGCCGTCTCACACATGAAATCCATGAGGGGTACAGGAAACAAGTCCACCGATGGCGCGTACAAGCCTTCCTTCCTCACAGAGCAGGTACCCTGGTCATCCCGTCACCATGGGAAGGGGGGAGAATCCCAGTGTCCCCAAGATGAAATAAACTATGTGGGGAACCAGGGCTCAAGGTTGAGGAAGGAATGAAGCCAAGATGTTTTGTTTCCATTTTTCTCCAAGCAGCTGTCTTCAGAAGAGGGTTTTTCTGATCTTTGGGTTTTCTGTTTTTACGTTTCCCAATACCTTAATGAGCTGTCACTCAAAAAAATATGTTGAGTATCTGAACGTTGTGCTCAGCACATGACACAGGAAGAAGTGAGTAAAAACGCTGTGTGCTGGAATCGTGCTGATGTAATCAGCCGATGAAAGTGATGGTATATGACAAAAACACAACATCAGTGATCATTAGAGAATTGCAAATCAAAGCCACTATGAGATGCCATCTCACTCCAGTCAGGATGGCTACGACTAAAAAGTCAAAAAAACACAACAGATGCTAGTGAAGTTGCAGAGAAAAGGAAACGCTTGCACACCTGCTGGTGGAAGTGTAAACTAGCTAAACCATTGTGGAAAGCAGCGTGGAGATTCCTCAAAGAGAGCTAAACGCAGAGATTCCATTCGACCCAGCAATCCCATTACTGGGTTTATACCCAGGGGAATTCAAATCGTTCTACATAAAGACACATACAGGCGTATGTTCATTGCAGCACTAGTCTCAATAACAAAGACACGGACTCAGCCTAAATGTTCATCAGTGACAGATTGGATAAAGAAAATGTGGTGCATATACATCATGGAATACGACACAGCCATAGAAAAGAAGGAGATCATGTCCCTTGCAGGAACATGGATGGAGCTGGAGACCACTATCCTCAGCAAACTAATACAGGAACAAAACCAAATACCACATGTTCCCACTTATAAGTGGGAGCTTAATGATGAGAACAAACAGACACAAAGAGGGGAACAACAGGCACTGAGGCCTTCTAGAGGGTGGAGGGTGAGAGGAGGGACAGGATCAGGAAAAATAACTAATGGGTACTAGGCTTAGGGTCTGGGTGATGAAATCATCCGTACGACAAATCCCCGTGACATGAGTTTTCTCCCTTGGCAGTACGTAACAAACCTGCATGTGTACCCCTGAACTTAAAAGTAAAAAAAAAAAAAGACAGTGATGGCAGCAGTAGTGACAATAGTGGCTTGGATCAGAGCACTTTACCAGCCAGCATTTGCTAGGTGCCTGGTGTAAGTCATAGCTTTCTGTGAATTATCTCATGTACTCTTTATTCCAGCCCTGTGAAGAAGCCAGTGTTATTTAACTCTGTTTTATTGATAAGGAAGCTGAGGTTTAGAAAGTAAAGAGTCAGCAGACTGCTCAGAGCTAATCCGCTGCTTAGTGGAGGAGCCAAGATTGGGCCCCTTGAAGATAGGCCAGCAGGACCCCGAAGCCATGTTTTTAACACCTACACAAGTCTTTGACCGGTTGGCAAGAAGAAACACATAAAATGGCTAGTGAGGTCACATTTTGTAAGTGGTTTTATGTGAACCAGAGGCCTGTGTTCAGGGTCTTTGTCTTTCTATGTGCTGGTTATACGGTGGGTTGGAAAACGCTCTAAGCTTCAGTGTGCTCATCTGTGAAGTGAACATAAAGCTTTTTGCTTTCCTGTCTCTGAGGGCTTTTGCAAGATAAATGAGTTGATGAATTTGAAGGCATTCATTGTATACAGCAGAGCGGGAGCGACGGGGAGAGGTGAAATTAAACAGTTGTCAGGGGATGCAGTGAGGAAATGCAAAATATGTAGAGTGTAGGGTCCGAAAAGTAATGGAGTGTTTAACAAGACACAGAGTGTGTGGCCAAACTGAAATAGACGGGGAGCAGCCTGGTATTAACAAGCAGGACTTCTCAGGACAGGGACAGCATTGGTGTAGAAAGGAGCCATGAAAATGCCTAGACAGGGGAGCAGAAGGGATTTCACAAAAAGGGAAGAGTGTACACGGAACCTCGAGTTAGGAATGAAAAAGGAATGGTTGGGAGACAGGATGGTTTATTCTGCTGGAGCCAAGACTCGATTTCTCTCGAGTTAGGTTTAGAAAAAGAACATTTATTACTGTCTGTTCCGTGACAGACAGTTAAGCAAGCACGTCACGTGTTTGATCCCTTTTTAAATCATTCCGGTGGTCATGGGATCCCTCCCTTGGTAGATGTTCGGAAGGTCCAGCAGTGCTAATATCTGCCACCTGGAGGACACAGAATGTGGTGGTCAGGCAGTAGCTTCAAGCCTCATTTCCACCTCTGTAAAAATAAATGCAGCCATAGCTCCCAGCTCATGTGGTTGCAGTGAGGAAGGCAACAGGCATAGACTGTTTAACATGGGGCCTGAGGTATAATGCAGGCTGAATAGCTCGCAGGTAACAGACAGAAGTTATTAAGCACTGCTAGGTGCTAAAGTCAGTGACATGTTTTTTGTCTACACGTCTTTAATCTTTACCAAAAAACCTACAGGGTCAATGCTCGAAATGAATCTCGTTATCTTTAAGTGACTGAGGATTATGAAAGTGTCGTAGAGAGAGAAGACAGTTGTGTAGGTCAGAGGAGTCCTCCCTTTGTTCCTCTCTCAGCTGCTTGGGTGATGATGATAAGGGTTACTTTGTAGAGCACCTACTGTGTGCCAGGCCCTTACTAAGTCCTCACACGCAGCATTTCATTTAACCTTGCAAGAGCTCACTGAAAAAAAATTGCTGAGGGCATGAAGTAACATGGCCAAAGTTGCACAGCTAAGTAGGAGAGCCATAGATGCAAGTGTCTCTTTACTCCAGAGCACATGCTCTTAACTGTTACTGTCTGTTTTCTTGGAGCATGGAGGCTGGTGCTGGATTCAGGGCACAGGAACTTGGTAGTGAGGGATGGTCTCCCAGGGAATAAACATCACGGGGCAGGGTGGTAGAAAGAGGGCCTCTGATGCGAGTGGGGCTTCGTCCCGTAAGACCTTCCCACAGTTTTTGCAAGCTGGGAAAAAAATGAAGTCATTCAGCCTCCACTTCCTCTCGAGACTCCAGTCATAAAGAACCCTGTACTTCCCCAGACATCCTCTTCCGTTTATCATTTTCTTACCGCTCTTCCTGTTGGGAAAATTGTCCCAATACTGAAAATAAAAATGCTGACCGAATTCTCTGAACTGATTAAGCATCTAGGTGATGCAGAACAGCAGAAGTGCAAAGCAAGAGAAATGGGCAAAATAAACTTATCCTTAAAAAATGCTTGTACCAACTGCTTCTGCCCCAGTTTCCCAGGCAGAGGATGCTAGAATTTTTTCCCAGCCGAGGGCTTAGACACATTTACAAAGCTCCCTGGGTTCTGCTCATCAGCACATCAGTGTTCTCTAGACTTGGGGTCCTTGGACCCTACTTGGGGACTGGGATTGGGGGCGCCAGACTCCCCACCTTTTGTCTCCACTCTGCTGGCTGTCCATGTGCTTTACAGTGGGGTTTTCACATAAGATTGCATTCAAATAAAGGATTGCCAGCAAAAAAATGTTTGCCAGCTGCTGACCTCCAGGGATACCTTTGTCCCCTGGAGCCTGAACAGTGCTTGAAGTAGTTGGAGGGGTGGCCATGGATGACAGTGCCTGGCTCCTGCAGGCACAAAGCCTATTTCATTCAGTGGCAAAGGGCTCCTTAGCTTGATGTGAGAGTAGCATGGGTGAGTACACTTGAGCTGCCATTGCGCGCTACGAAGAAAAGACATCTTATCTTGTTTTAACAAAGTTGATTTTGCCCCATCTATGTCCTTCTGAGGATAATGTCAAGGCTCTCTGCTGCCCGTTCCTGGACCCAATCAGCTTCCTTCCTGCCTTCAATGACAGTCATGACCCCAGTGGATCAATGTGAGCCCACGGTTGGCGCTCCTAACCTCTTCTCATTGTAAAGTGATATGGATAATACCATATGCCCTGCTGCCTCCCAGGATGGTGCTGAGAGTCTTTTGAGATGATGCTGATGATTGTCAGTTCTGGAAATCCGACAGAAATGCAAATTTAAGGGGATACTCTTATAGCCAGCGCCCAGCATTCAGCTCAGAAATGCAGGAAAAGAAAAGGAACAAGAGCGTACTTTCAGTGTGGCAGGCTGTGGGTGGGGAGGCATGTGGTCTTTTTCACTCTCCCTTCTCCCCTTCCCCTTCCTTCTATCCAGCACCTTTTGTGCCAAGCACTATGTGTTGGGCCCGTCTGCTCCAATGACATGACTGCAGTTTCAGTATGTGGTGAAGCTGTTCACCCTCTGGCAACCCAGCACCTTCTGGTGATCACTCATTGCTCACCCATCCCCCAGCCTGGAAGTTTTCTCTCTCCCCAACAAAGGACTAATGAAGACAGGGCTGACCGTGTGGACAGTAGCTGTGTCTTAGGAATGGTGCAAGCTCTGTGCATTTTTCTAGCTTATTTTCCAGTAAAAAAGCACTTGTTTCCCAAACTATTTGTGTACCAGAATAAATATGCAGATAAAGGAAATTGAAGATTCCTAATAAGAAAGTTTAATCAGCCCGGGTCTGTCACTTTATTTGTGCCAATCACCATCTTTTCTTTGTAGGAACTGAAGCACCTCATCCTTGAAGCAGCTGATGGATTTCTGTTTGTGGTGGCTGCTGAGACAGGACGGGTGATTTACGTGTCTGACTCTGTCACCCCTGTTCTGAACCAGCCCCAGTCAGAGTGGTTTGGGAGCACACTCTACGAACAGGTGCATCCTGATGACGTGGAGAAGCTGAGAGAGCAACTGTGCACCTCAGAAAACTCAATGACAGGTCAGTGAAGCTCCCTTTATGAGGCTGTCTGGCTCTAGAAGAAATTCTTTTAGTAAACAGGCCAGGAAGCGGGAGGCCATGAGAAGCTGCCTAAAGGTGAGGGAATATATCTGACTTCGCTTGTGTGATGACTTCATTCGCTTGATAACATTAAAAATCCATTCTTAATACATCATCTTTTTCTGTATTTTACCTGCAATTAGTGTACATTACTACTGGAGGCTGTCGTTGACATATTAGTCAGATCCACATGCCCTGCTTGAAGTTTATGCAGCAAGCATGTGCTTATCTGATCCTGACCACAGACACTCAGTACCCAGGCCTTAGTTACCTGAAATCGCATTCCTTATTGAAACGTTTAAATATAGTCAATTCTACTCATACGTGTTTCTAAAAATCACTGCAGTATACACAGTCATGCAATAAAAACTCTAGGGTTTATGGAGAAAAAGTACTTTAGAAGCACAACACGCAATAAGTTGTCAGATAAAAGCAAACATAAAAGCCTATTATAGGCCGGGCGCGGTGGCTCACGCCTGTAATCCCAGCACTTTGGGAGGCCGAGGCGGGTGGATCACGAGGTCAAGAGATTGAGACCATCCTGGCCAATATGGTGAAACCCCGTCTCTACTAAAAATACAAAAATTAGCCGGGCGTGGTGGCACGTGCCTGTGGTTCCAGCTACTCGGGAGGCTGAGGTGGAAGAATCGCTTGAACCCAGGAGGTGGAGGTTGCAGTGAGCCAAGATTGCACCACTGCGCTCCAGCCTGGCAACAGAGCAAGACTCCGTCTCAAAAAAAAAAAAAAAAAAAGAAAACCTATTATAAATGGTAGCACAGCTTTAACATTAAGTGGTTAAGAAAGGCATACACCTTACCATGCATATGGCAGTTGAGTTTGAAAATGACCTAAAGTTGGCTTATGGAGGTAGTCTCAGAAGGTGTGCTTATTTGTATGTTACTGTGAAATGGTAGTAGGACAGTCATGTGAAATCTGACGAGAGTTTTAACTCCAAATGTGGATGAATGTGGCTAATAACACACTGTGGACCGAGAGAGCTGACTGATGTCTGAGGTATGTGAATCTGGTGTATTTCCATGTGGCTCGGTTCAGCTAGATGCAACTTTCTATGTTCATCTTACAGATAAGCAAATGCAAAATTCACATTATGCTCAGCTTGTTCCTTAATACGTCAGTCACATTGAAACAAATTTGCATTGTTGAAACGAGTTATAAGAGTATTATACCAAAATATTTGCATTCTGCTCTATGACAGATGTATTTGTGTTGTCATTCTCCCTGGCCGTATTACGAGCTGTTGTATTCTCGCTTACCTTGTGTCTGTCCAACTCAGTGCTTTGCCCGTAGTAGGCCTGCAGCAGAAGCCTGATGAATTAGTGAGTGCGTGTTTATTGTGGTCAGCCCAGGATGCTGTAACAAAATACCACAGAATGGGCTACTTAAACAACAGAAATGTGTTTTCTCATAGTTCTGGAGGCTGAGCGTTCAATGTCCTAGTCCATTTGGCCTGCTGTAACAAAATGCGATCAACTGAATAGCTTTTAAGTAACAGAAATTTATTTTTCACTGGTACAGTTTGGATCTGTGTCCTCACCCAAATGTCATGTTCTATTGTAATTCCCAATGTTGAGGCGGGCCCTGATGGGAGGTGATTGGATCATGGGCTGTTTTTCATGAATGGTTTACTAACACCCTCTTGGTGCTGTTCTCGTGACAGCGAGTGAGTTCTTATAAGATCTAGTTGTTTAAAAGTGTGTAGTACCTCCCTACTCTCTCTCTTGTTCCTGCTTCTACCATGTAAGACACCTGCTTCTCTTCACCTTCTGCCATGACTGTAAGCTTCCTGAGGCCTCCCCAGAAGCCAGGCAGATATCAGCATCATGCTTTTTGTATGATCTCTTTAAAAGTCCTGTCCCCCAAATACAATCACATTCTTGGGTACTGGGGATTAAGACTTCAACATACCAATTGTAGTGGGAGCACAATTCCACCTATAATGACACTTCTGATAAGACTGAGTCAGATGTTGCTAAAAGTGAGAGGTGTACAGCTGTTTCAGAAGGATGGTAATAATTTTCCCAGTGCTGGTGATCAGACATATATAAAAGGAGGGAGAAGACAGAGAATGAAGGTGTGAGGACAGCATCTTTGTCTCCTGGCAGTAAGCTCTGATGTGCTTGTGAAACGGCGATGCTGAAATAGGCTCAGAAAGACTCTCTCTGCTGCCCTATTCTCCTGCCTGAATTAGCAAACTCCGTATAGAAAATCCTAAGGGAACACACCTTATAAAGTTAAAAATTTGACAGGGATGTAAAGGGGAAAAATCAACCAACCAGGAAATGTTGGTTTGACAGCTGAAATCACCTTCTCTGGAAAGTACTGTCTTTCCCAGACTTCTACATGTGACCACAGGATGTGGCTTTTGGAAACCCGGTCAGGAGACCCAGCTGGGACAGCTGCCAGGGAAATGATGGTCAAGGTTGGTCTGGCTGTGGCCAAGGGTGTAGCCAACCGGTTCATCACAGCTGGGTGGACATTTCTGTCCATGTGAAGTCTGAATGTGCCTGGCAGGGTTTAAAGAGGCGATGTGAACCACATCTAGACAGAAATGTCCTTGGAGTGGACACTGAGTCACTGGGGCAGTGGAGGCCGTCCTCTAGAATGCCAGGGAAGGCCCTGTGAAAGGTGAAGAGCCAGGCCTCTGAGCTCACCTGTTGGCCAGGCTCCTCTTGTGAAGAAGGAGATGAGGCTGAAGAAGTGAGTTGTTATTCTTAGGGTGGAAGAGAGGACAGGGTCTCTCTTACAGTCCCAGGATGTGATGTGACATTCCTAGAGCATACAACAAACCTTGTTGATTCCATGGGGGAGAGCTTGGAAGAGCTCCCTAAAACTGGGCTGATACTCAGACAGGCTTTAGGGTTTTCCTGGTGCTCAGGACAGGGCTAGAGTGGGCTTCATACGTCACCAGCCCAAGCGTAGGTGTAATTTTAAAATTGTATTAAAAGGCCTCAGGTGTGACTTAATGCCTTCAATTATTAGACTAGAGTCTCTGAAACCCTCCTGTCCCTGGACTCATGTGGTTTTAGGCCTGGAAAGAGGTGACATGGTCCCCTTGGGAGAGTCAGGGTGGAAGGGTGTTGAGGCAGGGAGCCAGGCAGGCCGGCTAGAGTGGGGGCGGCTTAACTAGGGCAGCCTGACCTCCTTCCCCAGTGGAGTCTCCTTCCTCTGGGACTCTCTCAGAGTGATTTGATGTCTCATTTGTTGGACCTGCAGGGTCACCAGTACTGAACGTGTGGAGGTTTGTATGTGCATAGGACAAGAAACTTGACTGCACTGGGGCCTGCAGACTCCCATGCTGGCTTGGGGACCCCAGAAAATCAATGTGCTTGCAAAGAAGTTGCAGCATCTGGGGTGATGGTGATGGTGGAGTTCTTTGTTGAATTAAGTTTTTTCCTAGCTGGCAGGATGGTGATAAAGAGTAGGTGAAAAGTTATATACAGTCTCCTTAGAAACATCATGGAGTGACGTGGGTCAGTGTCAGGATCTGACTTGTCTGTGAATGAAACTAGAATTCATCCACATGGAGAGAGGATGGATGAAGCCTTACCATACAGCAGTGACACTGCTAGTGGAAAGGGAGTTGGGAGCTCCCTGCTTTTGTCCTGGTTTTCACTTTGTGATCTTGGCAAAGCGACTCTTTCTTCTCTGACCCTCATTCTCCTTATCTTGACCCAGGAAATTTCTAAGTCTCCTTCCAGCTCTGATTCTACTCTTTTCCTCAAGGCCTCATCCACCAATGTAAGAATTGGAGGCAAATTGGAGGAGGGGGACTAGTGAAAAACCCAAGAGAAGCTACGCCGAAGGCTCAGGGCCATGAGCCCAAGCCCCTGCTGCCCGCTGATCGGGGGACCTGCTCCATTGCTGATGAGCAGCACACACAGAAGAGGGATGGTATTGGCCCTGGAAGCTCAAGAGCCACCCAGAAAGTGTGTCCCAGGACTCGAATCAGCAGTGGTTACAGGTGGACACTGCTAAGTGCCTTTACTTTCACCAAAAGAGGAGCCCCACTCTGCTCAAACACTTGGTTTGACAGGCAGGCAAAAGGAATTGGCTATCTCAAGCTGAGGAACTGGATACACACCTGGGAAACTCTCCATGAACACTGCCTGGGGAGGACCCATCTTTCCCTTTGTAAAGGTGATTGGGATGTTGAGGACCCTGAGGATTGTAGGGGCCTCAAAGGGCCAGGTAGGGGAGCCAGCGTCTTCCAGAGACTGTGCTTCTGGAAAAGAGGCTGTAAAGCCAGCCTGGGTTTAATTGATAAAACCACCTGCCAACTGGCTTGAGTGAAAAAAGAATTGGTGTAAAGGAGCACTGCCAGCCTCAGGCATAGAAGGATCCAGGTGATGAAACACGGCTAGCAAAACAATAGTCAGTCTTTATGATTTGTGGATTTCCTACTGACCAATTCACCTTCTAGGCAAAACTTACCTGTGACCCCAGACGTGAATGCTCATGGAGCTTTTGTGGTATTTGTGGGCACATGCCAAGCGGCAAAAAAACGGAGTCACCTGATGTGCACATTTCCAGCTGAGGTTGAACAAGGAGATGCTTCCTCTGCCTCATTTCAGCTCGTACTGTGGACAGGTGTCCTTTTCATGCTCTATTTGGGGCCACATTTTTTGCATTTGTGTGTCTTTTCTTGGTGACTTCGCTGTTTCAAATGGTTCCTGAGTGCTATGCTGAAGCTAGTGTTCCGCAGCCCGGGATGGGTGTGATGAGCCTTCAGAGGAAGCGGGCATTTCAGATGAGCTTTGTTTGGGCATGAGTTATCGTGCTGTTGGCTGTGAGTTCAGTGTTAATGAATCAATAACATATGTTAAATAGGTATCTTTAGACAGAAACACACATAAAACAAGATTACTTACTGATCAGTGGACAAGAACGTTATAAACAAGAGGTCTGCAGAAACTGAATCCCCTTAGAAGCATTGGTTCCATATTTGATAATTCAGTGTTCACAGCAACTCTATAGGACATAGCTACCTCGAATAATGAGGACCAACTGTATATATATCTTTTTGTCTCCATCTCCTGGCTTTGCTTTCCTCTGAGCAGGGCAGATTCTCAGCAAGGCTCTCCTCACATGGCAACAAAGGTGTTTACTAGATGCGTTGGGCTCACAGTTTCCTGGCTCCCACAGCACCAGCAGAACGTGGGTGCCTTCCTGCGGTAGTTGCAGCAGACATCCCAGGCCTGGCCCTCTGGCTCATATTGGTCCACCTGCTCTGCCCTTGGCCGGTTCTGATGGCCAGGGAGACTGAGCCAGGATGTGAGGTCAAACTACCTCTCCACCCAAGGCACTTGGATTCAGAAGTTAGGAAGATAAGATTCCCTCTCAGAGGAAGTCAGATGCTGTCACTGAAAGAAGGAAGAGATGGTGGGCAGGCAGGCACTGGCTGAGGAGAGCCAGCCTTGGTGGTGTTGGAGGGGCTCTTTATGGGGAACGATGCGTGGTCTGCAGAATGGAAAGTGCCCTTTCCTCTCACCAGGAATGCTTGGATGTTCGGGTTATGGGATTCTCAATAGAAGATGGAGCTAAATTCGCCTGGCTAATTTTTAATTTTTTTTTTTTTTTTGTAGAGACAAGGTCTCGCTCTGTCACACAGGCTCGAGTGCAGTGGCACAATCATAGCAGCCTCTCTTGAGCTCAGAAGGGGCTCAAGATGTCAGGCCTGGAGGCGCCAGGATCAGATGGAAGTGGTGCCAGGGAAGGGCCCCAGAATTAATGATTGTGGATATCTGAGTGGCCTGAGCCCCAGCTCTCTGCAGGGAAGGAGAGGAGCAGAGGAGAGGCCCAGGGCATTCCAGGTGATAGCAGAGCCTGGGACTGTAACTGGATATGCCCAAGAGGTGGGGCTCAGAGAGCCAGCAGGGAGCAGCAGAAGCGGCTGGGCAGGGGCCGCCCAGAAGAGCGCAGAGTGAGCAGATTCTTTGTGCCTTCCGGTGGCCTTTCCCAGGTTTGCTCCTGTGACTGTTGAACTCTGGAGAGCCTCGATCCTGGTGAGCAGAACTGGAGGCGCCTTGTGGGTGACCTCAAGTACTGCCCTGGGTGGGGACCGCCTGGCTGCCCAGGCTGGGAAGCGGATGTGGACAGGGATGACCCATGGACGCTTCAAGGCAAGGTTGATTTGGCCTGTTTCCCTGCATTCCACTTCCGTGGCTCTGTTTCTGCTGGACTCTTCCTGCATTCAGAGAATTGGGTCAGCATTATGGTTCAGCGTAGGAAATAACTTGAAAATATAGCTGTCCAACAGCATAAGAGGTTGCCAGAAAAGGCCAAATTCCTCCCTCCCTCCCTCCCTTCTTCTCTGCCTCCTTCCCTCCCTCTCTTGCTTGCTTGCTTGCTTCCTTCCTTCCTTCCTTCCTTCCT
>NW_016107725.1:723164-789216 GCF_001604975.1 Cebus imitator | reverse complement strand
TCCCTCCCTTCCTTCCTTCCCCCTCCCTCCTTCCTTCCTTCTCCCTCACTCCCTCCTTCTCTTCCTTCCTTCCTCCCTGCCTCCATCCCTTCCTTCCTTCCTTCCTTCCTTCCCCCTCCGTCCCTTCCTTCCTCCCTTCCTTCCTTCCCCCTCCCTCCTACTCTCCTTCCTTCTTTCTTTCTCTCTTTCTCTCTCTCTTTCTTTCTGCAGTCACTACTTAGTTTATTCATCCATTCGACAAATACCTGCCTTGCATGGCTGTAGAAAGGTCACATGGGGTGCAGCTTACCTTGTGATCCACCTCTCCTTCCCCTATCACCTATATGTAAGAGTCCCCAGCTGTTGTTGAATGAATGAACTCCCATTTGCCAACCATTCCAGCCCAGATTCTTTGTGATAATTTGCAGAGAGCCCAAGCCAGATTGGTCCCCAAGGGGTCTGGCTGGAAAGTTACTGTGCATGATTCACATGTCCCAATCAGCTGTGATTAAGCTTTCCTATCTCCCTGAGAGCTTCGTGGAAATCCAGAGATACTTTCAGCCTTGGATCACAGGATTTGACTGGGCTGTGGTCTGGACACAGAGAGCAGCTCACGAGAACAGCCCACCAGGGAGCCATTTTCAGCTAGCTCTGCAGCTCTGCTTGTATACCTTTCATCAGGCTGCCTTTCCATGAGAGTTTAAAGATGGTGCCTTCACTGAGGAGTCTCCCTGCCTGCCTGGGAGAGAAGACATCTGTGGGACACTTGGTGCATGTTGCTTTTATTCTTCTCATTAAGCCGTAACAGCTGGATGGGTGGCTCACACCTGTACTCCCAGCACTTTGGAGGCTGAGGCAGGAGGATTGCTTATGTTCAGGATTTTGAGACCAGCCTGAGCAATATAGTGAGACCTTACCTCTACAAAAAAAATTTTAAAAATTACCTGGGTGTGGGGTCGTGCACCTGTATTCCCAGGTACTCAGGAGGCTGAAGTGGGAGGATCGCTTGAGCCCAAGAGGTCAAGGTTGCAGTGAGCCGAGATCATGCCACTACACTCCAGCCTAGGTGACAGAGTGAGACCCTGTCTCTAAATAAATAAATAAATAAATAATACCATAACAGTGAAATATTAATAGCTATAATTAATTATTTTACTTTTTTAGAGACCAGGTCTCACTACATTGCCCAAGTTGGTCTCAAACTTCTGGCCTCAAGTAATCCTTCAGCCTCATCCTCCCAAATGGCTGGGACTACAGGTGGGCACCACCATGCCTGGCTAATTAAAAAATTTTTTTTTGTGGAGACAAGGTGTCGCTCTGTCATCCAGGCTCGAGTGCAGTGACACAGTCAGAACTCACTGCAGTCTCTCTTGAGCCCAGGAGGGGCTGAAGCATCTCACCCACCTCAGCTTACCAAGTAGCTGAGACTACAGGTGGGTGTCACTGCATTCAGCTAATTTTTAAATTTTTTTGCAAAGATGGGGTCTTGCCACCTTGCCCAGGCTGGCCTCGAATGCGTGGCCTTAAGCACTGCTCCCATCTCAGCCTCTCAAAGTGCGGGGATTACAGGCATGAGCCGCTGCAGCCAATCATCTTGCATTTGTCTAGCATGTTTACCTACTTCGGTGGCTGCCAACCCCTGTTGCACATTAGCATTAATCACCTGGGAAGATTTGATAAATAGACTTGCCCAGGATTTGGGGAGGGAGCTGGGCACTGGTGTTTTGTTAAACCTTCCCAGGTGGTTTTGATGCACAGGAAGGGTTGAGAACCGTTTGTCATCTGGGCCCTCATCGGGGTCCTGTGCATGGGGATTATTGGCCCCATTCCCCAGGTCAGGAGCGTGAGGCTTGAAGTTACGGAGAAGTTTTCAGGGTCACACACCTGAGGCCAAACAGCTGCTACAGAGTAGAGTTCATAGTCAATGACAAAGAAGTTTATTGCCTTTGGGGCATCTGGATATAAAAAAAGCCTTGGCATGACCCAGTATCCCTGGGGCACCAGGAGCCAGAACAGTGTTCAGTGGGGTTTGGGCGTATGAGTGGTGAATGGCATCAAAGCTCTGAGACTAAGGCAGACGCCCCAGGGGTCTCTGGGATCGTGTGTAGTCTAGTGCAGCATGTCTCAAAGTGTGGTACTTAGACCAGATGCATGAGCATCATTTGTGGATTTGTTGGAAATGCAGAGTCTCCCCCACTGAATCAGAGGCCCTGAAGGCCCAGCGATCTGTATTTTCACCTACCTTTCAAGTCATCGTGATGCATATTAAAGTTTGAGAACCACTGCCTTAGTGAAACCATTGTGGGACTCCCTATCAAGTCATCTGGATTGAGTCTGCTGTTATTCTTGGCTTTGCCAAGCTCTTTGATCTCCGAGTTTAGCTTTCCTCCTCAGAAAGATGGGGAATCTATGACTTTGTGAAATGTCTTATTAATCGTAGAAGTCCATGCACATGTTTGTTTGGGTTTACTTGGGAGATGAACCCTGGTAAGCTCTGTTATGTGGGTTTCATGGAGACACTGTACTTGCATATGTGAGGTGCAGGGAGCTTCTTAGAGATGTGGAATTGCAGGTCCCATCCCAGGCCTATTGAATCATGATGTACATTTTAATAGGAATTCCAGGAACTTATATACTTAGATGCACATTATAGTTTGAGAACTGCTGAACTAAAGAATTAGCAAATAGTGATTATGCTGGGGCTGCTTGCAGCAGCCTGGGTCGAGGGCATCCTTTGGTAGCCAGGACTGGCATGAAGTGATCGGATCTGTCCCAGTGACTCAACTGCCAACCTGTGTTTGCACAGCCCTCAGGTGACAGACCAGGAGCAGCTAGAAGACTAGCTCTGTGGGTATGCTGTGCCCTCTAGCTTACTATCTAGGGCAGAGGCTGACTGGGCATGGGAAACGTGTGTGGCAGCATAGCAGCCTGTAGCAACCTTGGGAACCTCACTGCACAAGCCTGTACATCCCCAGCTCTCCACCGGGGTCAGCACAAAGTTTGCAGGTTCAGCAGGAGGCACCCTCCACTGTGGAACAGGAGGAGAGCGTGGAACTGCTAGCGTGCTCATCCTGTCACCCTGGGAAAACCCAGGCTAGAGCAGGAAGAAATGCAGTTATACGTGACGCCGATGCCGCAAGGGACAGCATGCACCTCCTGGAACGTGTGTGCCTGGGAAAATCGCTGCCAGTTGTCAACATGCATCCTCAGCCTACCCAAGGCAGCTGGGCCTTCTTCCTGACACTTTGCAAAAGAGGGCAAGGACAGACTGTTGGACACAGCCATGTGGCTGAGTCCTTCAGTGGAAGAATGTCAGGCAGATAATTGGTCCCACAGGGGTCCTGTGAACGATACAGTTCCCCCCCACCCCAGGGTATCAGTTCTGGAAGAAGATGGCCCATTTCCAAGTGTCAGTCATGAAGGTAACTTCATAAAAACTGTACTTTCAAATATATGTTTTATTTTCTTTGGACTACCCAAACTTTGTCTTTGGACTAATGCCAGAATCTGACTGAACACATTCAGCAGTCCATTTCTGCCATATTAGGTAACATAGATAAATGTGGCAAAAAAAAAAAAAAGGCACTTGATTTTATCTCAACCATTAACACTGTTATTGAGTTTCTGTTGTTTGAAATAGAAATAAAGTGTTTTTATGGCAAGAAAAGCATGTTTATTTGACTTAGGCCCCTTGGAAATTGCCCAGTTGTGTAGTAAACACTTAGGCTGCCGGAAAAACCATTTGGGGTAAGTTGCCAGAGGTGCCTGGTAAATGCACGTGAGAGTGAAATCTGAGAATTGCTGGCTGGTTGTTTTTTGTATCTTCACAGTGACTTTCCCACTAGAAAACGGAGCCTCCTCAGATCTGTTATCCCAGATGTTCCTTTGGAGCCAGTTCAGTTCTTTCTCGTTGTTAAATATTTATGCAACCTGCCTGTTTTGCTTCACGACATGCAGAGCATGGCTGATGCTGTTGGACTGTTTGTGTCTTTTTCTCATATTTTATGTTGAAAGATATTCCATGAATCTGGACAGATTTCCAGCCCGGGCTGCTGGGTTCATTATCGCTCTTGTGTCACAGCAGATAAAGGGGTCAGAGTGGTGTTTTTTGCACACGTTGCAGACTTTAGCTGGAAGGCTCGCCTCCCTGCACACAGTGAGTTCCACCAGCCGTGTGTGCTAAGGAGTGGTGGTCGTGGGGGGTGTATGAGGCTGTGGGGAGGCAGCGGGAGAGTGGAAGAATCCCTGTACTTGGAGTCAGATGCACAGTTACAGTCCATGGCTTTTACCTTGGGTGAATGACTTAACCTCCCTGAGCCTCAGTTTTCTCACTTTCTGGCTTGTAAATGCTGACAGCGATGCGTCACTTACAGAGCTGCTTTGAAGCAGGCATGCAATGACATATGGGATAGTATTAATGATAGTGTTTGGGAATTGTAGAGAGTCCATTCATTTTTTTTTTAAATAACAGCAAATTCTATTTAAACCCTACTATAGATCCATGGTTTTCCTAACTTTCCATCTTGCCCTGCTCTATTTGTCTTCTTAGCTCTCTAAAATGTGTCTGAGGATTTTGGAATGGTTGTCGAGGGAAGATGGGTAGGCCCTGATCTTTGTCAGTTTTGCCACCTTACAAAACAGTGACGTGTGCTTGAGACTCTCCATTGCAGGCTCAGGTAGAGGAGAAGGAAGAAAGAGGAGACCAGGTGCGTGGCTCACGCCTGTAATCCCAGCACTTTGGGAGGCCGAGGAGGGCGGATCATGAGGTTAGGAGATCAAGACCATCCTGGCCAACATGGTGAAACCCCATCTCTATTAAAAATAGAAAAAATTAGCCAGGCGTGGCGGTGTGTGCCTGTAGTCCTAGTTACTCGGTAGGCTGAGGCAGGAGAATCTCTTAAACCTGGGAGGCAGAGGTTGCAGTGAGCCGAGATTGCACTACTGCACTTCAGCCTGGATGATAGAGTGAGATTCCATCTCAAAACAAAATAAAACAAAACAAAAACCAAAAAAAGAGGCACTTACTGTTTTCTCTGTCTTTGTTCTATTGATTCATCCATTCATCCAGCACATATTTAGTGAGTACTAACTTTGTGCAAGACACCGTACTAAGTGCTGGGGATCTGGTGACAAATGAAACTGATGTGGCCTGGCTTTCGTGGAGTTGACAGTTTAGTGAGGAAAAGAGACACCGAAGAGATAATCACACCTAACACACTGTGGTAGGTGTGGAGGGAAAATGCCAGGAAGCTAACAAGAACAAACACCACGGGATAGGGCATGTCTGGGCAGGTTGGAGAAGGCCCCTGTGAGTGACTGACACTGGGTGAGAACTGGTAAGGAAGCAGAAGGCAGCCAGGTGAGGAGGTGGTGAAGGGTGGGGAGAGCGGATGCTGACTCCAAAAGCAATCGCAGACCACTGAGCATTTTAACCAGAGGAAGCCCAGGATCCGTGTTAGATGTGAAACGCTCACTCTGCTGACAGAGTGGGGAACACATCGTAGGACCACCAGACAGGCTTGGGGTATTCAAGATTAGAAGGATGCTAGGATATCCTCACAAGGGCTGATGCAGGCTTGGATTAGGGAGGAGTATCATCTTCTCCAGCTGCCATAGCAAATTACTACAAACTGGGCAGCTTAACACTATGGGAATGTATTATCTTACCATTCTGGAAGCCGGAAGTCCAAAATCCAGGTGCCGGCAGCTGAGTCAGTTCTTCCTGGAGGCTATGAGGGAGAGCCCAATCCGTGGCTCGCTCATAGCTCTGCTGGTAGCCGACAATCCTTGTCATTCCTTGTGGACACATGGGTCCGATCTCTGCCTCCATCATAATGTGGCATTTTCCCTTTGTGTCTCTGGATCCAAATTTCCCTCTTCTTCTAAGAATACCCGTCTGTGTTCAATTAGGGCCCACTTTAATCTAGTATGACCTCATTTTAACTTGATTCTGTCTACAAAGACCCTCTGTCCAAATAAGGTCACAGGCGCAGGCTGAGAGTGGACATGAATTTGGGGCAGGGCATGGTGGGAGACACTAACGCCCAGGACAGTTCGTAACAGCAGAGATGGAGGGAAGTGGTTAAATTCAAGACATATTTAGGCAGTGAAACCAACAAGGGAGTGGATCCCCTCATTCTCGTTCTTTACCCAAATAGTGTTTAAAAAAGCTGATAGCTAGGGTCTTTGGTGACCTTGTTGCTGCCTTTTGCTCTCATTGTCGGATCTCTTCTAGTAGAAGTGAGTTTAACGGCGGGGAGGATGAGAGGCACCTCCTCGGCATCCCTGACTTGTCATGTTGACTGGAGCCCCTAAATCCACCGCTTCCTTTGATACTTATGCATTCACTGATGGATCCCTTTGGACCCACCAGCTTATTTCTGTAGATGAACTTGGGTACAATGCAGAATGTGCTCAGTGTGCCCTGCTGGGAGGTAGGAATACTCACTGCTGTTGATTTTTTTTGAGACGGAGTTTCACTCTTGTTACCCAGGCTGGAGTGCAATGGCGCGATCTCGGCTCACCGCAACCTCCGCCTCCTGGGTTCAGGCAATTCTCCTGCCTCAGCTTCCTGAGTAGCTGGGATTACAGGCACGCGCCACCAGGCCCAGCTGATTTTTTGTATTTTTTGTAGAGACGGGGTTTCACCATGTTGACCAGGATTGTCTCGATCTCTTGACTTCGTGATCCACCCGCCTCGGCCTCCCAAAGTGCTGGGATTACAGGCGTGAGCCACCGTGCCCGGCCTATTGATTTTTTATCATCATTAATCAGCTATGCAGTGAGTCAGCAGGTATACAGCCCCAGGAATGGTCTTCCAGGCTGTGGGTAATGTGGATTTGATTTGCCCCGTGCTCCCATTCAGGTGTGAGTGTGGATGCAGGTTGGGCCTTGCTGTATCGATTCCTCTGCTTCACCTTCCTGCTCTATTCCTCTTCATTTCTTTCCAGATGGGGCCACTCATGCTCACCCCTCATCCATCTGAAATAGGCTGAAGCCACCCCAGGTGGGACAGAGCAGCATTTCCCCCTCTTCCTCTCCTTACCTCCCTGATATGGCAGGGCTTGGAATTCGGTCACTGTGCAGACCCACACAGGCAGTTTAATTCTTCAGGGCTGACCCTCGCTGTATTTCTCCCTGCTTCTATCCCTCCCAGCCCTGAGCCTGGGTTTCCCTCTCTCTTCGCCTGCCTTTGTCCTGACCGGATTCATCCTTTCATGCCTGAGTTATGCCCACCTCCCCATGCCCTGGGCCAGACCTGCGCCTTCATGCTGTCCATGTGGACAGCAGCAGAGCCAGGCACAACCCAGAGCCGAGGTTAGGGCTGCTTTGTGCTGAGAGCAGTGGTAGGTCGCCACGCTGAGGGTGGGTTCAGATGGGGGTCACAGAGGGGTCCAGGCCAGGAACCGATGCAGGAGAGGGTGCAGGGAGACGGGACTGAGTGAGGTACATCTAGGAGTTGAGAAGTTTGGCCCCCAGCTCAGGACATAGTCTGTGACTGACACCTGACCCGTTCAGGCCTGGCTCTGGCAGCCTGCAAGGTACAAGTTCCGTTTCCAGATGTTGGACTTAGCTGGCGGGTGCTTGACCACTGTGCCTGCATTTCCAGAGGCTTCCTTTATCATTGCACCCTGAAACAAAGCAGGGCACCCGTCCCCTCACCAGCCTCCTTCCTCTTCCTGACCTTGTCTTCCAGGTCTGTGGCCCTATCATGCTTTTTTCAGGGAAACAACTTCTTAGGGAAGGGATCTAAAACAGAAGCCTACCTGGGCATGGCAAGGCTGGAAGAGACTTGCCCAGTAATGTCACTGAATGACTGGATTTTCTGTGCATGGTAAATATTTCTTTGTATGAGAAGTAACTGAGAGGACACAGCCTCATGAACACAGGGCTTACAGGGAATCAGGGAGGCCAGCGGGGATACAAGTAGAAAAACCCTCACTGTGAACCTTGTGTGCATTTTCTTTTCACATCCAACTGGATTTTCCCCTTTGGCATTAGAGAACAAGCTGCTTCCCTCTAAACAAGATTCTGTGGTCGAGGGAGCTCTCCAGCCTCTGTCTGAGCTGGGCTGCTGGGAATCCGGAGGTTAGGTTTGAGAAGCAGGGAGGGGTGGTCTTCAGGATCCAGGCGTTTCCCAGCTCACCATAACAGTGCATCTCTGTCCTGGATGAAGAGGGAGTAGGATGTTAAAGCTCTCTTCAGTGGCTCAACATACATATTTTCCATCTCATCAGAAATGTATGGAATCGACTTTAGAATGCAAAATCTTGCTTTAAATTCATGCAGAGATTTATCCATGTAACACTGGTGTGCTTCTTTATAACAGTGAAAGTCACCTCCTGAAGACTGGTTCCTACGTTTTCATTTTTGTATCATGGCTTTTCTTGAAACAAGGCATACACAAATGACGCCTGAAAAACATTTATTACAGCTTTGTAGATAAGTTTTTTAAATTCCAAGCCCTTAAACAGTGGTTCTCAGCCTCAGGGTGCATAAGAATTCTGTTGGTTCTTTTAAAAATTCAGATGCCAGGACGCCACTCCATTTCTGTGAACTTGACTGTATACGATGATGAAGTTCAGGCATCTGTGTTTTCACATGATGATTCCAGTGTGGTCCCACTATTGCTCCCCAATGCGACCCCTGCCAAAAAAAACTCACGCATATAAAATAAAATAAAATAAAATAAAATAAAATAATGCAACCTAATTTGTCTTTTATCTAGGAGATCAATTTCAGGAAGATAGTTTCTTAATTTACTGCCACCAAAAACGAGAATGTTAAAAATGTAATCAGCAACACAACTGAAAAATGTGCAGCACTTGGCATTTTAAGTCTTCTTTGAAAAAGTCTTGATTTCCTAACGAAGTATCTTTTATCCTAACTTTGATGTTCAGGAAGTCAATTGACAAAGACTTTTTTCTTCCTTCTATAACAGGAAACTACAACAAAAATAACCTAGAAGTAGTATTTTTTTAGGCAGATATAATTATTTTGAGTTACTTTGTGATGCTTGAAAAGACAGATTGAATCACTGCTTCTTGGTGGTATGATTTAGATTTCAGTAATCGTCTCACGTGATGGTCATATTTTGTAATACTTTGGTTAAAAATAGCTTTGTTGCAAAAACTCCAGCATGATCAAGAAAATAAAATAGTTTCCTTTAGCTTCACCAAAGACAGACACGTTTCCCTCTGAAATGTCATGACTCATGCCACGTGGCTAAATAAAAATGCACAGATAGCACTGATCTTTCCTGTTTATTGCTTTTTTAGTAGAAGCTAATTGAGGAAAACATCTGCATCCAGTTTTCCCTTTATTTTTGTAGATTCTTTTCTTCTGCTCCAATGCAAACCTCCCGGCCCGTCGTTTGCCCAGGCAGTGATCTGATAGATGGCTTTCAGTATTCTCCGTTTGGGCGATGACATAAACTACTCTCCAGTGAGCTATTTACAATTCCATTCTTTAACCTTGAGCTAAGTGCATGCACTCTAAGGACATGAACTCACAAGGGCTCTGTATCATGAGTGTCACACAGGCTGACTCTTCTTTCAGTTCTGTAACTCCCTCCATACCAGGCCTGTGAAGTGGCCACTGGCTTCCTTTTGAATACCTGCAGTGGCGGAGCTGGCCACCTCAGAAGATAGCCCTTTCTACATTGGAATAGTGCACTTGCACTAAGGTTGAAGTTACCCTCAGTAATCCCTGCCATCACCTTAGACAGCACAGCTCATGTTGCTTGGTAGGGCTGGGAATCAGCAGACATGTGGACTCACTGACTGCCGTGGTGGGGAGTTAAGGGCATGGACTCTTAGCCTGGGTTTGAGTCCTCATTTCCCCGCTGACCAGTTGGGTGATCTTGGACAGGGTACAGGGATCCTCCCTGAGCCTCCAGTTCCTCATCAGTGTTGGTAGGAGGTTGGTGCCCGAGATGGTGCCTGGCACAGCCTGGGTACTCTGTAAATGCTTGTCACCTGTTTATATTCCCCACTGAAGGCACCTTTGTCTTAGGCGGTATTCTCAAGACGTGAAGACTGGTTAGGGATTCATGCACACATTTTTGTGAGCACTCTCAGGAGAAAGTGGTGAGACAGAAGCTGGGTAGGTCAGGATGGGTCAGAAGAGAAGCCAGGCAAAGACGCGGTTCTGGGGAGTCTAGCTTCAACCTGATCCACGGGGATGAAGCTGGGGAGTGTAAGTTGCACACAGAGTCAGTCCCTCCTTGAGGCAAGGGAGTGGGTTTTTGCAACCCTGTCCTAGTCAGTTATTGGTCACAGGTCTTGAGGAGCGGGTGTGACTCCTAGACAACTTTAGGCCAGGCGGCTTCAGGGAGAAGCTCTGGAGAAGATGCAGGCGTGAGCCATCAGCTGAAGAATGTGCAGCAGCTAGGGGAGGACCCAGCAGTCAAACTGGTGCATAAGATCCACGGGATCTGGGTGGGACGTCTGCAATGTCTACTGCAGCCCATGGAAGAAGTGTCCAGCAGCTGAATGAGTGGAGCCGGCCGCAGGCTGGCCACCAGAGCAGCTGAAGCTTACCCAAATAACCTGACAATGCAGAGGCCCTCCGTGTGGATGTGGGCCCCGCCCCCTCCGTGTGGATGTGGGCCCCACCCCACAGTCCCATCTCTCCTTGGGACTGCCCACAGCCTGGCCCAAGATTGAGGGCAGCCGCTAGGGCTTGGCCATCAGGCCTTCACTGATAAGGGGGAAAACCTTTATGGGAGGCGAATTGCATGTCTTATTTTAAGTCAACAGATAGTTATCAGCATGTGTCACTGCGCTAGAAACGGAAGATGCAGCAATGCATGAAACTGTGGTTACCATCCATCATGGAGCTTTACCCCAGGAAATGGACAAACAAGCAATTATATAATGAATATAGAGTTAAATTGGTGGCATGTTCTGAAGAAAAAGAACAGGAGGCTATGGGACAGGAGAAGGGACCCTAATTTACGTGTTAGAGGCAGTGGGGAGAGTGGAGCAGGGAAATGCCTCTGAGGAAGTGACAGGATGTGATTGGGATCAAAATGGAAGGACATGAACGGGAATTAGCAATCTGTGGGGTGGTGGGGGAGTGGGATCAAGAGCTTTCCCAGCCATGGTGATAGCATGTGAACAGGCTGTGGGGCAGGAAAGGTATTGTTGGGTCTGGGGAAGTGAGGAAGGTCATTGTATTAGTTAGTTTTCATGCTGCTGATAAAGAGATACCTGAGACTGGGAAGAAAAAGAGGTTTAATGGCCTTACAGTTCCACAAAGCTGAGGAGGCCTCACAATCATGGCGGAAGGCAAGGAGGAGCAAGTCACGTCTTACATGGGTGGTGGCAGGCAAAGAGACAAGTGCTTGTGCAGGGAAACCCCTTTTCATAACCATCAGCTCTCATGAGACTTATTCGCTATCATGAGAACAGCACGGGAAAGACCTGCCCCCATGATTCAGTTACCTCCCACCAGGTCCCTCCTATGACACATGGGGATTCAAGATGAGATTTGGGTGGGGACACAGCCAAATCATATCAGCTATGCAGTGAGATGAGGGGGAAAGGTCAGGCCAGGAACAGCCACAGAGAACCATTATGCACTAAAATTTACTCTTGGTGCAAGAAGCAGTCCCTGAAAACATGTTAACTTGATCCAATTTGCATTTTTATACATAAAGGCCGTTCTGGTTGCTGGAAGGGAAATGGTTTTTGGGGGTGGATCCAAGAGGAACTAATATTTACATACTATGTGAAATGACTTCATGGATACATCTCATTTACTTCTCAGGGCAGGCTTTTTTTTTTTTTTTTTTTTTTTTTTTTTTTTTTTTTTTTTTTTTTTTTTTTTTTTTTTTTTTTTTTTTTTTTTTTTTTTTTTTTTTTTTTTTTTTTTTTTNCTGAATCACAGTGCTTTCATTGAAAAGACAGTTATTTCTCTGCTGAATTGCGTTTGCACACCAGTTATCGACACAGGTGTAGGTCTATTTCTGGACTCTGTGCTATTCTGTTTATGCAGAGTGTCTTTTTTTTTTTTTTTCTAGACAGGGTCTTGTTTGGTTGCCCAGGCTGGAGTGCAGTGGCGCCATCACAGCTCTCAGCAGCCTTGCCCTTCCAGGCTGAAGTAATTCTCCCACCTCAGCCTCCTGAGTAATTGGGACTACAGGCATGCATCACGATGTCTGGCTAATTTTTTTTATTCTTTGTAGAGACAAGGTCTGATGTTGCTCAGGCTGATTTCGGACTCCTGGGCTCAAGCCATCCTCCTGCCTCCGCTTCCCAAAATGCTGGGATTACAGGCATGAGCCACCGTGCCTGGCTCAGAGTGTCTTGATTACTGTGGCTTTATCATTTTCAAACCAGATAATGTTAGTCCTCCAACTTTGTTCTTCTTTTCCAGTCTCTCAGGGTCCTTCACTGCCTGATGTCCAATGTTTAAGAGCTATTGTTCTGCAGATTTTGTTGAGTGCTTAATGGTTTCAGAAGGGAAAGTCAATCTGGCCCCTGTTACTTGATTGGAAGCAGAGGTCCTTTTGATAATTTGAATGCCTCTCCTCTGTCTCTGTCAGCTCAGTTCTCAAATTCCTGTGATGGGTTGCCTGACTCTCTCATCTAGGAATCTTAGCCTTTTGCATATTATATTTACCTCCTTTCCCTTTTGCGCGCGCGCGTGTGTGTGTGTGTGTGTGTGTGTGTGACCTCTGGGAGAATTTCTAAAGGTTTCTTTTAATTTGTTGATTCAATTTTTAGCAGCATCACTATTTATTGCCTCCATTTGGATGTTCAATGCTAAAATCATGTTTTTCATCTAAAAGCAATCTTTCTTGGTCCAAGGTTATTTTCTTTTTATTTATAAAAGATTTTCTCAAATATTGCTGAGACTTAGCATTTCAACATACTGCGTTCTTTCTGTTTCTTGGTGTCTTAGTCTGTTTACTGCCGCTATAAAAGCATACCACAGACTGCTTAATTTATAATGAACAGAAACTTATTTGGCTCACAGTTCTGGAAGCTGGGAAGTCCAAGACCATGGCTCTGACATCTGGCAGGGGCCATCGTGCCGTGCCATCCCATGGTGGAAGGCAAGAGACTGAGAGAGCGAGAACAAGAGCGAGCAAGCAAGAGAGAGTGAGAGCAGGACAGCAAGAATGGCCAAGCTTGCTCTGCCCTCCTGAGCCCTTATGACTTGATCATCTCTTAAAGATCTCACCTCTCAACACTCTTGCATTGGGGAGTAAGTTTCCAACACATGAGCTTTGGGGGACACGTTCAAACCATAGCAAGTGGGGGGTATTTGCTCTGATTTTTCCCGGATTGTGTACAGCTGTCTGGTAGCTGCCGCCGAGGCGACCTGTGCCTTTGTCACTGTCACCTGAAGTTAGTAGGGCCATGCCCACTCCTTTAAAGGGAACGCTGCGTCTCAGAAGCAGGCTGCGGCAGCCCCTCCTCTTCTTTATGCAGCGGGTTGGCTGCGTTAAGGCAGGGAGATATGATGGCTCTGGCTCTGGCCTCCCTGTGAGTATATCCTAGGCCACTTGTCTCCTGCTTCCTGATTTCCTGTTCCTCTCTTCCTGCTTGGAGTTTGGAAACTTCTAGTAGGGAATTCTTCCACTTCCTTCCCAGGCAGGTTTTTCCCTCGTATTTGTTGAACCGTGGTGATACGGTTTGAATGGTCGTCCCCTCCAAATGTCATGTCGCAAATGGATCCCCAGTGTTGGAGGTAGGGTCTGGGGGAAGATATTTGGATCATGAGGGCAGATCCCTCACTATAATGGCCTGGTGCCCTCCGTTTGGAAATGAGTAAGTTCTCACTCTGTTAGTTCACCTGAGAACTGTTTGTTTAAAAGAGCTTGGCACCCCTCCTCCTCTCCGTGTCTTGCCCCCCCTCTCGCCATTTGACACTCCTGCCCTGCTTTGCTTTCTGCCATGATGCTTCATGGGGTCCTCACCAGAAGCAGATGCTGGTGCCATGCTTCTTGTACAGCTTGCAGAACCATGAACCCAGTAAACTTCTTTCTTTACAAATTACCCAGCCTCGGGTATTCCTTTATCACAACACAAAAGGAACTAAGACACATGGGCTCCTCATACCCACTTCCAGTGCATTCCAGGTGTGCTGTTTTTCTGCAGAAATATTTCAGTGATTCTCTATGTATTTTAAGGCCCCCCTTCTACTGTTTTTCTTCACGAGAGCAGGTTTTTCCTGCTATTTTTGTATTTTTAAAATCATTTCATTAGCAAACTGCGAAGGAGGGAAGGCACGACTTGAAATTGCCTTCTTGAACTGCATGTCAGCCTGGTCTCCTGCCATCCACTGAGCTGCCTTTCCATAACCAAGGAGAGTTCATCATTCACCGTTAAAATCAAACCCCTCAGGCTTGCATTTCTGGCATTTTTGTAGCATGATACCCCAAGAGGAATGTATTTCTTTAAGTCACACTTCAGCATATTCTAAACAGGATGAAGAATTTGTACTTATGTCTACTGATGGAATAGCGGAAGAGGTGCCGGCCATGGGGTGGGGAGGGGGGTGGTGGGATGATGATTTTATAATGAATAGCAGAACAGGAGGCCACAGCAGGCGGTGCCCCGTGATCCCACATCATATTGAGAATGTGAATGCGAGAAAAGTCTGTGAAGTGTTGGGGCTTTTAAGAGCCTTGAGAGCCTGGTTGTTAAGATGGGAGAGGTGGTGTGGCCTGTCATTCATGTTGGAGTTCTCTGCCCCTTGGTATGGACTGACCCCAAATGTGCCAGTCTTGGTCTTTTCCTTGCTCAGGAGATGATGATCTCTTGGAGGTTCTCTGCTGAGTTTTGCTGCCCTCCTTGTGCCATCCTGCTGCCTGCTCCTTGCCTAGTTAACGTCTCATTAGCACCTTCCCCAGATGGTACAGTGCAGGGACAAAGGGATTGACATGCAAACAGACTGCTTGGCAGAAAGGCTCTTCTGAGCATCTGCATGGCCTATTAGTTGCAGGGCTGAGTCCATTTTGCCAGACCTAATCAGGCGCCCCCACCCCTGTGAGCCTTTTTTTCCTCTCCTGATTCCATGGCCACAGATTCTAATCTGAGTTCTAACCCAAACCCCAGCTGCCATCTTCCTTGCTCAGGAGGGCAAGAGGGCCCAGAGGGGAATGGTTCCCAGAAACCTATTCTTACTGTCTGAAAACAGTTTCCCTCTGTGGGTCAGCAGGAGCCTCTTCTGCTCAGTGAACGTGATAGTTGCTGCCAGCTCTCCCTTCCTTCCAGTACATTCTTTGTGTACATGGAAGGAGACGTCTCCCCAGATGGCTGGAGACTCAGGCGCCAACTTGAGGTGTCTCTCTCTCCCTGAGTGTTGGACATGAATCCTGATCTTACAAGTTTTTGCTCCCAAAATCTAAATTATTGATATTCATATATTTAAAGTGCAAATCATATGAAGGTCCCCAGGCAGTTCCGGGAAGTAGAAATTTTGCCTTTAGAATGGAATGTGGCCTTTGCAGAGCTACTCAGTATTCATGGCCGACAGCAGGAAGGGCTGGATGGGTTTGTGGGGAACACATTTCTGTCTCTGGCTTTCCTGCCTGTGTGACAGATAGAGCCATCTTGAGGGCTGCACTCTGCTGTTTGCTTCTGCACCTGCCTTCCTGGGGCTCTGTGCCCTGCCGTTGGGACCGCGCCCACCTTTCCAGCCCCTCTCCCTGTGGCGCTCCAGCTAGACAGGACTTTGTCCTATTCTCAGACCCCTCCCTCCAGTTTCCCCACACCTTGCTCTGAGCCCTTAGCCCGGGGCATCCTATCCCTTACAGCTCCATCTCTCTCAGGCTCCTTTAGCACCTCCTCTGGGAGAAACCTTTCCCTGCTATGCAGGCTGCTGTCTCTGGCAGGAAGCTCTCTCTCTCTCTGCTCTGTGCTGCCTTCACACTTTGTGCAGACTTCTCCTCTAGCCCCAGCTGAGTCGGTTGCATAGTTAAATAGGAGCGGTGTCCCCTACTCTGGGAGCCGCTTTGTGTAGTGCTGCGGCTTGCACTTTGCAATTTCTGTTGCATAGTCAGTTAATAGATTCTTGCTCTCTACCCAACCTCTAGACCTTTGTGAGCTTTCACGCGTCCTCTCTTGATAATATTATTTTGAAAAAAAAAAAAATCTGTTGCACTGTGACCTATTCCCATGCCAAGGAGTGGGACTGAGCTGTCTTTTGTAGTGCATTCCTGTGTGAATTCGCCACGTGCCCAGCACGCTCCTCCCTGCTCCCAGCTTGAGCTGTGAATATCTTGTGTGGAGTGGGAGAAGTTGCTCAGCACATGTCTGGGTGGGTAGAGTTTAACACAGCCGGTAACTCCGGCTGGTAAGGAAGCTGCATTTGGTCGCTGCCGTGAAACCGTGCGTCCTTTCTTAAAAACCTTTTCCAGGCGCAAGTGCTGTAAAGTTCTGAATTAGTGATAGGTAAGTGGATAAATAGTTCTGAACTCGCCGGTGGGATACATAACAGCCTGCCATTCGTTGGCTGTCACCAGCCTTTCCCTGCCTGGATAATGGTATGGAACCAGGAAAGAGGAGATGTGTTAGCTGATAAGTGGCCCAGGTTACTGGGGAGGACCTGTGTTTATAGCCTCCAAGTTGTTGAGGAGATGTTAGGAGCTCAGCTTCTGCAAAGGAAAATGCTCTGTTAGGATTGAGGGTGGAATTGCTTGTAGAGAAAAGTCTTAGTCCTAAATCCTCAAGGATTCTTTTGAAAACAAGAAAAAAGAGACATAGGGCATCCATAGGAGCCCGTAAGGAGTTGCAGTTGGGCCGCTGTGCAGTGGTGACAGCTTGGCTTCCACAGTGGGTGGATGTGATTCAGGACAGAGCTGTTGGACACCCCTGTATGTATGTGAGGCACCCTGAACTGGGGGACACAGAGATACTCAACCCCTGGCTCGCTGCTTTCACAAAGTTTGTAATCCAGAAAGGAGGCGTGCTATCTGCCTGAGTGTCAGGAATGTTGGGGACCATGTGGGCAGTATACTAAAAGGGTCCCTAAGGTTCCCATCCCCTGGCTATTCAATCAGACAGTAATCTAAGTACGGCTGCAAAGGGATTTTGCTTATGTAATTAAAGTTCCAAGTCAGTTGACCATCAGACACAGAGATTGTCCAGCTAGGCATGACCCAAACAAGTAAGCCATTTAAAAGGAAAAAATTTTATCTAGCTAGTGACAGAAGGGAAAGTCAGAAAGATCTGAAGCGCAAAAAGGATGTGATAGGCCATTAGACCATTGCTGGCTTTGAAGTTGGAGGGGCCATGAGCCAAGATCTGTGAGCAGCCTCCTAGCATGGCCCCTGGCCAACAGCCAGCAAGGACATGGGCACCTCAGCCCGACAGCTGCAAGGAACTGAATTCTGCCAACAACTGGAATGATCTCAGAGGTCGATTCTCCTGCAAGGCCGCTAAGTAAGATCCCAGCCCAGACACCTTGATTTTGTCCTTATGAGGCCCTCAGCAGAGAACCTGGCCAATTGTGAGGCAATAAACGGGTGCTGTTTTAAGTTGCTAAGTTGCTACATGGCCATGGAAACTAATACAAGTACCATTCTGTTTCGTGCAGTAGCATTCCCTCTGCCACAGGAGAGCTGAGAAGCCTGTCATGACCATTAAATGGCTGGAGGTAGATTTGAAATGGGAGAGCTGTGTTGCAGGGGAGATGATTATAAATATATTCTTCTTGAGGAAAACACTTCACTCAGCAAGTGAGGAGGAAAGGCCTTCTCTCTAGCGCAAGAATTTAAGAGAGAGGGGGAAAGGGAAGGACTTTCTAATACGTTTCATGTTGTGATTCCACCCTTGTGTTCATCTCCAAGTGTTTGCAACAAGCTTAACATCTACATGTGGCTCCTACTGTGTTCCTAGTGTCCTGGTGGCCCTGGGGAAGCTCAGGCCAGAACAGGATGAGGTGCAGCCAGCTGCTCCATCCGGGACCCTCAGAAAGACTTTCTTTGGAAGAATGGAGCTTTCAAACTCTACCTGAGTGTGAACTCGCTGTTACTAAACTGGAATGAGTTCTACCCTGAGTGACTGGCCAGCTCTAGGTGCACCCCCTCCTTCCTGCCTGGGAGCACCGATGGCACACCATTCTTTTGTGAGGGGCTGTTGGAACATTGCCCCCTCCCCCTAAAGACAAAATGTAGACCTATCTAGGAGCAAAGAAGAGCTTGAGTGACAGGCAGGAGGGCTACGTGGCCTTAAATGTAGCTGTTTCTCAGTTTCCTTGGTGTGGGATTCATCTCTCACTCGTGATTCCCCCTTTGCTACCGCCTTGAAAACAGTGACCATGTTGTATGGATAAGTGATTGTCCGAATCCACACGCTGGGAGAGTGAAACGAGGCTGTGCTAATGACTGTGCTGGGACAACAGGCAAAAGCCAGACTGTCTCAGGCAGAGCTGGAAAGTGTGGCCACTGCAACCAAGCCTGCCTTTAGGGAGCTGTACCTCCTATAACTCCACCACATATGGATGCAAACCCATGCCCCTGAGTCTTCCAGGAATGGCTGAGACTGACTGGAATGGTCCAAAGTTCTCTACTGAACCAAAAGGAAAAATTGAAGCACAATAAAGAAATACGCAGAAAATAATTACAAAAAAAAAAAAAAAAAAGAAAAGGCAGATGTTCCCAGTCTGGGTTTCTGATCCTGAAGCAGCCATAGGCTGGCCACAGTCCCTGCAGATGGCTGACCTCCTGCCTCCTCACTGCCCATCTTCTTCTGTTTGGTGGCTGCTGTCTTATTTTCCGCTTTGGGGAGTGGTCTCCAGACTTCCCAGAGCAGTCATACTGTGAAAAGTGTACAGGCTCTGTGGTCAGGCCACCGTCTTCAAATTCTGACTCCATAGTCCTCAGCTGTGAGACGTCTGTGGCTGGTTACTTAGTGTCTTTGGGCTTCAGTTTCCTTGTGGAACAAATACAGCCTAGCAGGAGCTACCGATAAGGGGCATTGCTCACAGTGTAGGCAGTAGGAGCTGCATGGTCCACAGAGCATTTGAAAACAATAATAGAACTTATTAAAGTTAATCTGCTTTTTATTATCATCATGCCCCAGCAATTCTTGGCACATCAATGATAAATATTCCTCCCCTCTGAGATGAACTGCCCCTTAGGCCCTTTTCCCCACTGCATCCTGGTATGCATCCACTGTGGCCCACTTCCTAGGGTTGTGTAGATAAAATACGGCAACACATGTAAAATGTTTCAGAATATCTAGCCCTTAGTAGCGTGCTCAGTGAGTAAAGAGTCAATTCCCTTGTCCTTCCTCTTCTGTCGGAGGCTGCAGAACACTGTACCAGTCTGAACTGTTTGCTGGCGACAGAACAAAGTGTTAAAGGCTTGAGCAGTGGGAGAAGCTTTTTACTGTTCTATGTTTTTACTACTTTCTTGGAGTCCGTTTTGTTCTCTTGGACCCAGTTGTCCTTGAAGCTGAATTACTGTCACTGAAAGAGCCATGTGAAGATTCTCAAAGAGAAAAGAGGGAGAAAGGTGACAAAGGTCATGTTTTGCCTGTGGAGGACTCTGATTGGCCTGGTTAGATTCTATCCTAGTCTTGGGACCAATCACTATGGACAGAGGGTGGCTGAGGTACTGTGATTGGCCCACAGTATGTCAACTGCCTAGTTCTCAACCAATCACTATGGACAGAGGGTGGCTGAGGTACTGCGATTGGCCCACAGTGTGTCAGCTGCCTAGTCCTCAACCAATCACTATGGACAGAGGGTGGCTGAGGTACTGTGATTGGCCCACAATATGTCAGCTGCCTAGTCCTCAACCAATCACTATGGCGAGGGAGATGAGATCTTATAAGAAGGCAGCTCTTTTTCTGACTTTCATAATGAAAGATTAGTATGAGAGCTATTTCTCAAGAAAACATTGTGGTAGAGGAGGTAAACAGAGTAGGAGATGTCCCTATGCAACTCTACTGCCCATTCAGAGCTCCGTCTTCTAGTTTGGGAAAAAAATGGTTTGGCTGCAACCTGTGAATTGATGTATTTGTGCCCTTAGCCACTTATAAACACCTGCCGGAGATAATGAAGTCTAAGGAAAATGCACCCACCTTCAGTAGTAGAAGGCCCATTCTCTCCCAGCCTTATTGACACAGCTCCGGGCTCCAGAGCTTGTTCAGGAGTGGGCCTCAGGCATACTGGTTGGATCTCTGTCCTGTGTCCTGGTGGTTTTTCCTGTGTGCACAGCTGCTATAATGGCTGGGGTCAACCTTTTGAGAATGAGAACACACTGTCACTGGAACGGTAACCACAGCATCCTCCAGCCTCTGGGCCCCTATTTCAGGGGGACACACATTTTTGGAACCACATCAAATATTGTCCTTCATGCGGTCATTTTGCTTTGCTTTTGTTCCTAATTATTTTCTCTTGTTTTTCTCCTTTGCTATCTGGGTTCCTCCTTTTTGAACCGAGATAAAATGTTTCCAGTTGTCTTAAGGATTCTTTTGATGAAATAATTCTAATTTATATTTGTATTTCTCTTGTAGCCTGGGGAGCATTTTTATGTGCACAAAGCCTTCTTTTATGATCTTATCCAAGACAAACTTCAGATTCTTCTTTTTTAAAAAGTTACTACTGACCAAATAATACTTACAAATCAGCTTACTGCAAACAATTACAGAAGGGCCCTCTGCCCATCACAAAAGATGCTCTGCTCTGGAATCTTTATGATCTTCTGAAGCAGGAGTCAGCGAATGCTTTTTTGTAAAGGGCTGCATGGTAAATATTGAGGATTTGTGGGTCATGTTGTGTTTGTTACAACCACCCAGCTCTGCCATGGTAATATGAAAGTAGCCATAGTCAATAAATAAATGAGTGGGCATGGCTGTTTTCCAATAAAACTTTATTTACAAAAAACAGGTGGTGGGCCAGATTTGGGTTGCGGGAAGTACTTTGTTGACTCCTGTTATAAAGCATTTTATGCTTTTCAATTGTCTTAGAAAAATTACAGTAAAAAACTTTGAGGTGAGGCAGGACATAACCATGGAGTAGAAAAACGGAGTATCAGGAAAGGGATTGACAGCATGGTTCCCATGAGCTTTAGAGGTAGATTACGTGTTGACATGAATAGCCTTCAAAGTGTTCTCCTTATTTGATACAGGAAGGCCATATTTGGGAATCCATCCCAAGATGATGTGAATTTTTGTTTGTATATAGATGTTTACCACTGCACACTTGGCCATATGAAAAGCCTGGAAATCACTTAAATGTCCCAGAGTAAACCACCCACTCAAAATAATATTAAAAGCACCTTTAAGATGAGGTTTGTGATGAAAGTCTTGGGTTGATGCTAAGTGACATGAAATAGAAAAATAGATACCATGAGCTCAGCTCATGAAAATAAAGAGCAGGCATGCATAGAAAAAGATTGACAGGAAATACATCTAAATGTGAACAGTATTTTTCTCTGAAGAAGATAATCTGGGATTTTTACTTAGCAAGAGTGTTTGTGTGCATGATTTTTCTAAAATGACCACGTTAGTTTCAGAATAAAAATTAAGGAGAGAAAAAAAAAAGAACAGCAAGTTATTCAGTCTTACAGCCTGAGGCTGTGCTCTGTGCATATTCCGGAGTGGCCTGAATGCTCTCTTTCCCTCCAGCAGCCAGGAGGCTGGGGCTGGCTCCCCGCCTCAGGAGACCCTCCCTGCCTGCTGCTCTCTGTCCCTGCCAGTCACTCATACTCTAAGCGCATTCATTGAGCGCTAGTGTGTAGGTCTTTGAATCTGTACATAATCCTTCAAAGTAGGAATGCCTAATCCCATTTTCCAGTAGAAGAAACTGAGGCTCTGAGAAATGAAGCGACCCTCGCAAACTCCCACAACAGGCATGAGGAGGAACCACGTCTTACACCCTTGCTGCCTTTTTCATTTGAAATAGCATACTCACTAATTTATCAGCTTGCTAATGGTTCCCCTTTGTATGTCCCACCTGGAACAATATCTGCTTCCACAGCTTCTGATTGTGTTGGAAGATCTCTGGGGCCTCTAACAAAGCCAGCCATTGTGCAGCTGGAGCCTGAGCGCTTTAACAACTGGGTCTCCGAGCCGCAGAGAAGCTCATCACTCTGTATCAAAGGGAGGATGCTGATGGGATGTCAAGAATTCCGACACTAGATTCTCCCTGAATTCAACAAATGGGGAAAGTGGGAGGACCAGAGTGAGAAAACTAGTTGTGGTCCTGGGGGCTGTTTGACTGAACCATTTCAGATGGAGCAGTCACAGATGCCCGCAAGTTCCCAGATGTGGCAGTGGGCATGGCTGGCTACCCTGGACAGGACCAAAGTGTGCTCAGAATTGAGGAGGACACATCCTGAGAGGGATGTTAGGTGGGCCTTCCACGTGGATGCTGAAGCCATGGAGGGTGATAGCAGGTCTTGGGGTGAAGAGGCTATGGATGCTGTGCTGACGTCTAAAATGAAGGAGGAGGCGTGACCCAGTGGTGGGAAGACAGCAGAAACAAAGAACGGGTGGTGGGTGGGTGAGGTGGGTGTCATGAGTCTGGAAGGCGCTTGAGTACAGGAGTAGGTTTGGAAGGGCTTCGGGGACCGAGGAAGAAGATACCAAGACTGCCTCTGACCCCATGGCATGTGGGACACGGGGGCATTAGCCTCCTCTCCAGAGGGCAGGCTGGTCTCTACTGACTCAGGGAGTTGAGCTGAGTTGAGCGAGTATCTGCAAGGAGCTGAGTATACAGGAGTTGTCTTACTTTCGAGAGGGTATTCTGCAGGGCATCAGGGGGGATTAGGAGGGAAAGGAGCAGGGGGCTTGGATCAGGGGTGAAAAGTACACACAGGAGAGGTGACCAGGGCGACCAGGCGTTTAGGCACTGACTAAGGAAAACAGAATGGGATGCATGGTGGGACCAGCCCAGAGACAGGATCGGGTCCGTCAGACCCTGTGGATGAGGCTGGGGAGCAGGGATTCTAGAAGGAGCCAACGTTGGCTGGATGGATTGTGCTTCTGGGGATCTGCTGGGAGTCAGCCTGAGGAATCCAGGCCCCTGGCTCTAAGCGGGACCCAGGCTTCTGTGGGTTAGGAATGAAGATTAGATTAGGAGCAGTGTAACTGGCAGCAGCATCTCTGCCTTTGCCTCTCTACTGGGAGCCCGTAGTAAGCAAACCCAACACCCAGGTCTCCTGTGGGATGGAGATGACTGCCATTCCATGACGTGGGATTCACGATCCAGTGCTGGGAGGATGGCCAGTTGCTTTTGTACATCTCAACTGATATTACATTTGTCAAAAGTCCAGTTTACACACAACCTTTCAGGAACACAGCTACTCTGTGAAGTCAGGCATGCTTTCATTCCCGAGGAGCCTGAAGAGCGGGTTCATTGTGTCCAAGGAAATCAGAGAAGCTCATGGAGAAATAAACGTTGAAGCCGTTGTCTCTAAAGGTCATGACAGCGGATCATGGAAATGTGTTTTTTCATTTCCTCATGTTCCACTGCTCATGTGCTGTGCAGCTGGGATTTATTTTCAGAGCACACTTTGGAATCTGCCAGATCCTCATGCTGGCCTGCTTCACAGCTGAAACCATTTGCCATTTGGTAGATGATAAAGCAAGTGACAATTTACACTAACACGGCCTTAAAAAGATGCTGTCTGTGAAGGAGACAGACAGGTGTCAAACCTGGGCCAGCAGACAGCGCAGAATCAGCAGATGCCCGGGGCCTCCTCCGCACCGGCCGCACCAGAGCTCTCAGCACACTGAGTCAGACCGTTCCACCGAGTAGAATTCTGGTCTACATATCCTGCTTAAAGATGTACACAGGAGTAGTCAGCGTGGTGGTGATGGCTGAGTCTTCGTAGAGCGCCACACACTCTGCAGAGCCTGGGTCCGTGTGGGAAGGGAAGGCTGCAGGTGTGGAGGGGAGCGAGCTGACCAGGCACAGTCCCAGGCCATGTGTGCAGGATAGTTCCAGCACGGCGTGACAGAGCTGGCCCAAGGCGAGCACAGCACGCTGCAGAGTCCAGCGAGGAAGGTGAACACCATGCCTGGCTTCCACTGTCACTCCCCCAGATCTTCCTCCATTGGGAGCGGTGGGACTCAGGCTTGGGGAGGGCGACTCCTTCAAGGTCCTTTTGATTTCAGTTGATAGAAACCCTTCTGAGACGCTGTCTGCTGCAAAGCGACAGCCCTCGGATCCCTTTCTCACTCTTTCTGGCTTTATTGTTCTTAGCTGTTGTTTCAGTATGATCGTCTGTTCTGCTTTCGTCTATTCTCATCTACTTGAGTCTGTTCTCTTCTTTCTTGCTGTTGTGCACTCTCTCATCCTCTAGAGTGTAATGGCCTTTGCCTGTTTAATTCTTCTTGCTTATATTAGTGTCTCTCACAAATCATACAGGCTAAGGGAGTATTTGTGAAGTGATGGCTGAGCAGACACGTTGGGTAAGTTGTGACAAAAAGTAGAAGTCAGCTGGGCACAGTGGCTCACGACTGTAGTCCCAGGACTTTGGGAGGCCACGGCAGGAGGAATGCTTCAGCCCAGGAGTTCAAGACCTGACTGGGCAACATAGCAAGTCCTCATCTCTACAAAAAGTGAAAAAAGATAAGCTGGGCATGGTGGCACACGTCTGTAGTCCCAGCTACTCAGGAAGCTGAGGTGGGAGGATTGCTTGAGCCTCAGAGATCAAGGCTGCAGTGAGCCGAGATCCTACCACTGTACTCCAGCCTGGGTGACAGAGCGAGACCCTGTCTCAAAGGGAAAAAAAAAAAGGAAGTCAGGCAAAGGGAAGGGGGTTGCTCAGGGAGGGGAAGTGGCTGGGAAGGGCCAGGGATAAGAGGAGAGAGCGGCACACTGGGGAGCTGTGAGTCCTTCGGGAGGCGGCGGAGACCTGGGCAGAGCAGTGGGAAGGCGTAGGGTGAGCCTGGAGTATGAGAGGTGGGCAGGGGCCGGGCCTCGGAGACCTTTTATACTGGGCTGCGGGACTTGGATTTTCCTGGCAACTACGAGTGGAGAACATGAAAGGCTTTCAAGGAGGAATGTGACGCGATCATTTGGCCTAAGTCTGCCAGGAAACACGTTTGTTGCTTGCCTCCTGTGTACAAATCATTTTTATGTATGTTATATCACAGTAATCCTAAATGCAAGATCTTGCTGTTTCGTTTTGCAATAGAGAAAACCATGGACCTGCGAGGCTGAGTACCTGGGGTCACATAAACGATAGAGCCATGGTTGTTTTTGTGTTTTAAGTAAAGAATTCTGGTAGCAATGCAGAGGCTGGATTGAAGGAGACAAGACTAGAGGAAGGGATGACTGACCTTTTGCAGCCATCCATCCAGAAATGCAGTGAGGGGGACAGATCTAGGGTGATAGCAGTGCAGGTGCAGGAAGTACACAGGTCAGAGATATACAGCAGGTGGGATTGACAGTATTGGTGACTCATCAGACGTTAAAGATTTTCATATTCATTATTTAATAAGCATTCACAGAGCCCGGCATAGTTGTGGTCACTTTGTAATATTAATTCATTTAATGCTCACAAAAACTCTCTGAAGGAAGCACTATTATTATCTTCATTTTGACTCATGAAGAGGCTGAAGCAGAGGTGTTAGGTAACTTGCCAGGGTCACACAGTGAGTGAAGGAGGCAGGACTTGAAGCTAGGTAGTCCAGCTCAGAGCCTGTGCTCTTACCTACTAGATTTCAAGCTTGAGCAACTGGGTAGTGGTGGTGCCAATGACAAAGACAAGGGACTATGGAGAAAGGGGAGCTTTGGCCAGGAAGAAGAATTTGCTTTGGGACCCGAGGAACATAAGATGTCAGTGAGATGCCCAAGAGACAGTTGTACATGTAGGGGCTCTGGCTGTGTTAAAGAAAACATGATTCTCGACACTTGTTAAAAACTACATGGAAGACTCCATCCATTCAAGGAGTGCCATGGCGAGAGGTGCGCGTACAACTGCTCTAGGGTCTTGCAGCCTAGGACAGAGTGGACCCAATTCCAACAAGGATAAGTGAGGATTTGTAAGCAAGAAGCAAGGTGGCAGCGGGCAGTGGGTGGAGAAGGCCCAAGAGGAACCGTCAGGGGTGGGGGGATTCCCATTAGACTCAATCAGCAGAATCCTGGCTGAGGACAGGGCAGGATGGTAGATATCAAGGGTGGTCAGATTCCAAGGGCGGGGGATTCTCACCAAACTAAGTTAGGGTTTTTGCTCAAATTGGTTTCTGCAAGGACAGAGAGGGAAGCTCAAGGTCAGGCCTAGCCAGGCAGAGGACCCACAGGGGGCTGACTGGACTTTCAGTCAAAGGAGAGAGGCTTTGTCAGCTGGGGATGGACGTCTTGATTTCTCAGTATGGAAGACGTCGTGGAGCTGAAAGTCGCCAAGGGTCCCTGGGAGCCAGCAAGAGAGAGAAGGGCCAAGGCCCAGGTCTGGGAATGCCCACGTGGGGTGGGGAGGAACTGGACTGAGGAAGAGGGGCTACTCCAGGAGAGGCTGGAGAAGGTGCTGTCCTAGGGCAAGCATGTTCCAAAGGGCTGGTCAAGGATAAGGACAGGTGGAGAGGGGCTGAAGAGGGTGTATTAAATTGGCCACATAAGCGCCCTTGTGGGCTGGGCTGGAGCAGCCGCCATGGAGCTGTAGAGGGTGGAGGCCGAATACGGTGGACTGGGCATCAAGAGGGGGCAGTGGGTGTGGACAGACCCTCCAACCACAGATGCAGAGAGAGGGGATAGGAGCTTCAGGGCCAAAGAAGGTCTTTTGGCGTTTGATGGTGTTTAAATACTGGAGGAAGTAGACAGTAGGGAAGGGAGAGGGAAGAAATAGCCACGTGGGAGGAGGTCAGCTGATGGCCCAGAACCCCATGGGGGTGGGAGAAGAAATACACTAAGGTTCAGTGTGTCCTCCTCTGACGTAAGAGCAAGGTGGGGGATGGATGCAGAGAAGTGGGAGGGACAGAGACGAGTGTGCAGGTGTCTAGGGACAGGAGGGACTCGGGGATACTGTCTGCGTTTCTGACTTAGATTTCCATGCGGATGGCAGTGCCCTTGCTGATGTTTTGGGAGGGTTTGGGGAGGAGCGGGTGAAGCTGCCTTTGAGGTGCATAGTCAGCTGCTGATGGTGTGGCCTTGGGGCTAAGGAGAGGAAGGAGTTGGTGCTAGAGGTGTACGCCTAGGGGCATTAGCATCCAGAGGTGACTGTCAAAACCTGGGCATGGATAAAATTGTGTAGGGGACCTATACAGTGAGAAAAGAAGATGGCTGAGGCTGTAGCCTCCAGGGAGAAAGGAGCAGAAAGGAGAGAGGAATCGGGGTGCTGTGTCTGAAGCCGGGAAGGGCTTGAGAATGGAGCGGCACGCAGTTGCATAAAGCCCAGCAAAGCAGTTGAATCCAACAAAGGAAAAACATGTTTTGGATTTAGCAGTAAGGAAGTTGGTGACCTTGGCAAATGCCTTTTCCATGGGGTGAGGGAGAGAGCCAAACTGGAGTGACTGCTGGTGACAGAATCCAGCAAAGCAGAGGCGGCAAGTGTAGATGACTCCGATGAAAGCCAAGCATTTTGAATTGTATGGATTTCATCACTACATGAGTTTTCTGCCAAAGAATGTTGGGAATTCCAAGACACAAACAATTTACACAGCCACAATTATCCTCATTGGGCAGAGCATTTGGAGAAAGCACTCCCCGAACTGCCTCCCCCCTCTCCCAACCTAAGGCAGAGGCTCACGCAAATGTCCTTCTCTCTTTCTTAGGCCGGATCTTGGACCTGAAGACTGGGACGGTCAAGAAAGAAGGGCAGCAGTCATCCATGAGGATGTGCATGGGCTCGCGGCGGTCTTTCATCTGCAGGATGAGGTCTGTTTGCTGGAGCGGTGGGCCATCTTGGTGGTTGGTTTGCTCCCTTCTGTGTCACTGTTAAGAGCCTTGAGCAGCTCCACCGAAGTCACATATGCCAACTTGGGTTCACTCCAGTGACTTCTTCTTCTTGACCTCAGCGTGTGGATATACAGGATCCTTGGTCTAGGAAGGATTCCCTCCATCCTCCTGCCATCCCACTTTGTCTAATTTCCTACCATTTCCTGCTCATTCCTAGATTCACACCCCTTTGTCCACTGTATCACTCTACTTCCCACCCATCTTTAAGACCCTTCTCTAGTCCAACCTTGCCAAGATTCCATAATTCTCAACATGTTTTATATTAAGACAGCCGATTTCACCCTTATTCATGTGTTTCCTGTCACAATGCACACATGTGTGATTGATCTTTATGATGTTGTTGATTGTTATGTTAGGTGTAAATGTCTGGGTCCCATGAGTAAATTACAGTGCCCTGAGGGTGGAGGCTTTGATTTAGACTTCTCTGAGCCTCCCTGACATCTGTCAGAATGTTCTGTGTCTGTTGGGGTTTATACATCATAATTGAAGAAATGCTGGAATGTCTGACTTGGGAGTAATCAGGGGAATTTTGCCGTGTCCTTGAAGAAGAGAGAGCTGGGATCTTGAATTCTCAAATCTAGTTCAGCACTCCTGTACTGTCAACCCTGTGTCCCCTGAGAGTTCCTCAGGCAGTGACATGAGGTGATGCCACTCATTTATTTATTCACTTGTTCAAAAAATTTATGTTAAGGGCCCATTTGTGCCACATGCTCTTCAAGGTGCTGGGGAGTCAGTGTTAGGCAAAGCAACCAAGGCCGAGTGTGGTGGCTCACACCTGTAATCCCAGCACTTTGAGTGGCCGAGGTAGACCCATCACCTGAGGTCAGAAGTTCAAGACTACCCTGGCCAACGTTGTGAAACCCTGTCTCTACTAAAATTACAAAAATTAGCTGGGCATGGTGGCATGTACCTGTAGTCCCAGCTACTCGGGAGGCTGAGGCAGGAGAATTGCTTGAACCTGGGAAGCAGAGGTTGCAGTGAGCCAAGATCGTGCCACTGCATTCTAGCCTGGTGACAGAACGAGACTCTGTCTCTAAATAAATAAATAAAAAGTAAAAAAAATAATGATGCTGACGAGGATATGGAGAAAAAGGAACACTTCTACACTGTTGGTGGGAGTGTAAGTTAGTCCAGCCATTTTGGAAGACAGTGTGGCGACTCTTCAAAGACCTAAAAAGAGAAATACCATTTGATCCAGCAATCCCATTATTGGGTGTATACCCAAAGGAATATAAATCATTATATTATAAAGGTATATGCAAGCATATGTTTATTGCAGCACTATTCACAATAGCAAAGACATGGAATCAACCTAAATGCACATCAGTGATAGCCTGGATAAAGAAAATGTGGTACATATACACCACGGAATACTATACAGTCATAAAAAAGAAAATGATAATGTCTTTTGCATGGACATGGAAGCCGTTATTCTTGAACTCCTGACCTCAGGTGATCCACCTGCCTTGGCCTCCAAAGTGCTTGGATTACAGGCATGAGCCACTACGCCCGGCCAGGAAGCCTTTATTCTTAGCAAGTTAACGCAGGAACAAAAAAACAAATACTGCATGTTCTCACTTACAAGTGAAAGCTAAATGATGAGAACTCATGAACACATAGAGGGAACAACACACACTGGGGACTTCCAGAGGTAGAGGGTGGAAGGAGGAAGAACATCAGGGAAAATAACTAATGGGTACTAGGCTTAATACCTGGACGATGAAACAATCTGTACAACAAAGCCTGTGACATAAGTTTACTTTTGTAACATACCTGCACTTGTACCTCTGACCTTGTTAAAAAATAAAAGAAGACGCTCATCAGACAACTAGATGGAGAAGATGAGCAGACAGTTGGACGTGTCATTCTGGAATCCAAGGAAGAGGTTGAGGCTGAAGATGTGGACCTGGGGATTGACACCAATAAAATGGTATCTAGGGCCTCAAATCTGAGATGCATGTAAATCACAGCAGAGGTGGGTGTAGACAGAGAAGACAGAGGACCGGGTGGTGGGGGGGTGGGAAGAACCAGTAAAGGAGACTGAGAGGAAGCAGAGAGGCAGGTGGGAGGGAAGAAGAGAGGGCAACGGGAACAAGAGAGGAAGAAGGAAGTTTCTAGATAAAAAGGAGTTATCAATGGCCAAAAGCTACTGATGAGCGCTGAATGCGAGGACCGAGGATCCATCACTGGACCTCAGAGGGAGAACCAGCAAGAGATATGGCATGTAGTGGCACAACGAAGCCATTCACTAATGTTACCCTCACCTCATCGTGTGTCGCGGGAACTGTGACTTGCCACTGGGGCATCCGTTGCGTACTGTAAACTTCCAAACAATAGGTGCTTTAAAATAAGTAACTATTTTGCATAATTCATAGTAGTCTTTTGAGCAACTACACTTTTTAAGCAAACCCTGTTTGTGTGAAGGCTGGTTGGTCTCCCTCAGATCACCAAGGTCGCCTGTGTTGTGGGGAGACCTGCCTCTCCCCCTCCTCGAGCCCTCAGAGCTGGTGGAGACTTTTTGTTCTGTAATCCGAGAAATGGCCCTTCTGGGATGTGAGCCTCCCTGTTCTTTCCTCCTCCTGAGGCTGAGCCTCTGGAGTTCTTGAAGGCACAGATGGAATCCTCTTCACTGCCTGCCTCCAGTCACAGGCTGGTGCTGGAATGACAGAATGCATGCCTGTCTGTAACTTAGGACTGGGTCCCCACAGACTGCCTGCCTCCCCTTCAGCAGCAGGGGCGAGCTGGGCAGCAGGGTCCACTTGCATTGCTGCCTACCGGGAGATGAAATGCCATCAGCTAGTGAGTGTAGTCAGTCACAGCAGGCTTGTCTTGCAGTGCTTGGGTGAATAAATGCCTATCCTCGCTTGGTAGACGTTCATTAGAGCACTGGCAATACATATTCTTAATTGTACCTTCTGAGCAATTCCATTATGAATAAATTGATGGAAAGCACCATAACATATCATTTCTATTAGCTTACAAAGCCATTATCACTGCCCTGTCAACGAAATTCATGTAGTCCCTTTCCTGCCCTAGTGTCCTTCCAGGGAGCGTTGATATTGGTTGCTCTTTGAAGTGCCAGGTGCGTACTGCCTGGGTTTACCAGAGAGGTGGGCAGCACTGCCATCTACTGAGAACATAACATTTTCCTCTAAATAAGGCAGCTTAGTTTCAGCAAGGCAGTGGACACAGTCAGCCAGAAAGGGGCAGAGGGCCATGACAGCATCCCTGGGCAGCAGTGTCAGGGGGTGATGCTCCTGTGAAGACCACTGGTGCTGGCAGCTGTCTAAGGTCTCAGAGTATAATTACACTCTTGTCCCTGCTGTTTTGAAATTTTAGATATTCAGGATATGGCTTGTGATGTAGTCGGGAAATGGAAACGCACATGAAGAAGGGTTATACCAAGCAGCAGTCAGAGCCCGGCCATGGTGCAGGCTTATGCTGAGAGGGAGGCAGGAAAGCTGGCCCCCCAGTGTGCAGTCAGTGTCATGTTGCACATCCCCTGCCTCCTGCAGAGGGACCCACAGAAAGAGCAATTCTCTACCTGTTCATCTCCCATCCCCGCTCTCTTCTCTGCCATCAGCAGGCTTCCAGCTGTCCGGTTACCTCTAGTATCAGAACAGTGTCTGAAAGGAGAGAGTTTCCACAGCTGGGATGCTAGAAGCCTGCAAAGATGCTACTGTTCATCAACTGGCAACATCTGTTTTGAGTTGATGTCTCTGCTTAGGCCTGAAGGGACATTATTGCTGTCATCACCCTCTTCCCTTCTTTCCTGAAAGCCATGGAGTTCCACCAAAGTGATCTGCAGGACTGAGCATGGCCAGGTTTCTCCTAGAATCTTTCTGTGGGACTCCAGCTTCTGGACTGGGCCCTGAAACAATTGCAGTATGTGTTGTAAAGTGGGTCACAGTTTCCTTCTTTCAGTGGCAAACAAAATTCAAAGGCATGCAGATCTGCTTCTGTACTTTTGAAGAAAACTGGCTGTAGGTCTCATCTGAAAAAATGTGTGAGCATCAATTAAGGCTCATCTACTTGACTGCACAATCTTGCCTGGGTCTTTGCTCATTCTAATACCCTTTGTCACATCTTAGGTGTGGGAATGCTCCTTTGGACCACCTTCCTCTAAACAGAATAACTACCATGAGGAAAAGATTCAGGTCTGTAACTCTTCTAATGTAATTTTGGGACTGTTCTGGTAGATGGTCTAAACACCCTAAGCTAAGCAGCCCAGACGAAAGAAGGGGCTTTGTCTGTTGAGGATCAGGAGAACCAGACATCAGAGTGGCAGTGGCAGAGATGAGAAAGAACAGAGAGTTGGGTGGAATTTGTTTTTGATCTTCAGACCATGTGGGAAGAAGGAAGACAGGATGGTGGGGTAGCCAAGATTCAAAACCACAAAGGCAGACAAGGAAACCCAGTAGCTTAGATGCCAAAGGAGTCATCAACATCTTTGCCTCGCCTTCATATGATGAAAACAATTTCACAAATGTTTTTTTTTTTAGGAATGGCCTTGGCCCTGTGAAAGAAGGAGAAGCTCAATATGCTGTGGTCCACTGCACAGGATACATCAAGGCCTGGCCACCAGCAGGTAAGGAGACCTGCATATAAATTCCAAGGGAACTGGGTGCTGCTCTTACCTGACTGTGGTGTCCTGTTAGAAATGTATTCTTATAGGAATAGGTAGGAAAATATTTTTATTTTTCTTGGTAGTTAGAACACAGTGATCTTTGTAAAAAACACCCTGCTACTTGAAACAAAGATTTCTATAAAGAGCTAATTGTACACAGGTGATCGGCGTCTTAGCAACGCATTTCTATGTTCTGTCACCCAGAGCATTCTATAAAGTCAGAGTGGCAATATGAAATGATGGTTGTGTCTAAATCATTACAGAAATGCAAACAAAAGCCACCATGACATACAGCGTACACTCACTAAGATGGTTAAAATAAAAGACAGGTAACAACAAGTATTGGCGAGGATGTGGGGCAACTGGGATCCTCATACATTGCTGGTGGGAGTGTAAAATAGTAGAGCCACCTGGGAAAACAGTCTGGCAGTTCCTGAAAATACTAAAAATGGAGTAACCATATAATTCGGCAATTTTCATACCTAAGTATATACCCAACAGAATTGAAAACATATGTCTGCAAAGACATCTGTGCAGGGATGTTCATAGTAACATTATCCATAATGGCCAAAAATTGGAAACAACTGAAAGGTATATCAGGTAATGAATGGGCAAATAAAATGTGGTACCTTCTTATAATGGAATATTAATCAGGAATAAAAAGCAATGAAGTATTGATACATGTTATGGACAAACCTTAAAAACATCATGCTAAGTGAACAGAGTCAGACACAAAAGGCGATTCAGTAATGTCATGGGGCTCCTTGTCCATGGCATGGATGCTCGGGTCCAGTGTCTTGTGAACCCATTGGTTTTGAGTACTTGAGAAGACACAATGGTATTAGAAGTTTGTTTGATAAGAGGAAAATAAAAGCAGAGGAATGTGGGGCACTGGGAGGGAGATTTCCGTGTGTGGCTCAGTTCACCAAGCATGTGTGGGTCTGTGGCCTCATGGGTGGCAGGTGTGGAGCCAGGCTCTCAGGGGTACAAACACAGACCTGTCCTTTAGGGATTGGTGGGGAGATCAGCGCATGTGCAGGTGACTACAGGGAGTGTGGTCAGGGCAGTCAGCCTTGGGGTGACAGAGGAAGGGTCCCTAACCTGCCTGGGGTTAGGACAGGCTTCCTGAAGGAAGCCCATAATACTGCAGGATCTGTACTGCCAAATTCTGCCCCATTCCAAGGTGACCATCTCATTCCTCTTGATGCTTTCTTCATTTGAGTTAGTTAATCATTCTTATTTTACCAGGCAAATTTCTCTTCCTGCTTCTGGTCTCAAAGTGATCTTTTTCTTACCACTTTATTTGAGCTCCAGGCCCCTGATATTGCATGGGAAATGCCTTGATCAAGGAAAGACTCACTTTTAGTGTCCTTGTGGATGAGAGTGAGAAAGAGGGCTGAGACCCAAGGTACAGGCAGGTGACTGCATCCAGAGAATCTGCAAAGAGGATTCAGGATAAGCTTTTCTGAAGTTGCGTGGAGTTCTGTGGCTGTGAGTGTGAGTGTGCAGGTAACAGGGCAGTGGGACTATTACGCATTAAGGCTTCAGCAGTGGCCCTTGAAACTTTGCCGCATGAGAAATGATTGAAGGAGCCAGGGGTGTTTATCTTGGAGAAAGTGAGACATGATTTCTGTCTTCAAGTATTTGAGGGGGTGTCATATGAAGGAGGAATTAATCTCACTTAGGATAGCTCCAGAAGGCACTATTTGGATGAAAAAGGGAAAGTTACCAGAAGGCAGAGTTTAACTTAATAGAGAGAAATGAGCAAAGGCAATGAACAGAGTGTTAAAAAATGTATGTATAGAGGCACTAAACATATGGAAAAAGTTAGCCTCACTATTCACCAGAACTGCAAATTAAAACAATTTGTTGCCATTTCCTCTTACCTATCAAAAGGCAGAAAATAGAAAAGGCAAAATATGCAATGTTGGTAAGGTTAAAAAAAAAAGGACACTTTTATGTACTGCTAGTGAGAAAATGGGTTAGTACAAACCTTTTGTAGAATAATCTGGAAGTGTGTATTAAATGTCTTAAAATGTGCGCCTCTTAGATACAGAAATTATGCTTTTAGGAACTTATTTCAAGGAATTAATTAGAGATGTATGCATGTGTGTTAAAGCATTAATTATAACTGTGAAAACCTCAAATTAATCTACATTTCAATGATAAAGAAGTGGTTAAAAATAGCACGGGACACCTACATGATAAAATACTGGACGATAATTAAACAGGCATGGTTTTAGAGGATATTTAAGAACAAAGTAAAGTGCTAAGAAGTATTGAAAAGAGTAGCAGGCCATAAAACATGCACTTCATGATCCCAGTTTTATTTTTAAATTATAAATGAATCAAGTGAATCTGTGCATTGAAAACTTTTACAGAGAATATTAATCACTCTTAGCTCCGTATAGTAGATCATTGGCTACTTTTTTCTTTTCTATTCATTTCTATATTTTCTAGATTTTTACATGACATTAATAATCAAAGAAAATGTCATTTTTGAGAAATCAATCTAAATTTTCTAAAGAGGCAGTCCAGACAATAGGGTTGAGAATGTCTGCACTTAATTTAGAAGTTGTATGTTTTTGTTTGCTTTTAGATTTAGTTGGTCACGTTTCTGTCAAGATAGAGGTGCTGGAAAACACCACCATCTCCATGCATGATGAGGAGAGCATGCGCAGTGCAGGATCCTTAGCTATGCCACTTCGTTCTGTGGCTGTTTCTTGATTACTAACTACATTCTTAGCACATATAACACTATTTTACGCTTACTGTTTAGATCCCTCAAGAGCAAGAGGCATGCTTTGTTCATGATCTCATTGAAGTGCATAGCTCAGACCTGATGGTTAGCATGTATTTCATGAAGACTGGTTGGATGGATGGACAAAAGGAAGGAAGGAGGGAGGGAAGGAAAGGAAGGAAGGAAGGAAGGAAGGAAGGAAGGAAGGAAGGAAGGAAGGAAGGAAAAGATGGAGGGAGGGAGGGAAGGAGGGAGGGAATGAGGAAAGGAGAGAGGGAGGGAGAGGAGGGGGTTAAAAGGGAAGTTTTTTCCTAGACAAAGAAATCACTGACTTTGAGGGATGGGTATAGAAAAGAATTTCTTACCAGGGTTTCCAAACAAGTCTGTAGAGTCTTCTTTCCCAGAAATCGTTAAGATAGTAGAGACAATCATCTAGCCTAGATGAGCTAGCTGAAACAAGGTGGTGGCACTCTTACCCTATTATAAGGTCGTGGAATTAGAGCATTGGAGCAGCAACTCACTGAGCGATTGGATGACACCTTGTAAGTGTTCACAGGGAACTGCCCTTGCTTGCTCATGAGCTCAAGTTCCCTGATTACCAGCAACTACTTAGTTAAGAAGTATGAAGATTCCTGAGCAGCAAAGTTGCTAAAAATATCTAAAGGCAACCTTGAAGATCCTTAAAGGCGGGCAGCAGAGGTGGACTTTGTGGAGTGAACAAGGGTTATTTCACAAACCACTTGTCACATGTCTGCTTATACCTGAGAGGGTTAGTTGTACACTGATTGTTCTTTCTCTTCCCTGCAGACTCCCTGTTAAATGTAAATGCCACAGTGTATTCTGCTACATTCCAAAAGGTGTTTCTGTTACACAATGGCCTTCCCAATTAGCCTCACTACATTTTGTACGAAATCGGTTTCATTTAAAATATTTGGAATATGACTAAAAGAAAACGAAGAGTTCTAAAGACAATCAACTCCCTTGTCTAATGCTTCAATTGTTCATTCTGTCAGAAATCACTCATGACGGGCTGTGTTTTCCATTTTGTGGGGTGCGTTCAGAGACCAAAGGACACTTTGAAAACCTGAAGATGTGAATTGCCTCCACCCCACTGTTATCACCCCAGCACTTTGCATTTTACGGACTGGCATTCAGCTTTGAGCCAAAAGTCTTTTCTGCAACAAAAGCTTCCTTTCCAGTAACCATCATCTGATCTGCCTGGTTCATCACCTAACAATCCATGGAAAATGCCAGGTTAACTGGCAGTGTGTCTGTACAGGAAAGCCAAGGTCTGACCCAGGGGAGGGAGATCTTGACCCAGAGCAGATAATGGTCAGGACCATCCTCCCACCAGGACCATCTGGGTCAGGAAGAGGTTCGAGTGTGGGCTCCCTTGTGTGCTTTCTTAGTGGTGAAATGACGCCTGTCCTCACTTTGCTGCTAGACTTTCAGTAAGCTTTGGCCACAGCATGCCAGAGGCCTGAGGTTATTTTGGGGTTTTGGCTGAAATCTGCTGTGGTCAAGCCAGTACTGTCACTTCACCAGACAGCTCAGTTTTGCCATGAGCTCATCTATAAGAACCTTGCACTTCTTGCAGTTTGCTTATTGAACATTGTGTTTGTTTTCCCTTCACTTGAAAATTTCCAAAAGCTGCTTATCTGTATTGGGGCCACCAACTCACAAGGCAATGGCCAGATCCCTGCTTTCTCCAGCCTGCTGCCATCCCGCCCTGCTCATGAGGCATGAGTGCGTCAGGTCGCTGCCTACTGCTCCGGACCTCACCAGGCATCAAAGCCATGATAACCTTAACTGATGAGATGGAGAATGATGATTGGCAAAGTCTTCTGGCCTCTTTGTTCTTAGCAGGGCAAAGCCGCTCTTTCACTTCGTTCCATAAATACTTTCTGAGCTCTGGCCACAGGCCAGGCACTTTGCCTGGTCGTGGGGATCCTAAGATGAGTCTAACACAGTTCCTGTTCTTAAGGAGCTCGCGTCCAATGGAGGAGACAGGTGGGCCTGCAGGTCATTGCAAAGCCACAGGTCAAGGGTCATAATTAATTGTGAGTACCAAGACTGGCTTCTCCTTGCTGCACACTGTGGCCAAGCCTAACTGAAAGCCTAGCAGGCAAAGAGAGAGTAACATTTGAGCTGACACTTAAACACAAACGAGATATGGGAATTGGCTCTTTGAAAAAATGCATTACAGGCATGGGAAATAGTGTGGACATGGACAAGGGAAATGTAATGATGATTCCAGCTTTCATTTGCAAGTCATCACTATGTGCCTGGTTCAATGAAAAATCACTTCCATGCATTGTCCCATTTAATTTTCACAACAGCCCTAATGAGATATAGTCACTATTATCATCTCCATTCTATAGATGAGATGCCTGAGGGTTGGAATAGTGAAGCAGTTAGCCCAGTTTGCACGGCTGGTAACTGGTAAGGTTGGATTGGATTGCAAAACCAGGCTTTTGTGATGCCCTGACCATAATATTCTGCTGCCTCAGAGTGGGAGAGAGACATTGTGTTGGGAACCACATGTAATTCACTATGGCTGCTAGGGGAGATGGCTGGACAGGGAGATAGCGTCAGGTATTGAGGAGGGGACTTGTGTGCTAAGCCTGGGAGTTTGTACCCTTCCCTTCATCCCTGGGAGTTTGTATCCTTCCCTACACTGAAGGTTTTAAATGATTCTTCTGGAAGTTGGATTGAAAGGAGTGGAGGGACAGGAATAAGCCTGAAAGCAAAGGGACCATAAGGAGTAGTACTTATGCTCTAACCCATGGAGAAGCTGCGAGGCTGAACTAGGGCAGCAGCCGTGCAGATGGGCAGGGGTGTGGAGGCTTTATGAGAGCTGGGAAATGTGTAATGACTGGGATGAAGTAGGCCGCGGGCGGGGGTGGCAAGGACCACAGCTGGCGGGTGGGGATGCTGGGATCCAAACTCAGGGAGGCTCACTGCAGAGTCTGAATGCTTAAGCATTACCCTTGCTATCTCCTTCACTCTGCCAATGGAGCTGAAAGTCATCGAGGCTTTGCATCCAGAATTTAGATTTTAGACGTTTGATCTTTCTTTCTTTCTCTCTCTCTCTTTCTTTCTTTCCCTTTCTTTCCTTCCTTCCTTCCTTCCTTCCTTCCTTCCTTCCTTCCTTCCTTCCTTCTTTCTTTCTTTCTTTCTTTCTTTCTTTCTTTCTTTCTTCTTTCTTTCTTTCTTTCTCCTTCCTTCCTTCCTTCCTTCCTTCCTTCCTTCCTTCCTTCCTTTCCTTTCCTTTCCTTTCCTTTCCTTTCCTTTCTTTCTCTCTCTTTCTTTCTTTCTCCCTTTTTCTTTCTTTCTTTTCTTTCTTCTTTCTTCCTTCCTCCCTTCCTTCCTTCCTTCCTTCCTTTCTTTTTCTTTCTTTCCTTCCCTCCCTCCCTCCCTCTCTCTCTTTCTTTCTTTCTCTTTCTTCTTTTTATCTATCGATATCTATCATCTATCTACCTATCTGTCATGTATTGGTGTCTCTCTGTCTATCTATCTATCTATCTATCTATCTATCTATCTATCTATGATCTATCTCTTTCCCTATCTATCATCTATCTATCACCTATCTATTTATCATCTATCTATATACCTATCTGTCATCTATTGATGTCTATTTCTCTATCTATCTCTCTATCTATCTACCTACCCACCTATCTACTTACTTATCATGGTTTGATTTGTTTGCACACCTCCCCCTGCCACCCAACTCATGTTGAAATTCGATCCTCATTGTTGGAAGTGGTGTCTAGTCGGAGGTGTTTTGGTTGTGGGAGTGGACCTCTAATGAATAGATCAATACCCTCCCTGGTGATGAGGGTATCTGTGAGTTCTCACTCACTCTTGTTAGATCCTGGGAGAGCTGGTTGTTAAAAAGAGCCTCGTGTCTCCTCCCTCCCTCACTATGTGATCTCTGCACATGCTGGGTCCCCTTCACCTTCCACCAGAGTAGAAGCACCCTGAGCCTTCACCAGGAGCAGATGCTTTGTATACATCCTGCAGAACTGTGAGCCAAATAGAACCTCTTTTCTTTATAGATTACCCAGCCTCCGTTATTCCTTTATAGCAACATAAAAAAGGCTAAGACACAAATTTATCTTTCAAGAAAGAGGTTTGCCATTTGCAACAAATTCCATGGCCGTGTTACCTGCAATTAGTCTGACACCAAGTTGGCCTCACTGGTTTCATTGCTCACCCCTCGTTTTATCTGCACCATGCCCCCTCCGTTGTTTTACTACATTTTATTTGTGCCAGGATGATTTTTAAAATAATTTCTTATAAGACAGGTGAGCAGGTGCTACATTTCATGAATTCTTGTGAGGTTGAGAAGTTCTTCCTATTGCTCTTGAATTCTTGGTCATAGGGTTTCTTCTTGGTCCCTCTACCTGTTCCTGCCATTGTTAGCCTACCCCGGTTGCCATTGCTGGATATATTTCTCCCTATTTCAGACTTGAGTCATTTCTATAGTGAGTTTGGGAGGGATGGGTAGTTACTCAGGTGGTATCAGTTCACTCTGCTGAGCCGAAACCACCCAGTGTACTTCAGAGCTTTGCATAGCATAGCGGGGGATCCATTTCTTTAGAGTCAGGAGCAGAAACCCTGAAATGAAAAGTACCTACAGATTAGCTTAGCTTTGTAGAGACATCTGAGACCAGCTTTCATGGTTCTTTTCTAGATACCTGTTTTTCTTTTTTTTTCATTATAACATTTCTAGGTTGTTTTTTCCTTTTCCTTAGAATTCAGAATTTTCGCTCAAGTGAATGTGGTATCGATCTGTTTTCCTTCATTTTAATTGGTGCCAGGTGGGCTGTTCTGGTTTGCAGAATCAAGTCTTTTTCACAATAGGAAAATTCATCAACAATTTTTCAGAGTTGCTGCTGCTTCTCAGCCGCTGTCTTCACTTTAGGACATTCCGTATTGGTTTCTCGAATCTGCTTTCCCTGCCACTTAGATTTTTGCTCATCATATTCGTTACTTTATTTTTTGCTCCAAAATCTTGGAGAATTTCTCAATCCAAATCTTCTATTCATGGCTGCTGTTTAATTTTCTTAAAAATGTGGCAAGTGCCCGTTTCATCTGAACTCTCTCTTTGCTGAATTAAGGTTGTGCCTTTCTTGTAAATATTATGTCCTCTTACGTCACACTGAGTAGTTGAATTTAGACTTTTTCCTCTTTTCTTTTTATTAAAAAAGTCTCCTTTTCAAGTGTAAACGTTGGTTCTAATTCCTTAACTCAGTATCTTCTTTTTCACGAGCTTGTGGTTTTGTCCCTGTCGCTCAGTTTCAAGAGGTCACTATGTGGCTGTCCACGTTTGAGAGCTGAGAGTGCTTCCATCAACGATCACACAGGTTCCAGAAAGACCTCTCCGGCCCTGACATGGGCAGACGAGGAATGTTTAGCTTTGCTGCAGTTTACCTGTCAGCTGACCAAGGTTCACTTGTCTGTACGTGAAGACCAAGGCTGAGGGTGGGAAGATGACTAAGTCACAAGCACCCCACAGTAGCAGGCGCAGGTGTTCTGCCACCATACTGCTTGCTGTGGCTTACTGGGAGGGAGGGACAAGAGATCTGCTCTCCCTCATGACCTGCCGTGTTCTGTGCTGATCTCAGCCATGCTGGCTGTAAGCTTGTAGGTTGGTCTTGCTGGAGTCTTTTCCTCATATGCAGGAAATCCAGGCTTTGTTGACTCTTCTCTCCACCCATTCTTGCCTGAACCATACATTTCAAAGTCTTCTCACCATTACTAGCCTTCCCTGGTTGCTAGTGCTAATATGTATTTCTCCCTATTTCAGACTTGAGTCATTTCTGTTGTAAATTTGGGAGGGACGGGTGGTGACTCAGGTGGTATCAGTTCAGTCTGTGGAGTCAAAAGCACCTGGTATACTTCAAAGCTTTTCTTTGCAAAGTGGGGGATCCATTTCTTTAAGGTCACCAGCAGAAACCCTGAAATGCAAAGTACTTACAGATGGTATTCCCCAAAATATCTTCCAAAATTCGTCCCCATAGATACACCATGAATACAAGCGTTTCAGGGTCAATGCATTTGGGAAACTTAACAGTCTGTGTTCTTCTCCAAGAGAATAGTACTCCACAGTTGCATATTAAATTCTCTTAGGCTTCTACAGTAATGAAATCTTCTTATCTTTGTTTAAACTATGTTTCCCAAATGCGTTTGGCCAAAGAAACTTTTTTTGCCCAAAACTTACTAATATTCCTCTGAGAATACTTCGGACTCATGTCATGAACAAGTACCCTTAACTCTGCTCGTAGCAGAAGGTGGTTGTTTTTTCCTCCTGAGTTTTGTGGAATGCAAAAATATGTCTCAATTCTCATGTGACAATGTATGTCCCAGGACAGCCTCCACCCAGTGTTGAAAACCTGTCCAGCGTTCCCTAAGTGTTTGCACAGGGTCAATGCAATCCTTGGGAAGAAATGAGGAAGCATTTCTGGCTAATGCTGAGTTTCATCCCAAACAGCAGTTTCCAGTTAAATTTTATTTGTGTGTTGTTTGTATTACTCAGGATTTACTTAGAGCTGGCATGAGGGAAGAGTGTATCCAAGGAGAAGGAAATTTAATGTGGGGCACAATAAGCTTGTGAAACCGATTAGGGAATCATTAAAATCTGTTAAAATTGCTGGAATTATCCTGTTTGTATTAAAAACCACTTTGATAAGTATTGCCGTTCCTGCCAGGAAGCTCTCCCTTCCGACATGGCTCCGTCTGGCCTTGGCATCCAGCCTTGGCCACGTGCCCCTCCTCAAAGCAGAGTGTTCTTTTCTCTATTATAGCACTAACCACGTGGCATCTTCCTCATTTGGTTCTCTGTTTTCCCCACCAGCCAGTGAAATCCTTGAGTAGGAGCTGGGTCTCATTCACTGCTAAACTCCTAGTCTGTAGCAGAGTGTCAGTCAGTTACCTGGTGTTTGGACTCATTGAATGCCAGAGCCAAAGAAAAGCTGGGGCATGATCAGTCCCGCCCTGCCACTCTTATAGATGGAGAACCTGAAGCTCTGTGAGGTTCTGAATCTCAGCCGACCCTAACCTCAGCTCCCCAGCATTTCCCTGCCCTTGACCACAGCCCACACCCCGCAAAGGACTTCTGCAGCAGGGCAGGGCTCAGCCACAGAGGAAGCCAGCTCGGCTGTGGGTGGCTCCACCTCTTCTGACTTGTTTGGGAAAGAGGAGCAGGGCAGGTGGAGACTACTCCTTACTGGGAAGAGCGTGGAGCAGGAAGTGGAAGGATGCTGATGGTGGTGAGAGGTGGCAGCAGGATGAGGACGCAGGGGCTACTGGAGAGGCCACTGTGATGGATGATGAGTTGGCAAATTTTAAGTCATGGATGAATGATCGACATCAACCAGCCCCAGGGTGCCCCAGGCAGAAATATGGTGATGGAAAGTTGGAGTAACCGTGTAGCCCTGAAACTGGCTGGGTGGCAGATGGACTGCAACATGCCCTACCTTTCAGATGCCCATCCCCCAAAACGCTGGGCGTTTTCAGTTTCTAGAAGTGGGACATGGGGGAGAAACCAGCCAATGAACATTTCTTGGTTTCTGTGAATTTTTTACAACTGAAAGTTGGAAATAACAAGTTCCACAGCTAAGGCATGGAAAGGATTCAGTGTTCTGGGTTCCTCTGCCTCCCTTAAGAAGTGACCCACTGTGCTCCCATGGAACCCCACTGCTCCTGTGCCAGTGAAGATGAGGCTAACTCAGAAGCATACAGTGGGCAGGCGTCTGGGGGCCTCTCTTTTTACTCATGTGGCCGCGAGAGGGACTGTTGTTGTACCCCCTCATTCCATTCTCCTGACATCCTCTTTTCACCTCACTGTGTCTTTATTTTTATGACCCTGTAGCAAACTCTGTGTTTACAGATTCTGAATTATTGGGAATGAAGCTCTGTCTTCTGAGTCCAAGTTTGTACAGAAAATACTTGTTTGCAACTTCCCCCTTAAGGCAAAGGAAGATGCTTGTTCATTTCCATGATTTAGTGGCAGTAAATTTGGAAAGAAATGTTGCAACTCTGCCAAATGTTTTAGAATTAAACTCCTCCCATCATCAGGCATGTTACCTCTCATTTGGTCATTGAGGGGCAGGGTCCTAGAGTCTGAATAGTACACTACACTCATGTTTCTGACATTGTTTGAGAATGAGGTACAACATGAGAAAATTTCCCAGTCTGCAAAGTGTGACATTTTAAGTATGAAAGCATCATTGCTTACCTTCTTTTATTTTTTGTCTGTTTAAGAAAATGATTACAAAAATGGTCCATATTCATTAATGAAATTTGAAAGATACAGAAAACCTTGCAAAATAAATTAAAAATTACTTATAAACCTGTTTTTAAATTTTTAAAAGGTTATGAACAGCCCCCCTTCCTACCCTAGTCCAACCTCTAAAAACCGATAGAAAATATTCCAGTGCTTCTCCTCCTAGACTTTTGTATTTAAAAAATAGAGTTCTTGTACATTTTATTACATGGTCTTGTTTCTTTTTGCTTATTGTGGATGTCACAAATACCTTTCCAAATTAATACAGATTTGTGTTAATTCATTCTACCTGTTCCTTTAAATGGCTGCATCATATTCTGCCAACTATTCCCCACTGGGAACATGAATGTTGTTTTCAGTCTAGAGCTCTTGCAAAAGATACTTCCGTGGATGTCTCGCATGTGAATCTTTATCCATGAATACTGGCATTTCTGAAGATAGCTCAGAGGTGCTATAGGCATGATACATTTAAGTTTTGGCAGCTACCATCAAGTTACCCTGCTGAGCAGGATAGGTGTACCTTTTTTCTTACACTTCTACTGTACCTGAACCTAGGTTCAACTGTTCTCTGCTCAAAAGCCATATAGCAGAGACAACATTTGGCGGGAGGAAAAGCAGGTTTATTCAGAGAGCCAGCAAATCAAGATGTGGACCAGCATCCTAATGTACCATCTGAAGCCAGTACAAATTTTAGGCTTTTTCTACATTCAGGGCAGGAGGAAGTGGAGGTGGGTAGGAGCAAAAGGTAAGGGTCCCAACGAGGTTAGGAACTTCTTTGTCCTTGGTCAGGTCATGGTGCTCCTACAAATCTTTAACAAAAACATACTTAGTTGTTTACATATTTCTCCTTTAATCCCAGAGTTAGTTTCATAAAACACATGATTGCTATTTTTTGCAATCATTATGTCATAAAAGCCTCTTAAACAAAAATGGAGTCAGTTATGTGCATTCTTTTGCTGTTTCATTATTACACTAACAACTCTAGATGTTTTTGTTCTTTTGCAAGTTTTGCCAGTCTGATAGTTTGTGGGGGAGGGGAATGACATATTTTTGATTGGATTTTTCTTATTAGTGAAATTGAGCATCTTCCCTGGATATATTTGCTATCTGAATTTCCTAGTGAATTGCCTGTTCATGTTAGGTGCCCATTTTTCTATTGGGAGATTTGTGCTTTTTCTGATTTTCTCCTATGAGGTCTTTAAAATATGATGAAGGTTAGATGTCTGATTACTGTATGTGCTACAAATATTTCCTTTCGTTCTGTCATTTGTCTTTTAATTTTGTTTATGTTTTTCTGGCATCACACAGGATTTTTTTGTCTGTTTAAATAAAAGTCCCCAACTGGCTTTCCTCTTTCCCTGCTGACTCAGGGTACTCATTACACATGCAGAGCTCTCCGTTCAGAGATGTCCTCGGGGCTTTTCCAAGAACATAAGGCTTTTCAGTCCATGTCCCTGCAGCGTTTATTATTATGTTTGTTGTTTGTTTTTCCGTTATTTTTATGTCTTTTTGTGTAAGGATTCACTGTCCTACCTCCTGCTGGTAGCTGACACTTCTTGTTTCTCTCTGCTGTCTGCTTTTACACTGACCCAATGCAATCACATCCTTTTATGGTCTAGAAAACCAAACAGCACAACTTGCTGGCAGTCGTTGTCTGGGGTAAATACCCGAGGTTCATTGCGTTCTGCGGAGGAAATCAAGGACACAGACACACATAGAGAGTGAAGTTAAGAGCGGAGGTTTAATAGGCAAAAGAAAGAGAAAGGAGAAAGAAAGAGAAAGGAGAACAGCTCTCTCTCCTTCAAGGGAGAGGGGCACCCGAGTGGGACTGGCAGAGTGCCAGGGTTTTATAGATAGGCTTGAGGAGCCAATGTCTGATTTACATAGGGCCCAAAGATTGGTTGGACCAGGTGTGACAATTACCTTGCTCACCAGGAAGCTGGCCACCCCACTCTAATCTTATGTTATGCAAATGGGGTCTCTACTCCTCCTGCCGCTCCTTACTGTGCACCTGGTTGACAAGGAAAGCGGAAGATGGAGCCACCATGCTGAACATGCCTAGCCTCCAGGTAGCCTTTTCCTATTGGCACAGCTGCTGGCATTCATCCGTGCAAGCTTCCAGCTTCCTTGTCTATGTCTGCAGCTCGATTTTACAGGCTGTTCTTTGTTAGAAAAGAAAATGTTTTGGGAGCCACTTTTCATTAAAAGGAAAACCTTACCAAGGACTTCCTTACCTCTGCTATCTGCCTAAATAATTTCTTCTTAACTTGCCAGCATCATGGGTAAAAGGAGGCAAAACAGGTTGTGAATCAGGAACCAGTGGGCTTTCCTGAGTGAAGCACCTTGGTTTTAGTGCTTGGCCTCTGGGGCATCTGTCACAGCTGTACAGAGACCTTGTTCTGGTCAGCTGAAATTGGTAAAGGGGTAGTTTCCAGATGAATGAAGTGCTTTTGTGGATATTTATCTTACATGACAGGCTATGGAGGAGCCTCTGCCCTGACCTGACTCCTGGGGTGCTCAGAGCCAGAGCCTTCCCCTTCAACCTAGAGTACTCTTTCCCCAGTATCTGCTGGACCCACTAAATGTACAAAGCCCAATTTCGATGAGTCCTGCTCCAAGGAGCCTTTACCAGTATCCTGCCACCAGCTTTCCAGCCACTTGGTTTGTGTGGACTTTCTCACTTCCTACTTTGTATTATGGCTATTTTTGCATCTGTTTGTCTCCCCTGCTTACCTGGCAGTCCAAGGGCTTTATTATTTAACCTCCTGAACACAGAGCTTAGAACATGGCAGGAATTTGGATGAATGTTGACTAAATTCCTCTTGGCATCTCACAATTACACCCCCTATGGTACCTCACTAGAAGGTACTACCCAGATTTACCAGTATCACTACTTAACATTTTAATCTAATTATTGTTGATAGAATTTACACAACTTTATATTAAAACACTAAATTTCTTTAAGTGACAAGTAGGTTTGATTTCATGTTATATTTTGATTAACTGTTTAGGATCTGCTTCTGTAACTAGTGGGAAAATGTTCATGATCAATCCGTGGTGCCTGCCATGGGCACAGGAGCAGGTTCTCTCAGTTTCTGTGCTGTACCAGTGCCATGCCTGACCTGGTAGAGAAAAGAGTGAGAATAAACATAAAATATTTGTGTCCCTCCAAAAATTCCTGTGTTGAAGTCCCAACCTGCAGTACAGTTTCCTGTGGAAGGTACCCGAGTTACTGCTGACATCCTGGCAGGGGGGTTACAGGGGAGCCCTCCCCTGCCCCACTCGTGCCTGTCTAACTATCTGTAATAGTGCTTCAAAATGTGGCCTTATTTGGAAATAGGGCCTTTTCACATATAGTTAGTTAAGATGAGGTCAGACCTACCTATCACGGTGGGTTCCTAATCTATGACTGATGTCCTTATAAAAGGGGGAATTTGGACACAGACATGAGACAGGAGGAGAATACCATGTGAAGATTAAGGAATATTTATGTTGAGCTAAGTAAATTCTGAAACAGAATGTGTTTAATGGAAAGGTACATTTATATTGCCAAAAAGAAGAGTTCATAGTAAAACAAATAAGTCATGAAATTTTATATTTGAATCCATGAAGCAAAACTGTCAGAAATACAAGAAGAAATTGGCTAAACCACCTTTTGCATTATACCTTTAATGTACTTTTTTCAGATTTTGACAAATAAAGCCATTGAAACGTAAATAAGGATTTAGAGGATTATGCAATGTAGCCAGTAATCTTGATTCCAGATGCATAGATATTCAATGTCAAATTTAAATTTAACATTTTAATAATGCATTTTCAAAATTTTAATAAACTTCAAATTTATAGAACTTGGAAAGCCCACTTTTTTATCACAATGCAGTCAATCTAAAAATTCATAACAAAAAGTTACATTTAAAAAAAATCAGTTATTTGTGCAAAGGAACCTGTCCCAATTAACTTCAGGTGAAGGATGGAAATCAAAACGCTAAATCTATTTTGTAATTAATAAGTATGGCCCCATGCATATCAAGTGGATGTAGCTCAAACAATGTTTAGAGGAAAGCTGTGGCTTGAAATATTTTTATTAAATATTTCATTAAATATTTCTTTAAATATTTTATTAAATATTTATTAAAGGTGGGAAAACTAAAAATTTGACTTATGAATGATTAATTTGACTAATGAAAATAGAAAAAGAATAAAAGAATGCCATAGGCAAACTGAAAGGATGGAATTAATGAAAGAAATAAAAATGAGAAATATTAAATTAGGAAACAAGAGTATTACCTAATTGACAAGTAATTCTTCATCAAGACTGGTAAAAGAGAAAATCCCTGGCAAGTCTAATTGTAATTTTAAAAAGAATGAAAATAAATGAATATTAGGAGTAAATAAATTTAACAAAGTTTAAAAATTTATGAACAAATAGTGTGCATAACTTAGATTTTATGTGTTGAAACCTTTCAAAAGAAAGCTAATTTCTAGAAGGAAGTATTAACCCAATTTGAATCAAAAAAAGTTTTCTTTTTTCCTTTTTTTTTTTTTTTTTAATAAAATGAGAAAAGGTGAAAGCTAGGCAAGGATTTGAGAAAGCTGACAAAGAACTGCACCCCAAATGGTTCCAGGCCTTGAAAGCTTTATGGGCAAATTATTTAAACAGTTCCAGAGCACGAGAAAAGTTAGAAATAGACTGATTTGTAAAGTCAGCACAACTTTGAAACAAAAATGTACAAACTATGAACGCAATTTTATGCATTAAGATAAAGATACAAAAGATAATACTAGCAAATCAAATTAATAATTATAGAAATACATACTAATGGCGAAAATGCTTGGGTGGTTTATCATTAGGAAATCTGCTAATGTAAATAATTCAAGGAAGAAAACTATTGACAAAAATAAGTTTAGGTATTAATTTTAATGGAGAAATATCTTTATAAACGAATAATAGAAATATATTTTCTTAACATAGATGAAATACACACTTGAAACCGTAATTAATGTCTTATGCAGAGTGATTAAATATTAGAAGGGTTCTCAGTAAAGTGAAGAATCTGAGAGGAATGCTCACAGTTATTCAACAAAGTTTTGGAATTTCCAAGGCAATAAGGTAAGGAAATAAAATATAATTACTTAAAAGGTGGAAAAGAAAGAAAGAAAGGGAAGACAGAATTAACATTGTTGGAGATACCATGATTATCTACATGAAAAACCTAATCCAGTCACTGGAAAATCTGTTAGAAGACTGAGTATGAAATGGCCAAGAAATGTATGAAAAAAGTGCTCAAATGTATGAAAAAAATGTTCAGTGTCACTAATCATCAGGGAAATGTAAAACAAAATCACAGTGAGGTATTATCTCACCCCAGTTAGAATGGCTGTTATCAAAAGGACAAAAAAATTAATAATGCTGATAAGGATATGGAGAAAAGGAAGTTCTTATACACTGCTGTTGGGAATGTCAACTGGTAAAACCATTATGGAAAACAGTATGAAAGTTTTCCTCAGAAAACTACACATAGAACTACCATATGATCCAGCAACCCCCACTACTGGGTACTTAACTGAAGGAAAGGAAATCAATCAATATATCAAAGAGAAATCTATGCCCCCATGTTGATTGCAGCACAATTCACAATAGCCAAGAGTCTAGTTTTTATGCAGACATACGGTTTTATTTCTCTTGGATGTGACCTTGGAATGGATCTTGTGGTAGTTCCACGTTTAACCTCATGAGGAACTGCTAGACTGTTTTCTGAAGTAGTCGCACCGTTTTACATTTCCACCAGCAGTGTGAGTGGTCCAGTTTCTCATATCTTCACCAACACATTATTGCATTTTTATAAATTATGATAACCATCCTCATGGGTGTGAAGAGGTATCTAACTGTGATTTTGGTTTCTAATTCCCTAACAACAAATGAAGTTGAGCATCTTTTCTTGGGCTTATTGGCCATTTGTATGTCTTTTTTGGAGTAACATTCAGATCCTTTGCTCATTTTTTTCTTTTTTTTTGAGACGGAGTCTCACTCTGTCCCAGGCTGGAGTACAGTGGCACGATCTTGGCTCACTGCAACCTCTGCCTCCCAGGTTCAAGCTGTTCTCCTGCCTGAGCCTCCTGAGTAGCTGAGACTACAGGCATGTGCCACCACACCAGGCTAATTTTTGTATTTTTGGTAGAGACAGAGTTTCACCACGTTGGCCAGACTGGTCTTGAACTCCTGACCTCATGATCCACTCACGTTGGCCTCCCAAAGTGCTGGGATTACAGTCGTGAGCCACTGCTCCCAGCCTGCTCATTTTTTTTTTAATAATTTCAATTTTTATTTTAGATTCAGCAGGTACATGTGCAGGTTTATTACTTGGGTATATTGCGTGATGCTGAGATTTAAGGTATGGCTACCCACATAGACAGCAGTGAGCATAGTACACAAGAGGTAGTTTTGAAAACTGCCCTGCTCCCTCCCTCCCTCCCCCATCTAGTAATCCCAGTGTCTCTTGTTGTCATCTTTATGTCCATGAGCACCCAATGTTTAGTTCCCACTCATAAGTGAGAGCATGTGCTATTTGGCTTTCTGTTCCTGCATTAATTCACTTACAATAATGGCCTTCAGCTGCATCCGTGTTGCTGCAAAGGACATGATTTCATTCTTTTTTATGGCTGTGTAGTATTCTATGGTGTATATGTACCACATTTTCTTTATCTGGTCCACTGTAGATGGACACCCAGATTGATTTTATGTCTTTGCTATTGTGAATAGTGCTGCGATTAGGGCACGCATCTTTTTGGTAGAACAATTTACATTTTCCTTTGGATATACCCCAGTAATGGGATTGCTGGGTCAAATGGTAGTTGTAAGTTTTTTGAGAAATCTCCAAACTGCTATTTCCACAGTGGCTGAACTAATTTACATTCCCACCAACAGTGTGTAAGCATTCCCTATTCTCTGCAGCTTTGCCAGCCTCTGTTGTTTTTTGACTTTTAGATAATACCCATTCTGACTGGTGTGAGATGGTATCTCTGTGGTTTTATTTTGCATTTCTCTGATGAGTAGTGACATTGAGCATTTTTTTATGTGTTTGTTGGCCATTTGTATGTGTTCTTTGGAGAAGTGTCTGATGTACCCACTTTTTAATGGGGTTATTTGGTTTTTACTTGTTGAATTGTTTGCTTGTTTACTTGTTGAATTGTTCAATTCCTGAGAGATTCTGGATCTTAGACCTTCGTTAGATGCATAGGTTGCAGATATTTTCTCTCATTCTGAGGCTGTCTGCCTACTCTCTTGATAGTTTCATTTGCTGTGCAGAAATTCTTTCATTTAATTAGGTTCTACTTGTCAATTTTTTTGTTGCAGTTGCTTTTGATAACTTAGTCATAAATTCTTTGCTAAGACGGATGTCCAGAATGGCATTTCCTAGGATTTTCTTCTAGGTCTTACATTTAAATCTTTAATCCATCTTGACCATTTTTTAATTGAGGATATTTATGTTTTTATTATTGAGTAGTAAGAGCAAAAGCCACTTTCAAAGGTCATGTACTGTTTGAGGATATTGTGAGGGCAATGTTTGGAAGATAGAAAAACACCCAGTATCCAGAGGACACTATGGAGATTGCACAATCCATTTTGTCACAAGCAGCCCCTGTGAGCTTAATCCTAAATCTTTTCCACCTGCGAATGCCAGAGCCCTCCCCTGCTGCCTTCCTGCGGTCATCCATCAAGACCCTGGTCACACGAGTGGCAATGGCCACAGGTTCGCTGGCAATTGGATCTCTTTGGCTGCTGATGAGGGTTGGTGTCAGGGCCTCCTTTACAAATGCTGGCCCCTCTGGCTTAGATGACATCCCTTCCATGGAGAAGCTGAGCCCAGTGTCCTGAGAACCTCATACTTAGGCATATAAAGCATTCATTCCTTTAATGAATTTGGATTTACTGAAGATATTCTGGAAATTTTACATAAACACACACTTGAATCTCATTCACAACTAAAGATTCTTTGCCCATATTAAGACATACTACTTAATAAATTGCAGCTTTCCCACTTCACTTCTGTAAAGCCAACTTGTTATTTTAACATTATTCTACTTGGTTGATTAAAATGCATTCTTACAAATGATCTTTCTTATGTGCTTAAAGAACTCGTATCTTTGGGCTCCATCAGGTCTCTTTCTATCCACTTCTAGGCTGATGAACCTTACAATTGAGAATTATTTTGCTGATTGGCATAAAACCAGCACTATTTTATTATATTCATAGATTTTGTGCATTAGGAATTCAGACAGGGTGTGGTAGGATGGCATGTTTCTGCTCCTCAATGTCTGAGCTACTAGTCTAGAAGTTACATAGTGTCACTCCCACTGTATTTTATTGGTCAAAATAGTTGCAGAGGAAACTAACTTCAACCCTTGATGGAAGGAATATAGAGAAAATTTATGGGTATTTGAAAAAATCTGCAGAAGTTCTCCATCGATGCTTGTTGAATGAGGAACAAATGAAGGAACTGGATTTTCTTATGTCTAGGTAAATGGTCTCAAGTTTTACAGTCAGACTCTAATACTGAAAGATCCCTCCAAACGACAGGACTGAGAAAAACACCATTTTCTTTATGCCAGCTGGATTAGAGGGTTCTTCATGCTGTCTTCTCTGCCTCCTATCTGGCCTGTGGCATTGAACCCTGATTCCTAAGTATGGCAAAAGTGCATTTGTGCCAGCCTGGGCAACACGGAGAAACCCATCTCTACAAATACAAAAAAGTTAGCCAGTGTGGTGGTACAAGCCTATTTTCCCAGCTACCCAGGAGGCAGAGTGGGAGGATGGCTTGAGCCCGGGAGGTCAAAACTGCAGTGAGCCAAGGTCATGCCACTGCACTCCAGCCTAGGCGACAGAGCCAGACTCTGTCTCAACAACAACAGAAAAAAGTGCATTTGTGCTTCCTGCCCTCTTTGCCCACAAACATACATACATGTTTACCGGCAACTGGGGAAGGAGGTCAGGTAAATGAGAAGGAAGCTGACATTCAGGCCTCAGGTGGAATGCTCCTCACACATCTTTCTTGTGCCCCATAAGGTAAGCATTCTAATACCCATTTTATGTATAAGGTAGCAGAGGGTCAGAGAGATTAGATCACTCTAACAGGCCCCTGTGGTGTCCACTTCCACTTTCATATCCATGTGGCCCAACTCTGACTTCAGCCACAGCTACAGTGGGCAATTCTGTGTGAGCCCATTCTCATTTCAGGCTGACAGTATCCCAGATCATGGTGCAATGTCAGTCCACTTTATACTTTGTATTAAAGATTTATACTTTGCATCAAATTTGGAGAATTTTCAGCCAGATTTCTTCAAATGTTTTTCTATGTTCCTTTCTAACTCCTTCAGAGACTTTAAGTATATTAGGCCACTTGAAGTTTTCCATTGCGATCATTGATACTCATTTCATTGAAAAAGAATATTTTTATTACTTTCTTTCATTTTGGATTGTTTCCATTGCTATGTCAAGTTTACTAATCTTCTAGTTTGTCTAATGTGCAGTTAAAACCATCTGCTATACTTTTCATTTTTTATTATTTTATGTTATTTTTGAGACAGAGTCTTGCTCTGTCATCCAGGTTGGAGTGCCGTGGTGCAACCTCGGCTCACTGCAACCTCTACCTCCAGGGTTCAAGTGATTCTCATGCCTTAGCCTCCTGAGTAGCTTGGATGACAGGCATGTGTCACCACGCCTGGTTAATCTGTGTATTTTTAGTAGAAATAGGGTTTCACCATGTTGGCCAGGCTTGTCTCGAGCTTCCTGACCTCAAATGACCTGCCCGCTTCGACCTCCCAAAGTGCTGGGATTACAGGCGTGAGCCACGGTGCCCAGCCCCATCTAGTACGTTTTTAAAATTTCAGACATTGTAGCTTTCATCTCCAGAAGATTGCTTTGGGTCTTTTTGCCTCTTCCACAGCTCTACTTAACTGTTAGAACATATGGAATACAGTTATAATAACCGTGTTAATGTGTTTGTTTGCTAATTCTAAAATCTGTGTCAGTTCTGCATCATGTTTTGGCAGCTTGAACTGTTTTCCTTCATTATGGGTTGTATTTTCCAGCTTTGTTGCATGCCTGGTAATTTTTTATTTGATGCCAGACATTGTGAAATTTAAGTTGCTGGCTTGAGAATTCTCTTAAGGCTGTGAGCTGGGGGCAGTCACCGGGCTTGTCTTACTTGTTATCCATTTCTCAGGGATTGCTGTTGTTCATTACCTGATACCTACTGTCTTCTAAACCATCATTTCTTGTATTTGTTTTGGTTTTTTCTTTTGTTTTTGTATGTTTGTTTCTGACAGGAAGGTAAGTCTGATCTGTTACTTCATCTTGGCTAGAAGCATAACTCGATTGTGACTTAAAAAGCAATGACTCAAAAAAAAAAAGCTGCTCTCTGGATATGGGGAGCTGTCAGCATAACTCACACCTTGCTTCCCGAATGCACCTGCTCTCAGTAGCCAGACTCACAGACCAGAAGATGTGAAAGGCCTCTGTAATGATCACACCTAAAGCACTGTGGGCACCACATTTTAGGGAAATAGAGGCAATTAGAAACATATTCAGAAATGTGACGAGAATATAGAGAGTCAAACTATTTTTGTAAGAGGAACAGTTTAAATGATAGAAGGATGTTTGTCCCAGAACAGAAAAGACTCAAAAACTCAATTATACTCTTGCCTTGTCTGAAGGGCTACACAGCAGAAGAATGTATGACTCTAAGGGCAAGTCCGGGCCCAGTAGCTGAAATCTTCAAGGAGACAGGTGGACTGGGTTGTCTGGGGGTATAGCGACCACCCACCACTGGAGGAGTCCAAGCAGCAATAGATGCACATGGGATTGAAGTCTCACGAGGGTGTTGGGCTCATTGTCCTCTAAGGACGCCTCCTGCCCTGAAACTCCATTGCCATGTGGAATCCCATCTTCTTCCATCTCAGACCTTGCGGCAGTAACCCTTGTCCGTCTACTGAGCAGAAGAACACCTTCTTTGTTATTGCTTTGGTGCTCCTATTGTAAGTTAGTTCTGTGCCTTTGGAGCCAGCTCTTTAGTTAGCTGAGTGTGCTGCTGCTGCCCAGCCCATCTCATCGTTCTAGAATCAGCTGGTCCTCTTGAAAGTGGAGAGGGCTCTTAAAATTCCTGAGGAGCAAGAAACTGGCCCTCCTTAAAGGCACATGCATGCTGTTCATGTGAGTCCTGACTGGCATTTGGTGTTTGGAGGAACTGTAGGTACATGGTAAGTGTCATGAAGAGCCAAGTATGCTGGAATGAAGACTTTTGATTTATCCTCATTTCCTGCAGAGAAATGGTGTGTGGCCAACTTCTAAGAATGATATAGACAACAGGGTGGAGAGGAGACGGTTGGAGAGCTAACTGTGACGTTGAAGCAGACAGGTTTGGTGCCCATTGTTACGTAACTGGGGAGAGGAAGGAATAGTGCATGATGCTGCTGAGAGTTCTGACTTGAGTCTACAGCCATACCACCCTGAACGCACCCGATCTCGTCTGACCTTGGAAGCTAAGCAGGGTCGGGCCTGGTTAGTACTTGGATGGGAGAGCGCCTGGGAATACCGGGTGCTGTAGGCTTTAAAAAAAAAAAGAGTTCTGACTTGAGGTATGCAGAACTTGAGATTTGCAGTCACTCGTAACATAACAGAAGACAGCTCTAGAAGTCATAAGCAAAAAGAGAGTTCTTGGATAAATGTTAATGGTTCCCATCAATCAAGGTGGACCAGCTTTGGGAAATGAACAGAAACCTCGGCAGTTTCCATGGGTTAAAGAAGTATGAAGTCCAGGGAATATCTGTTAGTAGCCGCAGCTTGGTCAGGACACTGTGCTCTGTTCTGCTGATGAATTTGAACCACTCCTTCACCCTGCAAGGATGCAGGGAGGTAAAATCTAGCTCTTTGACTTCCAGAGTGGAAGCTAGGGTACTGTCTTCCGCCATAATCACTCACAAAGCAGGATTTCTTTTAAGTAAGACGTAGGTTTAGCTGCTGATCAGTCTGATTAAGCGACAGATGTTACTGCTGGTAGTCATGCTTCTAATAGGGATTATAATGTATACCAGTAAGTGATTGAGTTTCGGTGCATATAGCAGAAAAACTCAAATATCAGGGCCTTAAATAAATCTATTTTATAGCCAAAGGTAGGCAGTCGAGAGTTAGTAGAGGGGCTCTGTGATGTAACGAAGGACTCATTCTCACAGCTTTCACTCCACAGTCCTTACTGTGTGGCCCCGGCTTCCCTGCCTTTCACGATGGCTGCTAGACCTACCCCATCATGTCTGTGTTTCATATGGAAAGGAGTGTTCCCAAAAGCCCTGCCCATGACCTCTGCATCCATCTGATAAGCCAGAGCCATGCCAGTTGAACACCTCTAACTCTAATGGAGCAGGCACATTGCCACTCTGAATAAATCAAGGTTCCTTAGCATGGAAGGAGAGAATGTATATGAGGTAGGCTACTAGTGGTCTTTCCATGGAGAGTAGAAAGAGGGGGATGTTTGGTAGAAAGATTGGGCACGATTTAGCTGGAGAGAACTGAGACTGAGCTCGACTTTTTCAGGAGGTAAGTAAAGGCAAGATCTGGAGCTACGGAGGAACATCTTGACTAGAGACATAGTCTTGGGTCACACAAATATCTGATTAAAAATAGAGGCAATGGAGGCCAGACACAGTGGCTCACGCCTGTATTCCCAGCACTTTGGGAGGGCGAGGCCGGATCACCTGAGGTGGGGAGTTTGAGACCAGCCTGGCCAACATGGCAAAACCTGTCTCTACTTAACATACAAAAATTAGCCAGGCATGGTGGCACATTCCTATAATCCCAGCTATTTGGGAGGCTGAGGCAGGAGAATCGCTTGAACCTAGGAGGCGGAGGTTGCTGTGAGCCAAGATGGCACCACTGCACTCCAGCCTGGGCGACAGAGTGAGACACTGTCTCAAACAAAAAAAGGAAAGAAAGAGAGAGAGAGAGAGAAGAAAGAAAGAAAGAGAGAGAGAGAGAGAAAGAAAGAAAGAAAGAAAGAAAGAAAGAAGAAAGAAAGAAAGAGAAAGAAAGAAGGAAAGAAAGAGAAAGAAAGAGAAAGAAAGAGAGAAAAGAAAAGAGAGGCAATGGAAAAAGGATTTAAAAACAGACAAGACAAGGGAAAAAACTCAGGGGAATGGCAGTGCATAGAGCTCAGTTCTCAAGTGTGATCTGTGGACCTGGGGAGTCCTGAAATGTCTTCAAGGGCACACAAAGTTAAACCTATTCTCATAATAACACTGTGATGTTATTTGCCCCTTTCTATGTGTCAACATTTGCACTGATGGCGTAAAAAGCCTTGGTGGGTAAACTTGCTGGGCTTTAGCGTGAATCATGGCAGTGATACCAAACTGTCCTCTTTGTCACTACATACTTGCAATTAAAACATTATTTAAAAGTGTTTAAATGCTAGCTTCACTTAAGAATGTCCCTGATGAGACAGTAAAAATTAGGGGTTGTATTAAGCCCCAAATGGAAAACATGCATAAAGTGACTTCTGCAGAGACCAAAGTGCAGTGATTGTGTCAAGGAAAAGCACGTAGGCTTTCTCTGGGCTGTGAGCTGAACTAAGTGTTTTTTCATGGAACATAGTTTTTGCTTGAAAGAGTGACTAACAAACAAATGGTAGTTATTAAAACTTATATATTTGGCAGATATGTTCTCAAATAAATCGAACTTGTCACTTCAAGGAAAACAATTGACAGTCTTTATTGTCACTGGTAAAATTCAGGTTTTCTAATAAAAATTTGAGTTTTGGAAAGCTTGTGCCTGCCACCATAATGTTGACCAGTATCTAGAGATGTTTCTGATGCGATATATGGTAGTATTAATAAGTGCGAATTTTTAAATGTTGTATAATGTAATGTATCGACATTTAGAAGGTCTGTATAATATGGTTAACTAGTATTTTCCAAGTGACCAATACATAATATTTAAAATCATGTGATGGATAAAGATCCATTGAAAGTGTTAGATAAACTAACCTATTTTAATACTGTATTGAATATTACAATATGACAGTACGAAAAAGTCATTAATATAGTTTTGGATTTCATATTACAATTAGCCTTTAAGAAACTACCACTTGTCAAGATTTGGAAAAATACCAAAGGAGAATATACTCAGTATTCTGAAAAAGCTTCCTCCTTTTCTCCCTTTTCCATGTCTATGTGAGGCCATATTTTCTTCATATGCCTCAACTAAAACAACATATTGTAACAGATTGAGCGCAGAGCAGATACGAGACTCCAGCTGTCCATTATTAAGTAAGGCATTAAAGAGATTTGCAAAAATGCTAAACCATAATTAAGAGGTAATTTCTTAATAGGATAAATGTGTGTGCATGCGTGTTATACCTTAGTCTAAAAGGTGGTATTTTATTTAATGGAGAAACCCTGAGACATTTCCACTAAGATCAGAAACGAGGCAATAATGCCCTCTATCTCTGCTACTATTCCAAATTATAATCGACGTATTATCCCATATCACTAAATAAGAGAAATTAGAGGCAAAAGAGTGCATAAAGAAAAAGTAAAGCGATCTCTATTTTTAGATTATATAATAGTACACCTGGAAAAGCCTAGTGAATCAGTGATAAAATTGAAGCAAATAATTCAGGGAGTAGCACAGTGCAATGTTAATATATGAAAATCAATAGCCTTCTTATACATAAACAATAAGCAGAGGATATAACGGTAGAGAAAGCCCCATTTACAGTAGTAAAAAGATTAAATACTTAGGAATAATTCTAATAAGTACACAAAGGACAAGTATATGTGAGGAAAATTTGAAAACACTCCTGAAAGACACAAAAGTAGGTTTAAACAAATGAGAAAACATCCCTTGTTCTTGGGAGGATAACTCAACATTATTAATATGCCATTTATCCTGAAGTTAATTCATAAATTTAATGCAATCCTAATAAAAATATTAGCAAGCTATTTTATGGAGTCAGATAAGTTAATACTAGCAAAGTTCACGTGGAAAAATATACCTTCAAGAATAGCCAAGAAAAACTATAAGGAATAGTCCTACCAAACATTAAAACATACAATAAAGCCTCTGTAATTAAAGTGGTGTGGTACTAGTGCCTGAATAGGCAATTGGCCAGAGGAATAGGAGAGACAGTTCAAAATTAGATCCAAACACGTATGTGAATTATATGATAAAGTTGGCTTCTCAAATCACTGCAATTTATATAAATGTTGGTGGAGCGACTGGATAACCATTTAGAGAAAGATAAAATTAGATTTGTATCCCATAACTCACAAAAGAATAACTCCAAATGGATTAGAGATCTAAATGTGAAAAATAAAGCCATAAAAGTATCAGAGGAAAACAAGGGTGAATTTTTCTTTAAGCTTTTTGTGAGAAATAGCTTTCTGCTATGACTCAGACTCCAGAGGCAATAAAAGGTTGATAAATCTTACCACATAAAATTTTTGAAATTTTTAAATCACCGCAAAGCCAAAAGACAGGAGACCATCTGGAAGAACATATTCACAACATGTACCACAAAGGTTTAATATCCCAAATACAGGGAACTTTTAAAAACTGAGAGGCAAAAGATCAAAGTAGAAAAATGGGGAGGAGACAGGAGCAGACAATTCACTAAAAAGCAAAACATAAAAATGGTCCTCAGACATACAAATAATGTTCAAAGTCACTCATAATTAGAGAAATGCAAATTAGAACAACAATAAGAAATCATTTCTCACCTGTCAGACTGACAAACATTAAATAATGTGACAGCATGTTCTGTTGGCCAAGACTATGGGGAAGCAGACCTCCCATACATTCCTGGTGGGAAGGCAAATTGGTGCAACCCTTCTGGAGGAAAGTTTGGCAAAGTAAAACTATGTATGTGCTTACTTTTTGGCCCAGCAACCCCACTTCTAGAGATCCACTCTGAAAATACACTTCTGATAATAATAAAACACATACGCCCAAGGTTATTCATTGCAGTGTTGTTTCTCATTGGAAAATATTGGAAACACCTAAACATCCAGTATTTAGAGCGGTTGAATACACCATGGCACATCAGTAAGATGAAGCACTATGCAATAAAAAAAAAAAAAAAAAGAATTGAGGAAGAGCTGTATGGATGAAAATGGAGTGAAATGAAAATGAAATGAAAGTGAAATGAACATGAACACAGAGGACATACTGTTCAGTGAAGTCAGCAAAGCCCGTGTATCTACGGTAAACAGCTCTTCATAGAAGAAAGAAAAGGACACAAGAAAATGTATGTGTATCTGCACATTTGTGCAAAAGAAATGCAGCAAGGATAAACCAGAAATGAAAGAGACTGGTCACCTACAGAGAGTGGATGGAACAGGGATGGAAAGAAGACAGGAATGTAGTGGGGTGGGAGTGACATTTCTCCAGCTCGCAAGACCATAGTGATGTTTAACGTGCCCTTCAATGTCTGTAGTGAGGGCTGTCACTGTACTTGTGTGACTATATCACTGTGGACACTTGGTCCGACCCAGTGTGGAAATATTTGTGTTAAGTATCATGCAGTGTAGAAGGAAAATTTCTACTTAACAGCACTTGCCTATGAGTGCTGGGATATCAAAAAGGAGTACTTGTTTTCACTACAACAGTTCTAACCAGCTACAGATGTTTGAGAACCTTTCACTGTGAGGGACCCAGATACCAGACCCACACTGGACCAAACAGAAGACTGTTTTCTAACCCCAGTGAACAATGAGGATTGTTTTAACCAGTTCCTTTCTATCTGGAGCACGAGTGTCGCCTTTCTAGCCCTTAAAAAACCCTGCCTTTCCGGGTGTTGAACAATGAGAACACATGGACACAGGGAGGGGAGCGCTACACACTGGGGTCTGTTGGGGGGAAATAGGAGAGGGACGATGGGGGGTGGGGAAGTGGGGAGAGATAGCATGGGTAGAAATGCCAGATATAGGTGATGGGGAGGAAGGCAGCAAATCACACTACCATGTGTGTACCTATGCAACAATCTTGCATGTTCTTCACATGTACCCCAAAATCTAAAATGCAATAAAAAAAATTAAAAAAAAAAAATCCCTGCCTTTCTACCACAAGAGGAAACACTGGTTGTGCTCCCTTGCCTAACAAGTTAGGAACCAGCCTCAGTGGTTTTTATTTGTATTTCTTTTGCCTGTGATGGTCTTTGTTTCATTCTTTGTCAGCAGATAAGAGATATTTACATAAGCTGAAAGACCCATATCAGCTTCTTACTGAAATCTCCCAAGTCAATGTCTTGTCCAAATTGTACAGATGTGTAGATGAATTATTTTCATTTCATCTTCCTTAATTTCCTCTGCGTCATCCACAGATGCGGATGATATTGTACAATAAAATTATCAAAAGACATCAGGCAGAGACAGAAGCAGGAACTGAGTGAGGAACTGGTTAATTCATTGGCTGGCTTCCCAGTGCTGCATGGCCAACACACCATCTGTATTTTCGATTGCTTAAATAAAATTGTGGATACCTTTCTTCTTTCCCATTCACCTTGGGCATATTGTTGATGACCGTGACATTTCCCATTTCAGGAATGACCATACCTGAAGAAGACACTGATGTGGGACAAGGCAGTAAATATTGCCTTGTGGCAATTGGGAGACTCCAGGTAAGAAAAAACTCATAGCCTTTTAAATCTCAAATGAAGGCTTATTACCACAAAGTGCAGAAGACGGTGGGTCTGGATGCCTGTTCTGATCACCTGTGTTCTTGGTATTTGTTGGGTTTTGTGTCTCACTCTGTGGGACAAGGCTGAGGCCAAATCTAGAAGAGAAGGGGACTGTGAGCTGTAAGTAGAGTTGTTGCTGCGTTGAGAGGTTGCATCAGCTCATCACCCACGCTTGTGGGTTGCCAGGAACTTGACATCACATCCCCGCTTCACCCCCTTGACTATTTCCCCAGGGTCTATGGGATAAAGTCCAAGCTCATCATTAGGAGGGAATGTGTTCTCTTTCCAGGTTCACAAGGGGGCATAGTTTTAAGGGCAAGAACTTGCCAGCGCCATGCACCCCTCCTGTCTCTCTCCATCCAGGAGATTTAACGGTCTCTGTTTTAATTTTCACGGGCGCTGCAAAGGGTCAAAAGTCAATCACTCCAGCGGAAGTTCCAAGGAACTCCTTTCATTGGCCAGAGGTCTGGGAGAAGGTGGGGGGTTCCCCCAGGTTAGAAGTCCCCTTCTTCCACACCCCTTGGGACTGCATGTTTGGGTCCCCTTCTACCCTCGTGGAAGCCATCTTTCTCTCTCCTGGATTCCCATCCGGAGTCCTCCTTCATGGAAGTTGTCTCTCTTCTCCTTTTTTCCCCTCTTTTCTCTACCTAAATAAAATCACCTTTCTGCAACACTTCTTGGGTCTGATACAGGTATTGATCGACTTACGACCTATGCAACTTATGACCATTCAACTTTACGACCACAATCACTAGCCACCACTGCTCCGCGTCTGGCAGCGCAAACATTGCCCAGCTGGGCGTGCGATAGTGCGGACCAGCTTCTGCAAAATGGTGTAGAGATGATACAAATGGCATAAAATGAACAAGAAAATTATGATATATAACAATAATGAAAGAAAATTATGATAAAATATGACAAAGATTTTTATAACATCATTTCACAGTACTGTACATATAATATAGCCTACTCAACTTACGACCAAATCGTGTTACGACCGGTCTGTCAGAACCAATCGTGGTCGTAAGTCGAACACTAGCTGTATTTACTTCATGAGTTTACCACGTACCTGCAGTGGTCCTCTCTCTCATTCTTGAGATGGTGGAGACCAAGAACCTACAACATTCTCTCCGGGGAGCTGCGCCTACCCTGCACCCCAAAAAACCCAGTTACAATGACCTCATCTCCTTCCCTTCTTCCTCTCTCACGTCTTATTCCCACATAGCACCCTTCCCCTTTCCATGAACCCCCACCTTTGTGAGCGTTCACAGGCTGTTTTGCCTGGTATTCCCCTGTTCCCCTCTTCTCCTTTCAATATTTCTTATCCTCCTTATCTGCTCATCTTTCAAGACCCAGCTAAACTGTCTCCCTAATATTAGTCTAAATCAATCATTCTCTCCTCCTTACTCTCATAGCACTGAGCTCTACCCTTAGTTACCCTTCTTTCACTGTCTGTTGCAGGAAGTAAGTTGAGTGCTAGCTTATCCCCTGCAACTCCTCAAGGCCAGGGAACGTGTCTTTTTTTTTTTTGAGACAGAGTCTCTTCTGTCACCCAGGCTAGAGTGCGGTGGCGCTATCTTGGCTCACCGCAACTTCTGCCTCCTAGGTTCAAGCAATTCTCCTGTCTCAGCCTCCTGAGTAGCTGGGATTACAGGCGCATACCGCCATGCCCAGCTAATTTTTTTGTAATTTTAGTAGAGATGGGGTTTCACCATGCTGGCCAGGCTGGTCTCGAACTCCTGACCTGGTGATCCTCCCACCTTGGGCTTCCAAAGATTATGGGTTTGAGCCACTGTGCCTGGCCTGGAGCATATCTTTTACTATGTGAAAATTAAACGTGCTCAATGTCTGGCCCACACAGTAACCACTCATTCAACTGGACGGTTCATTCTTCCTAGGACATTGAGGGTCTTCCCTATGCTGAAGAAGAGAGACGTACCAGACCTGGTTAAGATACACTCATCTCTCATGTGGCTGGTTTCCTAGGTCTGACCATTTTCAGGCAAATGAATGGGCAATTTCATCCATGTATGACCAACACTGGTATTGCTTGCAGATGGGTGAAGAGAGAATCTTTGGGTAAATTCAGTTCACAAATATATATGCTCCAAGTATTTTAACTAGTTCCTTAGGCTCGTTTGCCATCCTTAGTAAAGGGAAGTGGGAGAAGGGAAGGGGATTAGCATTTATTGAGCACCAACATGAGCATGTGCCAAGGTTTAACATGCAGTATCCCTTTTAAGCCTCACAAACACCCTATGAGATTATAGGTTTTATTATTCCCATTGATTGAGAAGGCAACTGAAGTTCAGAAATGTAAAGAAAGTGGTCAACTGTTACAGTTAAAGATGGGAACAGGGATGTTTGAACACTTTAGAGTCGTTGTACTAAATGACATGGAAGGATCTTTGAAGTTAAATGCATGTGGATTGTTCTTCTCATCTCTGTTACCATCTCCATGTCATCTCTGTCAACTCCTCCTCAACTGTGGACTTTCCCCATCCCAGGTGACCAGCTCTCCTGTATGCATGGATATGAACGGGATGTCAGTGCCCACGGAGTTCTTATCCCGGCATAACTCTGATGGAATCATCACGTTTGTGGATCCAAGGTGTATTAGTGTGATTGGCTACCAACCCCAGGTCAGTAGATAGTTTTGAGCTCATGGCAATTGGCTAGAGGTTTAATTTTTATTAAAACATTCTTACCTCATTTGTTTGAGATACAACGCAATGGCCATGTGGAGAAAAATCATAAAAGCCCATGTACCCTGCCTGGATAGAACGATTGATATCTTTCCAAGTCAAGAAAGGAAGTTGTAAACACCTGCGCGATTAACATGGACTCTTTCTTCTTTGGATAGGTATCCTTTCTTTTGGATAGATATCCTTCCAAGTCAAGAAAGGACGTTGTAAACACCTGCACCATTCAACACGGACTCTTTCTTCTTTGCCCTCGCTGTTATGTTCCTCTAGTTGATTTTTCACAAACTGGAGTTAAGATGTTCTATTAAAAGGGGCTCTCTTATTAATTAATGTTCATCACAAAGCTCATTAATGTGAAAGACTGCAAAGCCTGGTAAAGATGCCTGCCTAATTTTGCCTAACCTCTCGTTTCTCAAGTGCATTTGGAAACTGTTATTTATCCAGGTGGTACATCTTTAGGTCTTTGTTCTGAACTCTTTTTTAAAAAGTCAACATCATGAGAAACAAAAAGGCAGAAACAATTGAAGAGATAAAATAATCATATGTCATGTAAGGGCCTAAATTGTGTCCTGGGCCTGAAAACATATTGATAGATAAAACATTTGGGAGACAACTGAAATGTTAATGTGTACAGAATAGTGGGTGATGTCATTGAATAATTGATTTTCTTGGGTTTAGTATAGCACATGATATAGCACATTGTCGTTTTGTAAGCTAATCTCATTTTTATGAGATACATGCTAAAGTACTTTGAGGAGAAGTAGCGTGATGCCTACAACTTACCTTCAAATGGTTCAGCAAGAAATTAAGTATATACATGCATATGTATGAACATATCCATACACATGAAAAAAGAAAAATGCGAATGTGACAACATATTGATAATTATTGAATATACTTGAAGTTTATTGTACTATCAACTTTTCTGTAGATTTAAATTCATTTAAAAATATAAAACTTTTTTTTTTAAAGAAGAAAAAAGATGTTTATTCTGAGGAACAGAGCTTGAGATATGTAGATAAGAGTATTTTAATGATGTGTATTTTAGAACTAGAAACAGCTCAAACTAGAACTGTTAGGACCCTGCATATAATTCTGCATCTCTAAATTCATGTAAACCTCGAGATTCTTGGATAGAATAATGGGATAAATTGATTTATTTCCAAATTCACTCCGACCTCTGATGGCAATATATTTCCAGCCAGGCCCATTTATCCAGTGGCACCTCCCATGGGCATCCAGTTGCTCCTTGGCATGCAGATAGGACTTCCCCTCCAGTGCCCGCATTAGAGCTCACTTAGGCCGTTTGCTGATTTGGGTTGTGATCAGTAAGTTAGTTTAAACCTTTTGCTGTTTAAGACACTTCCTGGCCAGGCATGTGGCTCGTGCCTATAATCCCAGCACTTTGGGAGGCTGAGGTGGGTGGATCACTTAAAGTCAGGAGTTAGAGACCAGCGTGACCAACATGGTGAAACACCGTCTCTACTAAAAATGCAAAAATTAGCCAGGAGTGGTGGCGCGTGCCTGTAATCCCAGCTACTTGGGAGGTTGAGGCAGGAGAATTACTTGAACCCTGGAGGCAGAGGTTGCAGTAAGCCAAGATCACGCCACTGCACTTCAGCCTGGGAGAGGAGTGAAACTCCGTCTCAAAAAAAGAAAAAAAGACACTTTCAACTGGACCACTTTACTACAACACTTTTGAAGTTATCTATAAACAATGTGTCTTATTCTGATCAGTTTCATTGTGAAACACACTTTTGTTCTGGGCTAATGCTGTGTCCTTTGAATGTAGCATAGACTAACAACAGTAGATAGACAGTAAACAGGCTTTTAACAAGTACAGTTATTTTATGATAACCTCATTTCTTCAGCCACAGGAGAGCTACGATTTCCACATTTAAACAATTCCAGTTTTCATACGCAACACATCTGTCCTCAGGCTATCATTTTGCTTTCTTTTTATGTTTATTAAAGTATGTTTATTGCAGTTTGCCTCTCCAAGACTAACAAAAATAAAATTGCATTTTGAAGCTACTGATGTAGTGCCTTAGCAAAATTAGAAATTGATATTGAGCATGCCAAAGGAACTTAGAATGAATACCAGGAAGCTAGTTCCCT
>NW_016107725.1:715980-723050 GCF_001604975.1 Cebus imitator | reverse complement strand
CGCTCTTGGCTCACGCAATCTCTGACTCCCGGGTTCAAGCAGTTCTCCTGCCTCAGCCTCCCAACTAGCTGGGATTACAGGTGTGCACCACCATGCCTGGCTAATTTTTGTATTTTTAAGTAGAGACCAGGTTTCACCTTGTTGGTCAGGCTGGTCTCAAACCTCTGACCTCGTGATCTGCCCGCGTCAGCCTCCCAAAGTGCTGGTATTACAGGCGTGAGACACCGTGCCTGGCTTGGCATTCACTTTTTAAATAGTCTAGGGTGGATCAGGCTAAAGGAGATGAATTAAAGAAGATGGAAGTGAACATTGTTGTCTCACAGTGAGTATATACATAATTACAAGTGGATCTGTGATTAGTAAAGCTTGTCTCTTTTATTTAGGATCTTCTGGGAAAGGACATTTTGGAATTCTGCCACCCCGAGGATCAGAGCCATCTACGTGAGAGCTTCCAGCAGGTACATACTGCCGGTGCCCACTTAAAGCTGATGCACAGTCTGGGCACCCATGGATGCAGCTGGCAGGACATTAGTCCTACTGTGTGCCAGGCAGGCTGCAAGGTCCTACCTATGACCTCAGTCAGGGCCCCTACTGGGAAGGCGCTCACAGTCTAGTAGGGAAGACAGACATACATTAATGAACAATTACTGTGTAATAGGAGAAGAACTCTAAAGGGTCATGAAGAAAGAGGCTGCAGAGTGCAGAGGCTGGAGAGATTAACTGTGTGGGGAAGAGGCAGGACTTGTTCCTGGGGAGAGAACAATTGGGATGGGTCTTAAAGGATGGGCATAGAATAAATGAGTGAACATTCCAGACAGAAGGGGCAGCCCTAGAGATGCAAAGGAGAGGATCCTAAGCAGTTCCTAGTGGCTGGAGTGACACTGGCCAACTTGTAGGAGGTAGTGGGCAGTGCTGATAAATGAGCCCAGTAGAGCCAAGTTATGAAAGACCTCTTAAGCCATGCCAAAGAAATAGATTCTCGCCTCAGTCAGTATGCATGGGCCAGCGCAGTGGCTCATGCCAGTAATCCCAGCTCTTTGGGAGGCCACGGCGGGCAGATCACTTGAGGCCAGAAGTTTGACACCAGCCTGATCAACATGGCAAAACCTCATCTCTACTGAAAATACAAAAATTAGCCGGGCATGGTGGTGCGCACCTGTAGTCCCAGCTACTTGGGAGGCCCAGGCAGAGGAATTGCTTGAACCTGGGAGGCAGAAGTTGCAGTGAGCCGAGATGGCACCACTGCACTTCATCCTGGGTGACAGAGCAAGACTCCATCTAAATAAATAAATAAAAATAAAGGTAAGTGAGGATGACTTTGAGGATTTTAAGCAGAGCAGTGTTTTGAAAAGCCACTTCAGTAGGCCAGGTATGCAGAAGAGACAGGTGGGGGAAATAACTGGAAACAAAGACGGGAGGCTTTTTAAATTGTCCAGGTAAAAGGTGATGAGGCCAGAATGTGAGCTGGAGCCGTGGGAATTTAAAATAGGGGCAGCTTGAGGAGACGGTTGTTTGACTGGTGCTGAGGCTTTGGATAGACATGGTCAGGTGAGGGGGGATTCAGGATGACCTGGGAACCTGAGAGCGTGGCCACCCCAGTAACAGTGTCATGCACATCGTGACTGTTAGCTGCTGTGTGCCGAGCACCTACTGTGTGCCAAACACTATGGGAAACCCTGCCCCATGTGCTGTTGAATCCGCACAGTAGTCGGAGGAGGTAGGCATACAATCACCACTGATGGTAGAACCCAGCACCAGGGTGACTCTTAACAAAGCAACCTAAATGGATCAAAACCCGTAGCTGGTGACTTTCATTTGGGAAAAATGTGAAATTGGAATGGTTAAACCTTGTCTTTTTGTGCTGTATGTTTGCTAACTGTGGAGATTATGATAAACTTTGCATCGTTTAGGATAGTCAGGTTTGGGTTGGGTGGGCTTCATTTTTCTGGGTTAGTGGAAATGGAGCTTTCACAGTGATGGGGCCTCCATTCGGTGCCCAGTAACTGGCCAGACCCATTTCACTATCTCACATAGTCCTCACAACTACACAGTTAAGTGTTGTCTGCCCCGTTTTTGTCACAGTAGACTCTGGAGGGTGCAGTTCCCTGCCCCAGGTCGCAGAGCCCAGGCCTCCTTCCCTCCAATGCATCCAATCACAACATCACACCCCGCACACAGGCCTCTCCATCCAGCAGCACATCAGAGGCTTCACACTGCTGACACTGTCAGAACCCGGTTGGTTTTGAAAAGACGGAGAAGGAATTGACATCTGATCCCACCCCGACATCCAGCTTAAGTAACTCTCACTCTGTGAGCGGCCACCGCATTCCTCCAGCAGGATGGGAGGCCGAGACAGCAATGCTGGAAGCCCCAGCACCAGCCCGGGCCACAGGGCACAGTGGGCAGCAGCCGAGCAGCCGCAGGGACATCCTGGAACATGCCGTGCCTTGGTCCCGTGCTTGTGTTCTTTGGTCTCCAGCCACCAACAGCTGAGGTGGGGATCAAATGTTGATAAAGGGAAGTGGCTTCTTCTTGCAAAAGCAGGGAGGTGGCTACGTCAGCTAAGAGCCAGCTCTTGAACTCTGGATTTGAACAAAAGCACTTGAATAGCCCAGAGGAGGCCCTTAGAACTTGATTGAGTTTGTGAGGAATTTGAGTTTGAGGGGGTGACAGCAAACCAACCAGGGGCCGGGAAACTTGCATCTGCTCTTGGATTCCTTCTCTGGGTCACAGTTTACCTATAGGTCAAAAACAGCTGAGCTCCGTGAAAGTGAAAGCAGGTTCCCATCTCACTCGTCTCCTTTCTGCTCAGGCACCTTCCATGATGATGAGGATGATGAAGGGGGCTGTTTTCTTGAAGAGCCACGCTAAGCTGGATTTTGTGCTTGGCCTCGGCCGTCCCCTGCATTCCTGGGTTAGGCACAGCATGTGCACTACCCTGGCCTGAAGGCCTGGACCGTTTCACTGGCACCATGCATAGCCACTCCCCGTGACATCTCAGGTATCCCAGCCTCCCAGGATTTGCCCATGCTGTGCCTTCTGCCAGGAGTGCCCTCCCCACACATCTTCACTTGCCAACACTTTACCCGCCCGCCAAATGCATTCCAAACTCTAGTTCCCTCCAGGAGCCATTTTCATGTCCTGACTGCAGGCTGTCTCTCCTGGCCCTCCTGGTAACCCCATGGCACTTCATCTTGAGTTTCTGTAGTGGTATTGAGCATACTCTCTGGATTACAGTTATCTATACGCTGATCCTTCACCTGCTGGCTGAGAGGCTCACTGAGGACAGCGATTGTGCATTGGCAATAGGGATTTATGGAAAGGGCTTTGGTGCCAGGTAGATCTAGGTTTAAGGTCACATAAGGCTTTATTTAGGCAAGGCATTTAACTCCTTTGAGGCTCAGTGTCCAGGTTCACAAAATGCTGTTGTGAGGACTGCCTGAGCTAACACGTCTAAGGTCCTTAGCCTATAACGTGGCCCCAGGACGGTGCAGAACTGTCAGCCCCCTTCTTCTGTTCTCTTTCCACAGCTCCTAAGGCTGAGCTTCTCTTTGCACAGCTCCTAAGGTGCTGCCTTCCATGTGCTTGTTGCATGGAGCTAACAAATTTCACACTCTCAGACATTCTAGTTAGAAGAAACAAACCAAAAAAAATCACCTCCTTTCCTCAGAGTGCAGAAGATGTGGGCTTTGAAACCTGGAAAACAGCCCCCTTCATCATCCTCATCATCATGGAAGGTGCCTGAGCAGAAAGGAGACGAGTGAGATGGGAACCTGCTTTCACTTTCACGGAGCTCAGCTTTTTGACCTATAGGTAAACTGTGACCCAGAGAAGGAATCCAAGAGCAGATGCAAGTTTCCCGGCCCCTGGTTGTTAATCTCTTACTGTTTCTAATTTATAAACTTAATCATAGGTATGTATATATAGGAAACAGCATAGCATCTACAGGGTTTGGTACTGTGCACAATTCCAGGCATGTACTGGGGGTTTTGGATTGTAGCTGCCTTGGATAAGGGGGCACTGCTGTATATTTTATTTATTGTCTTTTTCTTTTTCTTTTTTTTTTTGAGGCAGAGTCTCATGCGTCACCCAGGCTGCAGTGCAGTGGCGTGATCTCGGCTCATTGCAACCTCTGCCTCCTGGATTCAAGCAATTCTCATGCCTCAGCCTCCTGAGTAGCTGGGACTACAGGCGTGGGGCCCGGCTAGTTTTTGTATTTTTAGTAGAGATGGGGTTTCACCGTGCTGGCCAGGCTGGAGTGTATTTTCATAGAACAAAGGGGAAATCTGTGTAGCCAGGGGGACAATCTTGTGATTTGGAAATAAGATCTGGCTTCCTGTTCCAGCTTTCCCACCAAAGTTGTCTCATCTTGGATGACGTATTTAATTTCTCTGAATCTCAGTATTATCAGCTCTAAATAATAAAACTCATCTTACCAAACTCTTGTGAGGCTATTTCTGAAGCAATACATTTGAAATCATACCACAACATCAAAGGATAATAGATAGAAACCTATAAATAAATAAATGATGCACAGAAAGTTATCATTTCATTACGTCGCCTACCAGAGAGTCTACTGAATCCATTTTACGATGTTAAGCAGAGGTTAAGAAATAAATCCGTGAATACAATGTAGCTACATACCTGAGGGGGATAACTTGGGGGTGAGTGGCTGGTACCAAACCCAGAATACCCTAGCAGCCAAGCCAAAAAGAAAAACGCTCTGGCTCGCAGAGTTTTCATGATCTGATTTGTAAAAGTTAAGTTAAAAGTCCTGCTATAAAGCAGGCATTGACTGGTTGCCCTCTCACACCGTGGTTACAGAATGACCCAAATGCAGCGCCCCGTTCGTTGCACCCGGAGGTAGGCAGAGGAGGTCCCACTGCAGAATGGCTCTTCCTCTCTTATCATCTTTTAGCCACAGTGCCCCTATTCTGAGGTGCTGCTGGCCCCTGCCACCACTGCACTGCCTGCTGCCTCCCCCTCCTCCCGTTTGGCACCATCCTTCCTCCTGCTGACTTCCTTCTCCAAATATTTTCTCAGGTGGTTAAGCTGAAAGGCCAAGTACTGTCGGTCATGTATCGATTTCGCACCAAGAACCGGGAGTGGATGTTGATCCGCACCAGCAGCTTCACGTTCCAGAATCCCTATTCTGATGAGATCGAGTACATCATCTGCACCAACACCAACGTCAAGTACGTACTCTGCCATCTCCCCCTCCTGGGATCCACATGCGCTTGCTTGGGTCCAGAGCTGGCAGTTTTATCTGGAGCTCCTTTCTCCCTGCAGCTGGAAATCCCTGGAAAATTAAGAATAGAGGAAACTGACCGCAGGGACCAAGTCCCTCTTCTAATCTGTGATCACACTGTGATCTCTCAGTCAGCAAGCCCAGCTGCCACGGCCCAGAGATTTCCCGGCCCTGATCTGGGGTCTGCACATGGCCATGGAGGGGAGAACTCTTGCTCGCCGTGTTTTGTGCTGGGGGTATTATGACACCCAGGCCTAGCCCCACCAGTCATTTATAGTCCTTCTTCCATTTGTGCTTCACCCATGAGAACCGCATGGGAATGCTGCCTTCTGCACATATGCACGCGTATATGGGTTCCCATCACTGTTTCCCTCCCGTGTTCCTCCTCCTCTTTTCCCTCCTGATTTGTGAGAAACGAAAGAATGAGTGATGAGCATGACACTCCCTTCCCTTCAGTGCAAGGTACTCCAGTTTCTGTTCCTCTTTTCTTTCCCCTGAGCATGGACCCCACCCAAGTGGAGCTCTGCTGAGCCCTCCCTTGTTGCTTCCTGCTGCTGCAGCCGCTTGTGCCTGGTTTCTTGGTCCTACTGAAGCTGGAGGTGGAAGAAGTGAGGCTGAGCCTCTTGGCAGCTCTAGGGATTGGGACAGGGGACAGGTGTCCTGGGGGTTGGCACCTCAAGGACACATGATTTCTCCACTGCCCAGCGTGGAAGCATTCTTCCCTGCTCAGGGCCCGAGGATCCCAAGATATCTGCTAGAATCACCCGTGCCATATTCCATGCATGTCAGCAGTCCTGGGCTCCAGTCTTGGCCCCACCACTTCCTGGCTGTGTGACCTTGAACTTAGTCACTTCATCTCTTCACCTCCCTCATAAGGTTGCTGTAAAGATAAAATGACGTCAAGCGGTGAGCCAGACCCTGGGTCCAGCTTCTAGCACAGTGAGTGCGACCTCGGGCAGGCCATGCCTCCTCTGCATTTAGTCTCAAGGAAACACAAGGCCAGGGAACCAACACAAAGACATTTAGGCAAAAGGATGTCCGAGCAAATGCAAGCATGTGGAAGCCATGGCCAGTGTGTCGGGAGGGCTGTAGCAAGCAAGGGTGTGAGATGAGGCTGGCACCGGAGAACTGTCCCCAGGCCTCCCCGTCGTAGGCAGTGGTACCAGCATCCACCATTTCCCCCAGTTCAGCACTCAGCCAGGGGACCTGTTTCCAACCCTCCCGCCTCCTCCTCATCTGCCGACACCCCTTCTTAAGCCTCCCTGTGATTCGGAAGCCTCCAGGCGGTCACCACAGTCTCCTGTCACCCTCAGAACTTGCCTGGCTCTGCCCTCTGTTGCCAACTCTGAGCCCCTTGGATGTGGGAGTTCCCATCTGGACCCCCAAAGTCACCTTCTTTCCAGGCGACACCACCCTCTGCGTCCTCAGCCTCTGCCCTGCTCCTGCGCCAAAAGTCCCAGAGCTGGACAGATGAGTCCATGGATTTTTTTTTAATTTTAGATTCAGGGGGTACATACGCAGGTTTGTCACATGGATATATTGCGTGATGCTGAGGCTTGGACTTCAGTTGAAACAGTTCCCAGCAGGTGTTTTTTTCAGCCCTTGCCTCCCTCCTGCTCCCACTCCAGCAGTCCCTCTGTGTCTATTGTTCCCGTCTTTATGTCTGTGAGTACCCTGGGTTTACTTCCCACTTACAGGTCAGAACATGCGCTATTTGGTTTTTCGATTCTGCATTAATTCACTTAGGATAATGGCTTTCAGCTGCATCCATGTTGCTGCAAACGACATGATTCTGTTGTTTTTAATGGCTGCATGGTATTTT
>NW_016107725.1:694130-715902 GCF_001604975.1 Cebus imitator | reverse complement strand
TTTTTGAGGTAGAATCTCACTCTGTCACCTAGGCTGGAGTGCAGTGGCACTATCTGGGCTCATTGCAGCGACTTCCTGAGCACAAGTGATCCTCCCACCTCAGCCTCCTGAGTAGCTGGGGCTACAGGCATGTACCACCACGCCCAGCCAACTTTTTGTATTTTTAGCAGAGATAGATGGCTGGTCTCAAATTCCTGGACTCAGGCAATCCGCTTACCTTGACCTCCCAGCGTGCTGGGATTACACGTGTGAGCCACCGTGCCCAGCCCGCATTTTCTTTATTCAACCCACCATTGATAGGCACCTAGATTTATTCCTTGTCTGTGCTCTTATGAATAGTGTTGCAATGAACGTACAGTCCAAGTGTCTTTTTGGCAGAACAATTTATTTTCCTTTGAGTGTATCCCCAGTAATACAGTAATGGGATTGCTGGGTTGACTGGTAATTCTGTTTTTAGTTCCTTGAAAAATCTCCAAACTGCTTTCCACAGTGGCTGAACTAATTTACATTCCCATCATCAGTGTGTAAGTGTTCTCTTTTTCTCTGCAACCTCGCCAACATGTGTTATTTTTTGACTTTTTAATAATAGCCGTTCTAACTCATGTGAGATGGGATCTCATTGTGGTTTTGATTTGCATTTCTCTGGTGATCAGTGATGATGAGCATATTTTTCATCCGTTTGTTGGCTGCTTCTGTGTCTTCTTTTGAGAAGTATCTTGTTCATGTCCTTTGCCCACTTTTTAATGGGGGTTGTTTTAGTTTCTCAATGATTTGTTTGAATTCCTTGTGGATTCTGAATATTATTTCTTTGTCAAATGCATAGCTGGCAAATATTTTTCCCATTCTATTGGTTGTTTACTTTGTTTATCGTTTTTTGTTGGTGTTTTCTTTGTTTTTTTCTGTGCAGAAGCTCTTTAGTTTAATTAGATAATGATCAACCCCAGTTCTCATCTGGGGAAGTCACCTACTCTTTCTAAGCCTCAGTTGCTTCATCTGCAAAATGAGGAGAATGGCAGAACCTACTAGCCCAGCATCATAGAATTTTTCTGCAGATTCTGCATGGAGCTACTGCATATGACACACTCTACCATGATAGCAGACAGAGTCGGCCCCAGTAAATGTGGTCTGCAGCAGCTATCCCTGAGATTGGCAGCAGCAGCCGCAGCAACCCTGCCACCCTTGCAGCAGCTTGGCAGTTTCCTGGGCCAGCTCTTGCCTGCAGCCCTGGATCGTTTATGTTCGCTCACCTAAATGCCCTGTCTGCCTTCTTCCTCTAACTCTGGGCAGCTCACCTTGCCTTCCAACAAACAGAGACACCAGGACCCTCCTGGTGATTCTATCACTGTTCATGATTCTCTCCCTGCTCAATGCCCTCTCCTCCTCCATTTCCGGCTCCTAGCAGGGGCAGACCCTCCACCTTCTTCATCTCCCTGCACGTCCCTGGTCTCCTGTGACCCTCCCTTCTTGTCTAATCCCTCCTTGCAGGCTCCTTCTTGGGCCTTCACATAGGCTCTGACTTCCTGATCTTGGAGAACCCCTGTTCAGCCAACCCACCAAAGCTCCCCTCCCACCTGACCCTGCCAGACATGTCTGTGGGAACCTCCTTCTTCACCATTCATCTGTTCTTAGCCCCTTACAGCCTGGCTTTTGCCCTGAAGCTGTTGAAATTGTTTTCCCAGCCGCCTCTGATAACCCATATGAAATAACGTGTTCTCGCTGGTCCTTCTCCCCAGACTCTGTCCAACCAGCTCCTCTTTCTCAACATCATCCTTGGCTGACTTGATACTCTGATTCTTCTTTTACCTTTGTCTTCTAGTCAAGACTTCCTTGGTTGTAAGCAGAGCAATAACAAATGCACTAAGTTGTAGTTACAGGCATGCAAAAAAAAAATATTATTTTACTATTTTCTATGCTGATTTTATCTAGCGAAACTCAGCAAATGTGGCCAAATTAAGGATGTTTTATTATCTTACTTCTCCCAACATGGGAAGGGCGTGGTTCCACCACCAGTGCCAGGCTCATGTGTGGCCCGGCCTTGAAGAAAATAGGGAAGCTTGAGAAACGGGAGTACAAGCAAGCAGGGCTCTGGATTCCATGGTGCTTTCTTTGTTCAGCAGATGGGTTATGGAGGGTGCTGAGCATGGGCCTTTCAGGAGCTCTTGAGACAGGGTAACAGGGTGTGCCCGCTGACCTGAAGGAGCCAGGTGCAGGGCGGTGGGAGCCCAGAGGGAGAGGAGGAGGAAAACGCCAGCTTGGATCTGCTTAGCATCTGTTCAAGCCACAGCATTGTCCCAGCCTCACACCTCCTGTCATGGTCCCCCTCCAGCCACTCCCAGCTAAGACTTGGGCTCCAATAACATGGAGAACATGAGAAGGGGCAGACGGGAAGACAGGGAGAATGCAGTGGGGGCAGAGAATAAATGCTTCTCCCCCAGGGCCTTGGAGAAAGCATCTCCAGGAGATCGCCCTGCAGCGGGACTTGCAAGAAAAGAGCCCCATGTGAAAATCAACCCCCTGGCTGAGGTTTGCTTCATTTTTCTGAAAGGCAGGCAGCACTGAGAAAAGAGAAAAGCCGTCTTGTACCGGGGGTGGCCTATGTAGTTCATCCCAACAGCTGTGCATGCACCTGTGACGTTACGGGGATCAGGATGCCCCTCAGGACCCAGTTAGATCAGAAGCCTCCATCTGGTATCTCTGAACTGAAAGGTCCTGCATTGGTGAAGTTGGCTGGAAAAGTTTACTGTGGACGGTAGAGGGCAGTGACAACCATGGATGTGAACTGGCCAGCTCTTTTGAATTTGTGAGGCTGAACTTTGCCAGCAGTAGGCAGACTTGTTACGGAAAGATCCTTAAATGCTCTGTGCGGAGGGGAGGGGATGGTGGGGGGTGGGGGGTGGAGAGTGGGCAATTTGCAAACTCGGTTGCTTGCAGTCAAAAGCATCCAAAAGAAACTGCCTGGAGAAATTGAGTGTTTAATGTCAAGCATTTGTGTAAAGCCGCTACAAAGAACACCTCTTTATCACCCTGCCGTTTTTTCCTGTTCCATCAAATATGGAATGAGGTCCAGAAAAACACAGACTGATTTAACATGCTGGTCACACGGCACAACTTTGAAACGTGCCTTGGCACGAGGGGCCAACACTCTTTTGAGGCTGTTTCTTAGCTGGAGTCATTTCGGCGTTTTCACATGGGCACAACTGGCTGCTGTGCCTTCTTCATTTCCGATGTCTTTTTAGGGAAGTGATCTGCAGTTATCTCTGCGTCTGTTCAGGCCAAGTCCTCTCTCCTGTGACAGCGTCGTTCTAGTGTTGTCGTAACTGCTCCTGCTGTTTGTGTCCGTGTGTGTGTGTGTGTGTGTGTGTGTGTGTGCATGCATGTGTGCATGTGTTGTTAAAACACCATGCCCAGAATCACAGTTGAGTTTCTCTGAGCCGACTGACCATCACATGTCCTTCGTCATGCTTAGCAGTGGCGACCTGGTTAGTCCTAGGCAGGCGGTGGAGCATAGGGGTGGGTCCAAAAGAAGTCAAAGGAAGGCTGCATTCCTGGTCTCTGCAGAGCTGAGAGGCAGTAAGGGACTGAAACACCCAGTCACCAAGCCCCACGTCTGGGAGTTATCCTGGGTCCCTCCCTCTCATTCACCTCAACAGACAACCTGGCACAGAACCAGAGCCCCACAGGTTCTACCTGGGATTCTTTCTAGCCCATCTCCTCCTCTGCCTCTTTGGCCCTGCATTGGTTGAGGCCTCGCAGGTGATCATCAGTCTTCCTGACCATCTCCCCTGCCTTCCATCAGGCAGGCCCGTGCTAAGCCAATCCACGTGGCTCAGGAAGCAAGCTCACACACACACACACACACACACACACACACGTGCACACCACCCACGCATGCGCACGCACACGTGACTGGACCACGCTGCTCCTGCCGCTGATCAAATCAATTTCAAACCCCGTAACAAGCATTTCAAGTGCTTCACAATAGGCGGGCAGATGACGCTCAATCGGGGTGGATGTTATTAGCCTCCCTCCCCAGACGCCTCCCAGGGCCACGTGCTTCCAGTTACTCCTGGGGACTTGATTCCAGCCACCTTGGAATGCCCCCTTCATGGCTTCTTGCTCACTTCTCAGGCTGAGTAAAAACCCCTGTTTGGGGAGCATGGGGGAAAATTGACAGCATCTGGCCAGCCTCCTGCACCTCCGCCGCAGGAAGCCGGGTGTGTTCACTTTGACTCCCCAGCCATTGTCGCTCAGCTAATGGAGGGCGGCACTGGTTGCGGTGGGAACCCACTTCCCTCACATGTGCTGTCAGTCCGTTTTCTCCTGAGCAGCCGTGCCTTCTTCCTCTCTGGAATTTGCAAGCACACAGAGGTTTATTTTTATACCATTGCCGTGAAATGTCTGAGAAAACTCCCCAGGGCTCTTCTCAGGATGGGGCAGCCTGCCGGTCAGCACTTTCTCTTCCACACGTGCCCAGCTATGGCAGCAGAAACCCAAAGGCTGTGGGATGGATATGCTGATGTTCCGACCGCAGAGGCAGAGGGGATAGGATCCTGGGGATTTGCCAGCCGTACCTGCGACCTGATTTTCTATTTCCCAGTGAAAGAGCTTTCTCTGTTCTAGGAGCCCGAAAAGGAACAGATGTAAAAGCAAACCCCCAGCCTAATGCCAAGAGCCCTTATCACGGCCTTTATGCACATTAGAAACATGGGCCCTTCCTCCCCAAAACACAGACCTGCACCAGGGTGCGTGGCGTGTGAGTGGGGAGGGCTGGGCTTGTGCTCCGCTTCACCCCTTGGCCAGGCATCCAGGGCATGGCTGCATGACTCCACACAGTGGTCCGGGCCTGCCTCTGAGATTTGGGGCCTGGGTGGACACAGCTGGGCCACAGGTAGGAGTGGTTGTCATTTCCTGGAAAAATGTTTGTGGGTTGAAGGTTGGGCTCTGGGGAAGGGATAGAGAATGGTTCAAGGATTCCTGCCATCATGGGGAGTTCACTGCTTCTACCACACACAAATCCCAAGGAACAGATTTTTCTCCTTCCTGTAGCTCAAGATGCCCAAGGTACTGGGATCAAAGACATGGAATAATTGTCCTCGTTACAGCCACGGGCATTTCTTTTGGGCTGGGACAACAGCCTGGGACAGAGGCAAAAGAGCACAAGGTCTACAGCCAGACAGACTTGCGTTTGAGTCCTGTGTGTTCCATATTCTAGCTGCCTCACCCTGGATGCATCATTTTTATTCTAACCGTGTTACTCTGACACGGTTAGTTCAGACCCTGACACATCTGCACTTTCATCATTACACCTCAGTTGCTTTATCTCTAAAATGAGGATACTGCAGAGATGTGAAAACGTTGACAAAATGCGGCCGTCAGTCCTACATTCAGTGGAAGGTGATGGTGCCCCTAAGGTGTCAATCAAAGCAAAACAAAACAAAAGCTATAAAGTAAGAATAAAGTATAGAAAGTCATGCGCTTTTTTTTCCTGTTGATTATATTGATTCCTTTTTCTTTTCTCTTTTCTTTTCTTGGAGATGGAGTCTCACTCTATCACCCAGGCTAGAGTGCAGTGGCGCGATCTTGGCTCACTGCAACCTCTGCCGCCTGGGTTCAAGCAATTCTCCTGTCTCAGCCTCCTGAGTAGCTGGGATTATAGGCGCCTGGCTAATTTTTGTATTTTTAGTAGAGACAGGGTTTTACCATCTTGGCCAGGCTGGTCTTGAACTCCTGACCTTGTGATCTACCTGCCTCAGCCTCCCGAAGTGCTGGGATTACAGGCATGAGCCACTGTGCCCAGCTAATTCCTTTTTCAATTTCTGAAATATCAGTTTGTTTAGAAAATCATTTCTAGTGCTCCTACTTTGCTGGTCTAGCAAGTGTGGGTTGAGACTGCTTGGTGGGAGCTCACATGCTTCTGGTTTCATCCCTTTCCTTTGTTCTGGGCCTCCACTCCAAGATTAGGAGGCAGACTGTCCACTCGGATAGAACCTTGTTCTTCCTGCGTTGTAGTCTTAACTCACCACACTCTAATTGCTTGCCCATGTGTGTCTTCCTCTGGATACTGTCAGTTCCCTGAGGGCAGGCATCTCGTGGGTTCCGAGTCATCAGTCTCTCCAGTGCCTCGCAATACAGTTCAGTACAGTTCACTGAATGAATGACTCCTCCGGGCTGAACTCTAAACAGAATGTTCTCCGGGTCCTCCAACTGGGGTTCCCTTCAAGGAGACCTTCCTTTGTGGTGGGGACACATTCACACCAGGACCATCGACACAGAAGGCATGGCCAGAGGAGGAAATGGCATTCAGACCATACATCTTTTGCAAGGCTGAGAAAAATAGTTTATAAACAGAATCCAACTTAATTTTATGTTTCTCCAGGGGCAAAAGTTGTTCCCCAATGAAACTTATAGGGAGGTGCATTTGGGCTGTTTAGGGGTCAGGCTTTTTAGAAGTATTTCTGTCTGCGAATAGAGCAGGCTGCCTCAAAATGTACTGAGCTCTCTAGCAGAGAAAGTCAAGCAGAGACTGACCAGTTGCCTGTCAAAAGAAACGATGTACCAGGGATTGCTGTTACCAGAGGAGGGCTGTGGACCAGGTCACCTGTGTGCATTTGGTTCTTACGAGCTGAGAAGAGTCGGTAAATAGCAATGCATCTTTTGTGTCATCCAAACAGCCCACACTTAGAATGAGAAAATCTAGTCTTGCTCGGTCTTTGCCACTTACCAGCCTGGCGGCTGTGTTTCTACCACACACAGTCCAGGTACCCTCTGCCCTGCCTGTTTGCCAAATGGGATCCTTTGATCTCTGGCTCCTGGTTAAGTTTGGCCAGTGGAGGGACCGGCTGGCGACAAAGGAACAAGAGTGGAGGAGGAAACGGTGTTAGGCAACCTCGCTCACCACAGCTCTCACAGGTCTGATGGCTGCTCCCCCGGCTCCTTCCACCCTAGGGATGGGCCTGGCTTCCTGCTGTTGCTAGCCCAGGGGCTCTTCACCATTCTAGCATAACAACTATAGAAGCTCTTTCTTTCCCGAATGGGGCAGACAGCAAATCACCTTGAAATCAGAAGTATCAGGGCAGTCCTTGGTTCTGTTCTGTGATAGCCACTTGCCAGTTGACCAAGCTTGACAACCACTTGACCTCTTTGAACTTGAGTGTCGTAATTTTACTATGGGGGTAAAGTAACCGCTCTGAAAGCTTACTGCGAGGATTGGATGAGATCATGTAAAACCCTCCCGTTTATGGCCATACCTGTGAGGTAGCCCCTTTCGTAAACCTTCTTTAATCATCTCTATTGAGGGTGCCATCTAGTTTTTGCAAACTTCTAGCATCTCTGATCCTCAGTTTCCTCACGCGGAAAGGGGATTTTTAAAAAACCCACTTCCAAGGTGGCTGTGAGGTGAAGGTGAGCTGGGATGAATGCAGGCACCTAGCAGGGGTCACAGCAGATGCACAGGGACGGGTGAAGGTGTTACCTCTGCCTGCCTTCCACAGCCGTCCAACACGCCACCTCCTCCTGTGTGGGGCCCTACACATTCTCGCCAAGCCTGTGCTTTTGCTGACAGTTACAATTTTGTTACAGTTTGTGTTACAGTGTATTTACAGTTTACAGTTTTCTAGCCGTGTATTCTTGGTGGTTCCTCCTCAGAAAGCTGGTCCACCTGCCACACCTGCCCCTCCCCACCAGCCACTTCCTCACCCTAGATAACAAAGGTTTCCTCTCCCACCCTCCCCTCACTTCCTACCCGCAGAATATCTAGCCAGCCCTCCCTTCATCCCAGACCCAGATGAGGGGAGGTGGCCTGTGAGCAGTTCCTCCATGGCGTTCCCTGGCACCCTGTCCAGGACACAGCCTTGGGTGAAAAGAGTGGGACCACGAACATGTCAGAGGACACCCCACTGTGAACCTTCTTGTTTCAAAACAGACAGTGGAAGTAAGCAGTGGAAATCCAGAACCTTCCTGATTAATGCAGACACATGAGAGATTGTTTTTCTTGGTTTTAAATATTGCTCAACTACACAATGTTTGTGGCTATAATCGCAGCATGCATAATATATTGTGCTGCACTTAAACCTCTTCACACCTTTCATCATACCTTCCCGTGTTTCTGGACGGTCTTCACAGTGGTTGCTGTCAGTGCTGTGGAATAGCCACTCAGGAAATTAACATTCAGGATTTACAAAGTCACTCACCATTATAGTCAACTTTGCATGGGTAGCTCTTACTTCCTTCCACTGAATAATTTCCTTACTACAGCCCAGCAGCAGGATGATCACCTGGGGGAGTGTGAGCAAGTCCACACTCCCTCATCTGGGTCACCATATTGTTTTCTTTTTTTTTTGAGACAGTCTCACTCTGTCACCTAGTGCAGTGGCGCGATCTCAGCTCACTGCAACCTCTGCCTCCCAGATTCGAGTGATTCTCCTGCCTCAGCCCCACTAATAGCTGGGATTATAGGCATGCATCACCACACCTGGCTTATTTTTGTATTTTTATTAGAGATGGGGTTTACCCATGTTGGCCAGGCTGGTCTCGAACTCCAGACCTCAGGTGATCCACCTGCCTTGGCCTCCTAAAGTGCTGGGATTACAGGCATAAGCCACCATGCCTGGTCCACCATATTGTTTTCTGAAAAGGTTGTGCCATACACACTTCCCCAACACAGTGTGACCATGGTAGTTTCAATGCAAAGCCACCTTGTTAAACATATTTTTACCAGCCTCGCAGTTCAAATATTATACTTCAAAGGTGTTTTAGTTTACATTTATTTTGATTATTTTAATGGCGAGATGTTTCCCTAACTTGCTTATTACAGCTATTATATATATATGTTATTATATATAGATTATGTGTACATATAGTATAGGTGTATTTGTCCTTTATTTATTGCTTGAATTGCCTGTTCATATGCTTTAAATTGATTTGTGGGCTGGGAATAATGTCTATTAATGATTTGAGTTGCATAGTACCGCTAATAATTTTTTTGCCTGTCCTTGTTAATGATGTTTACAATTGAAGAGGATCCCGTCATTTTTTGGCTCAGAGCTATAGAGTTCACTTTCCCTTGAGAACAACCCCATCTTGAAACATAAAGCAGCCATTTCCCCCAACAAGTCATTTCTTCCCCAAATGCAGCAACGCCCCTTGGAGTGAGTAGTATCAGGTCAGTCCCTGGCTCTGTTCTGTCACAACCACTTGCCAGCTGGCTGACCTTGACAATCACATAACCTCTTTGAACTTCAGTTTCTTAATTTTAATATGGGGGTAGAGTAACACTATGAACGCGTAGTGTGAGGATTGGATGAGCGAATGTAAACACTGGCCCGTTTATGGCTAAGCGTTAGCTGAAGCCAACTGCTTCATTCAGCATTAAACCCAACTGCTTTTCTGAATTTGCCTTAAAATATTTGTTCTGTGATATCTTTTGACCCTGCATAAAATAAATTTACATGTCAAAATTGATTTCTTAAATAGTTGAGTATGGTAACCTTAACATGAAATGCAGCGTCTGGAGTCTTGATTTAGGGCATTGAAAAGAAAATAATATAATTTAAAATGGAAAACAATGTAGACCTCCATCGGCTGTCACCCACCCTGCCTCTGAGGTGTGGGAGAAGTCCTGGCTTAGCCCTACGGGCACCCCTTCTGTTCTTTGTGACCCTCCTTGTTATCTTCTTTCACAGGCAGCTTCAGCAACAGCAGGCAGAGTTGGAAGTACACCAGAGAGATGGACTGTCATCGTATGACTTATCCCAGGTGACTTTCTGGAAAACCCTTTCCCTGTTGGAATTGTCTCCAACCCAATGGACTGGGGACTCAATTCAGCCCTGAGCTTGAGCCCCTCAGCCCAAAGGGTGCTGTTGCCCCATCCACCCACTACAATGCAAAGAGCAGACCTACAGGTCCCCTGGGGGTCTGCTGCTGTCACTCCTGCCTACAGAATTAAGCCATGAAGAATGTGTGAGGACAGGGGAAGAACCAGGGGCCACAGTCAACCCAAGGGCTGAAGGACATTTCTGAGGACTGTGCATGACCTCTAGTGCAGACATGCTCAGAAGCCAGCAAGAGCAGCTTCTGATCCCCTTGGCCCCTGGCTTCCTGGCCATTTCCCCACCTCTGTCTGTGTCCTCTCCTTCCTCAATGCGCCTCTTCCTGTCATGCTCTGAGCCTCCCTCTTCTCCAGCTCTGCCTCCTTTCCTTCCTCTGTCTCCTCCTTTCTCTTCTCACTGCTTCTGGTTGCTGGCCAGACGGAATCCACGGGGGTTGATATTTGTTCCCTTTCCTAAGTGAAACATGGTGTCCCCTTTTTCTGATATTTAGAGTAAGTTGACTGTTGTTCATTTCTCTCTCTAAGAAAGTAATCAGGGTGACTCTGTTGTCCTTGCTGTGACCTTCAGTTCACCCGCCCTCTGGCTGTTCTTGGCTTTCACAAATAGAAAAGCTTCCCACCTGATAAAGTGTTCCAGCTCATTATGCCAGTGATTCCAGAAGGAGGGGCCCTGATGAAGGAGGGCTGCTGGCTCCTGGGGACGCGTGTTCTGTGCCTTATGCATGAGTTGCTGTTGTGTTTTAATGCACAAATAGGTCCCCGTGCCCAACCTACCAGCCGGTGTTCATGAGGCCGGGAAGTCTGTGGAAAAGGCAGATGCAATCTTCTCCCAGGAAAGAGATCCTCGGTTTGCTGAAATGTTTGCAGGAATCAGTGCATGTAAGTTTCCAAATGGCACTGAGGTTTTGAGAGTGTGGGGTATACAGCTGCTTTCAGGCCATCTACAGACAGCCACTCTTAGAAAGAGGGGGCCACGGAATGTGAGTTTTGAGTAACCATGGTAGGGTGTAAAAATACGTGAGTTGGAATGAATTCTCTCTACTGCTAACCTTGCCTCTTATATATCAATTACCCAGGGTAACCAACCTGGGGCCTGGCAGCTCATCGTTAAAATGTGAGCAGTTGGAACAAATGAGCCACAAATTCCATTGTGCTGTTTAGTTTTATTAAGCCAAGACATGTCTCTGTAAAAAGTTGCAATCCAATCCCTAACACGGAGGACCACATTTTAAAATCAAAATACACAGTAAAAAAGAGAAACAAAAATGATCCTCTATCCTACCACCTGGATATAACTGTTTTTAACTTTTTAAAGTATGTTCTATCTTTTTCTACACATATGTATTCTTTTTTTACATGAAATTGAGCTCACAGGAACTTACTTTTTTCACGAGTTTATTATGAACATATTTCCAGATTATTAGACAACCTACGTCTTTTTTGTCACTTGCGTAGAGTTCACAGGATTGATCCTCTCTGGTGGTCATTAGGCTGTCTACCTATGTCAGTACTGCTATTAGAGGAGACGGTGTGGTTCTAACTTAAGGTGTCACATGGGGCTGGAGTGTCCGGCTGCCTCATTCTCCCACTCAGATTACCACTGAAATTAACAAAATGTAAAATTTGGAAAGATCTTTGTTGGTTCCCAAATCAGAAGAAAGATTCTATTTTCATGTGGTCAAGGAATTTTGACAAGATACACTGGAGTCAGGATGAGTGGAGGGGAGAAACCAGTTAGCTTGTGAAGAGGAAGCAGGGGGATCTCTGTCGCTGGAGGGAAGCCTGGTTGTGTCCGCCTGGGGCTAACAAGCTGAAGACAGCGAAGCCCGAGGTGAAGACAGATAGGTCTGTGGCAGGAGGGAAGGGAGCACACCTCGGCCCTCTTGATGCCAGCATGTTGGTGGAAGGTCAGAGCCTCCGGGAGCTGGAGCTGCCTCCTGTGAGAGCAGTGAGTGCCAACACAGCACCAAGTCCCGTTGTCAGCACACAACAAAAAAACGACCCCTCAGCACAACGGGGGAGCCCCCCGCTCTTGGCTCCCATGGCCACCCAAATGTGCCATCCACCCACATCCGTATTTCCTCAATTTTTCTAGAGAAATATCATTTCATCCAATAAGAGGAGACAACAGCATGTCGAAAAGGTTTCTTTCTTCTCTAGATAAGCCTGAAATATTTGACCAGAGACCCACAGCATCTTGGAGAAATCCAAACATAGACACTTGTCGATAAAGCTAGCAAAACAGAAAAAAAAAAAAAGAAAGAAGAGGAGAAAGGGTCCAAAGGAAGGAATGAGAACAAATGTCCTCCTTTGGAAACGAGTTTTTCTGATAAAGAGGAGAAGGTTCAGAGAATCTTCAGTATCTCTTCTCTAGGTGATTCCAGGCCGTGCTGCACGTCTGAGAATGAGTTATTTGATGTGGGGAAGGTAGTGTTTAATAAAGTGGGTCAGCACAAAGCAGGCTAGTGTTATAGAAATCCAAGTCAGTGAATTAGAAACGTGAATTTTCCCAAAATACAAAAACTTGAGTTTTTCAAGTGAAAGAGCTCAGTGAATACCAGACAAAAATTTCAAAGAAACTCACACCTAGACATAATCTGTTTTATTTACCTGTTTAAATTTGAAGAAAGGAAGAAAAATCCTGCAAACATTGAGATTTAAAAAATTACCTTACTTACAAAGGGAAATCGTTTGCTAACCTTCACCAAGATATTAAATGCCAGAAGTCTTGGGAAGGTGGTGGGGATGGGGGTGGGAGCACAGGAATAAATAGAGAATTAGGAAGAATATATGACCCTGAAATTTTCCACCAGCCAAGCTGCTTTCCTATTTGGAGGACAACAGAAAGATGTTCACAAACATACGCTGTCTACATATTCTTCTTGCAAAAAAACAATTTGTAAAATTTTACTTGTTTATGAAATGAATCAAAATACAGAACACAAGAATGGAAGTGATAGGTTGGAAAAGCAGTGAGGATGAAAAATGAAACTAATACAACTGAAAATTAACATAAAAATTATTAGAAGATACAAAACACAGAAACATTAAATAAAAATTAGAGTCTAAAACCTCAAATCAAGAAATTCAAAGATTTCTTCACCAAAGATCCAGACTCGTTTTGGAGTGGGGGTAGTATTAATAAATAGATAAAGATTTATCATCAGTGAACATCAAGAATGAAAATATGTTGACTCCCAATCAGTAGCTCCTGAAGAATATGCTGCCAAAATATGATGTAATGAAAACAAGCTGAAACCTAAAAGAAGGGGTGGCAGAGACGCTCTGCAAACCCAAGAAGGAAAGTAGGATTGTCAGTGTCGCCAAAGAAAAATTCAAACTGTTCAGTGGGCAAAGAGGCTTATTTTATTTAGATAGAAGATGTTAGAGACTGTAGGGATGAGATGGGTAGACATCTGAAGATTCTGGGGCACTGAGGGGGCATTTTGGAGAGCCCCGGACACCCTCAATGACCAAGGGAGGGACAGCTGTCACACTGGAGCCTGCTGTCTAGCACACTGTGACCATTCATGTTCCCACTCCTGTTTCTCCACCTAAAGTGAAGATACTGATGTCATAAACATTGAAATATATGAAAGCCAAAATAATTCAAGTCACAGCAAGAGGCTGATAAAGCCATATTATAGTGAAATATTTCAGTAGGCCTTTCTCCATGTTTAACAGGTCACATAGATCAAAATAATAAAATGGAGAAAGATATAAAAGACTGAAAACTAGAGTCAAATATCTTCAAATACAATTATATATAATATTATAATACATATTATTGCATATAATTTTATACCCTTCAAATGTTCCGGAGCAGTTAAAAAGAAAATGTGTTTCTGATTTACCCAAACCACAAAAAAACTTAAACACACAAGGAAAAAAAATGGGTTGCATTAAGTTTATTTTTTTATTTTTTTGAGATGGTGTCTCATTCTGTTGCCCAAGCTAGAGTGCAATGGCGCAGTCCTGGCTCACAACAACCTCTGCCTCCCGGGTTCAAGTGATTCTCCCTGCTTCAGCCTCCTGAGTAGCTGGGATTACAGGCGTGTGCCACCATGACAAGCTAATTTTTTAATTTTTTTAGTAGAGACAGGGTTTTGCCATGTTGGCCAGGCTGGTCTCGAACTTTTGACCTGAGGTGATCTGCCCGCCTGGGCCTCCCAGAGTGCTGGGATTACAGCCATGAGCCGCCACACCCAGCCTGCATTAAGTTTAGAGTCAAGAGAAGTACCTAAATCTGCCTTCTTCCTGCAAGGTTGAGCCTCAGCTCTCCCCTACACCAATCTTGCTCTTTATTCCCAAGATTCAGGATGTTATGATTGGGTTAGACGGACACGGGCACACCCGGGAGCTCGAGCTCCTTTCATCCTGTAAGGATTTTCCACTGCCTTACAGCGGTCACTGCAGCGGAAGGAAAGGGACCGTGAAAACTGCTCAGTGGCTCCTTTTTATTAAAGCCTCACAGAAGTTGTCTCCATGCATGGGAGTCAGCACATGGTCCCGGCAGCCTGGTCTCTCGACCCCAAGCCCATGAGCCTGAGCGTTTATCACTGCTCATGGCCACGCAGAGGGACCTACCCATTCGGCCCCCCATCACCACCAGCAAGCCAGATACAGGAGCAGACACGGGGGCTGCCTGGGCGCAAAATAATCGCCATGTAACTGACCTTTATTTCCTTTATTCCAATATCTCATTGTGGTGAACATCTTAGAGACTGTAGGGATGAGATGGGCAGACATTTGAAGATTCTGGGGCACTGAGAGGGCATTTCAGAGAGCCCTGGGCACCTTCGATGACCGAAGGAGGGACAGCTGTCACACTGGAGCCGGCTGCCTAGCACACTGTGACCCTTCGTGCTCCCACTCCAAACCACACAAAGCACCTTCTTCCTTGTGGAGCAGCCAGCAGGGTCTTGAGCCCGTTTCTTCAGCCTCTCCCTGTGGGTGAGCCGACTCTGCTCACCATTCCGCGGTGGCAGAAAATCATGCGTTATTGCACCTCCTGGCCAGGGGCTGAGTGTTTTCAGTGTTAGAGGAGCTCAGTCTTTCAAAGAAACCCTAGTGGAAAGCCAAGACACACAGGTCTGGGGCTGTGCCCTGGACATCACCTGCTGCGGCACCTGCTGTGTGAGGATGGCAGGGGTAGTCGAGTTCCAGGGCTGTGGGAAGACCTCTGGGCTTGCATTCATGTTCTGGGCCCTCTCTTGCTGGCTTGGGGCTTTGGACAAGCCACGCCTCACCTTTCTCATCTGTAACAAACAATAGCAAACTTTTAATTGTTTGAACTCACTGAATTCTCCATACAGCCCTCTGGGGAAGATACAATTATTCTCACCTCCTTTCTGTTAGGCAACTGAGGCAGGGGATGAGTAAATAACAGTCCAAGGTTGCACCTCTTACCTTGGAGCTGGGTTGCAGACCCAGAGAGCTGAGCTCAGAGCCCATCCTCTTCACGGGTACCCTGTGCTTCCTCACTCACAACTAGAGGACCTGGAATCCCTACCCTGCCGGGTTGGAAAGATTGGATAAAATAAAACAAACTCTCATAATTTTTTTTTTTTTTGAGGCAGAATCTTGCTCTTGCTCAGGCTGGAGTGCAGTGGCGTGATCTCGGCTCACTGCAGCCTCTGCCTCCTGAGCTCGAGTGATTCTCCTGCATCAGCCTCCCAACTTGTTGGGAGATGCCCGCCACCACGCCTGGCTAATTTTTGTATTTTTAGTGGAGATGAGGTTTCACCATGTTGGCCAGGCTGGTTTTGAACTCCTGATCTCAGGTGATCTGCTCGCCTCAGCCTCCCAAAGTGCTGGGATTACAGATGTGAGCCACCGCACCTGGCCTCATTCATTCTTTTAGTCTTTCCCACTCTTCAAGCAGCCTGTGGCCTAGCCTGGGGGTCAAGAATAAGAGCCCAGTGCCCTCATGCCAGGGAGGCTCCAGGGGAGACGAGGAGGCAGGAGGAGAGGCAAGGCCGAAGAGACTGTGTACAGGTGGACTGCCCCGACTCCCATCCTCCTGTCCCTGTGCCCACCCCTGCACCTGTTCTTGGGGCAGCCACCTCAGTGGTCTACAGAGCAGGGAACCTTTGCATGTAACGCCCGCTCTGCTTTTCCTAGCGGAGAAGAAGATGATGAGCTCAGCCTCTGCAGCAGGGACCCAGCAGATCTACTCCCAAGGAAGCCCATTTCCCTCCGGACACTCCGGGAAGGCCTTCAGGTATGTGCCGGCAAGGGGGTACAATGGCTTGGGAAGATGCTCCCTCGACAAGAAAGCCCTGGGTCTCAGAACACAGCTCTGTGGACTGTAAGCATGAGTTGGTGGTTACCAGTGCTCAGGTCCTGGGCGAGACTGAGGGTTCCGGTGGCTCTGCTTCTGCTCTGTGAGCCCTCCATGAGCTGCCATAGAGTCCTGGTGTCAGTTACTCTTTCTTGGATGTGAACAGCACCAGCCACTGTGTTCTGTAGCAGTGATTGGGAGAGGGGAATGAGTTGCCTCTAGCCAGGATCCAAGCAAGGTGGGGCTGGGTACAGCTGACAAGGTACCAGGAGTATCCTGCCATCTGCCACCCAGAGGCCACGGCCAAGTTCAAGGAATAGTGGGCAGCTCAGTCCATCATGCCTGGGCCTCATCCTAAAGGGCACTCGAGGCAGGGTGTCCAACCTTCCCAAGGCGTGCTTCTTAGCATCAAGGGCATCTGGTAGGTCATTGAGGAAGCCCTCGCATCATCACTGGAGGTGAGGCTGGCTCTGCTGACTTCTGGAGCCAGGAGCATACAAGAGCAGCCAGAGAAGAGGTTGACAGCTCTTGGGGAGGGTGTGTGGGCACTCACCTGTGCCCACCGAACACCCTAAATTCCCTAGGAGAAGCGTCTCAGACCCCATGCTCAGCAGGGCAGGGCTCCTCCAGTGAGGTTGACCAGAGCCTAAGCACAGCTTCCAGATACAGGCACAGACCAGGAAGGCAGGTGGGGTTTTCCACCCAGAGAGAGGGCCCTGCCAAGGGACTGCCCTAGCCATAAGGAATGCGGGTCTCTCTTCCACGCTGCTTTGTGGCCACCCTCCTGGAGAAGCAGCATGTAGCTCAGCAGCCGTGGCCCAGATTAGCAGTCACAGCAATGACTCTGGCCACGCCTGCAGCGGAGTCTCGCTGAATTGTACACTGCTCTGAGGTTCTGGGGAGCTCTGGCCGCAGGCAGCGGCTCTGGTCTGGGGACAACAGACAAGACAGCAGCTCTGAGTGAGCAGCCCCTAAGCCATCGTCACTGCAGCTGGCACTCTGCTGAGCAATACTCAAGCCCTCTGGACTTCTCTTGGCCGCTGAGTTACTCAGCTACTCAGCACGCATTGACAACAGTCCATGCTGCACCCAGTGCCAGCCCTGCCCGGGTGCTCATGTTCATGGGGTCCTCGTGACACTTGCTGCTTGTCCTCCACTCTGGACAAAGGGGATCAGGGAGGGTGCGGCAGCAGGAGCAAGGAGGGGACAGTACAAAGGTGAGGGGACAGTCCATGGTGGCATGACTCTTCAGCTAGGTCTGAAAGCAGAAGTCAGGTTCTGCCTCCTGACCAAGGCGGAGGCGCAGGGGCCTGAGGAGTGTGCTGGTGAAGGCTGGGAAGAGGCGTTGCTAGGGGAGGCTACACTAATGGGAGAAACAGAGGATGCAACTGCAGCAGCCGTGGGGGCCATGCTGCGGAGGACACCATCACTGATGACGTTTGGGAGAAGAGTGAGGCTGCAGACAGTGCTGGGGCGGATGGTCCAGCGCGAGGCGCAGAGCCTGGGTGAGGCTATTGTCGTAGAACCCAAAATGTAGGGTGCACAGGGCAGTGATGAGTGAAGGGGCAGCTGGCAGCATGGGGAAGGAGTTCAGGGAGTGTCCGAGCACCTGTGCAGAGCCTAGCATTGGGGGAGGCACTTGCTGAGCTCTAGTCTATAAAATGAATAAGTAACTCTGTGAATTAAAGGATGCCTGTCGGGGCTTAAAGCCTGTGGAATGGGCAGAATTTCCTACAAGTCTGAAGGGTCTGAGCTGGCTTGGGATGTGCTAGGCTGCGGGATGAAGGACCCTGAGGCCCAGCACAGCCATAGGGAGCCCTGGGCCACTTGCAGAATGGTGCCGCTGGCACCCCAAGTGCATCCTCACCCACAGCCCTCCCACTCTGGTCCCGCCAGTTTTGACCCCTGCCTGTCTGTACTGAGGCAGGCAGCTGTAGCCCAGAGGCCCCCAGGGAGGGCTGTACAGAAGGGCTGGCCCTTTGCCCCAAGAAGCCCATCCCTTTCAGCCAAGGCGCCTTTCCTACTGGCCGTCAGTGCTACAGCGGTCTTCATCCATCAGTGTTTTGGGGAGGACACCGAGGGCTGGGGGTCTGTGGGAGAGGGCTCTACTAGACATTAGTGACCAGAAAATGTCCTGTGAAGCAATATTTTCACCAGGGAGGAGAATGGGAAAGGAGCCCTTACGTTAAATGAGGGACTGATTGTAGACTGATGGAAATGGTGGCTCCTTTATACAAGCGACTGAACTGTTTTACAACGATCAGCACCAGAACATCTCTGACATTCTTGGTTTCTCCCTGTTTTAAAAGGGATCAGACAGCATAGGAAACTTATTAGAATGCAATAATAAAATTGTAGCCAGTCTCTCGCCTGCCTTTAACACGGAGCTGAAAATCCACCTGGACCAAAAGCCTTCTGTGATGAGCCCCCTTCTGCCCTACCTGACGGATTCATGGGCACCCAGCGCACTACCCTGCATGCTGAGCTCGTCCCAAGGAGGCAGGAGGAGGGGCCTGACACAAAGTAAAAGCCTGCCCACCGCCTTTTAGTCTTTGATGAGCTTCTCGTGTAATCGACATAGCCTGGAAAACCTCATGGAAGAAGTGCCTGGTGGTACAGACAGTGCCTGCTGAGGAGCTAAGCCGGGTCAGAGATTGAGCCTGCAAAGGGCATGCAGAGAGCAGGGCATACAGCAGGGGCCTAATAAAGACACATTAAGTTAAGTCGAAGGTGAACTGAAGGTGGGAGAGGTAAGCTCTGGGTAGCAGGACTAGGCCCCTTCCAGCAGGTATTCATTGAAAAGCTTTTCCATTTAGCACTGGTGGCCTGCAACCTATTTCCTGAATCCTTAAGCTTCCTGAGTGCCCCAAAGGAACAAATTAACCAGAGCACAAAGGAGTGAGTGAACACCGAGACTGATTTTTATTCTAAGAAGCTTCTCTCTTTCTGGGAACCAAATCATCTGTTGAGAGCAGAGGATGCACAGGCGTAGGATAGGGGCTGAGGAGCGTGCGGGAGACCCTGGAGGACGAGGAGAGGAAGTACCAGCCATGGCAGGACCACTCAGCAGGGCGGAGGAAGCCCTGCAGGGAGAGGAGGACAGCTGAGGGGCTCTGAGGCTCACCATGTGTTAGTCATTTTCTCTAGTGACACAGTGGCATGCTGCATGGAGAGCCAGGAAGGTGGCCCAGGGCGGATTACGTGGCTGGCTGGGCAAGTGGACTCACGCAAACCAAATGCTTCCTCGGGATAAATGTATTTTCCTCTTTTCTAGCTCTTCCGTGGTTCACGTGCCTGGAGTGAATGATATTCAGTCCTCCTCTTCCACGGGCCAGAACATGTCCCAAATCTCCCGGCAGCTAAACCAGAGTCAGGTGGCGTGGACAGGGAGTCGTCCGCCCTTTCCGGGACAGGTATGGGCATCTGTGAGGGCCTCTCCCCCGGGTGCCAAGGAGGCAGAGCATTCCGGGAAATGCCTTCTTGTTTGGATTGCGGTTCTGGGGATCGGTCAGCTCCTAGGTGGCACCAACCACCCTAACAGCAGCTGGGTACTCAGGAGCGCCAGCCACCCTCAGGGCACTCCGAGAGCCACACCGCATGTGACGTCAGCAGCTGTTTCCCTTTATAGTCATGCCCTGGGGCAGCTGGCAGGAAAAGGTACTGCAGGTAGAGCCCCCCATCAAGAATGAGCCCCTCACTACTCTGGACCTCTGACTGCTCCTGCTCCAGGAAGGCATAAAAACACCCACCCTTGTGATACCCCCGACCCCCTCGTAGTCACTATGAGGGTAGGTGTTGATTGGGCCGAGGGAGTTCTGGGTGTTTATAATGCCAAGGACTTGGTAACCAGACGCCAGAGGGCCCGGATCCTTGTAGCCCTGGGGAGTAACTTCAACCACCGCCCCAAACATCCCGCACTTCCTGAGCCTCACACACGGGGCTGATCCCAGGCCTGTGCCCAGCCAGAGAAGAGGGCCATGGGGAGTCACTATCAACTCAGAGCAGGCACTGCCCCTGTGAGCAGCCTGGGGCATGGGTGGGGGCGGGGTCTGCTGGTGATGCTTTCCGTCTCTGCTTTGTCCTGATTGTAGCAACTCCCATCTCAGTCCAGCAAGACCCAGTCGTCTCCCTTTGGGATTGGAACAAGCCACAGCTACCCAGCAGACCCCTCTTCCTACAGCCCCCTCTCCAGCCCAGCCACCTCCTCGCCAAGCGGGAACGCCTACTCCAGCCTTGCCAACAGGACTCCGGGGTTCGGTAGGTGGGAACGAGGGGGAGAGGTTCTGAGAAAGCCAGCAAAAACGCTTTCTGAACATCCTGAAGTCAGGAGGCTGAACCCCAGCTCTCAGGTACCAGAACAAGGTCTGGAGGTTTCCGAGCGCCTCCTCTCTCTCTGGCTATGGGGAGGCCTAAGGTGATCCTAAGAGACCGGGGGCGTAGGCCTTGGGTTTTTGATTTGACTTTATCGTTTTCAAGGCACTGGGACTGTGTTCTTGTGTGTGATGTGATCTGAATACATTTTAACCCATTATGGCCCCTAGCAAGGATTTCCAGGTCCTCCAAGTCAAAAACATTATAGGCTTGTTTCAAGAAACTAGAGCATAGCTATAGAGACAATCAATTGCATAAATAACCCTGTAAAGTTTTCTCTCTTTTAAATATTAAAAACACCTATCTTAGCCTTGTTAGTGGGGCCTCAGGCCTTAGAGGACTAAGGAACCACTGTGTCCCGTGCATTTCTGAGGATCGCAGGCCTTGCCCACTCTCTGCGTGTTTAGAGACCTCCTCAGCATGTCTCCCAGGGCCGGGGCTCCACTCCACTTAGGACAGGCTCGGAAGGAACCCACGGTCCTGGTAAGAAGACTGAGCTGCTGCCTGCTTTCTCACAGTGAGGTCACTGGGTGACACCAAGCAGTGTGGTTCATAGAGCTTTTCTCTACAGAATTGATTCCTCAGATGAGCGTGAAGCTGGGCTCACACACCTGAATTTCCCCGTGGCAAGTGAAAAGCTTCCATTACAGTTGCTTGTCTATCAGCCTTACGAAAAATGCTGTGCAGGCCGGGCGCGGTGGCTCACGCCTGTAATCCCAGCACTTTGGAAGGTCGAGGTAGCGGATCACTTGAGCCCAGGAGTTCAAGACTAGCCTGGGCAACATGGCAAAATCCTGTCTCTATAAATAATAATAATAATAAGGCAGGTGTGGCAGTGCATGATTCTCAGTTCCAGCTTCTCAGGAGGCTGAGGTAGAAGGATCATTTGAGCCCAGGACGATGAGGCTGCAGTGAGCCATGATCACACCACTGCACTCCTGGTGTGACAGAGTGAGACCCTCTCTGAAAAAGCAAAAAAACAAAAGAAAGTAGAATGCCATGCGGAGCCCCTAGCGCATAATGGGAAGTTGTCATCTGCTGGCCAACTCCCCCACCTCCTCCGCTAACAGTGGCACGTCTGCCCCACTCAGCCCAAGGTCTTGGGGCACAGCGCTTCCTGATGCCATGCTCGTCCCTCCAGCCTCTGTCCCATCTACTTCAGCACAGCACTTCCTGATGCCATGCTTGTTCCTCCAGCCTCTGTCCCATCTACTTGCAGCACAGCACTTCCTGATGCCATGCCTGTCCCTCCAGTCTCTGTCCCATCTACTTCAGCACAGCGCTTCCTGATG
>NW_016107725.1:686031-693436 GCF_001604975.1 Cebus imitator | reverse complement strand
CTTCCTGATGCCATGCTTGTCCCTCCAGCCTCTGTCCCATCTACTTGCAGCACAGTGCTTCCTGATGCCATGCTTGTCCCTCCCGTCTCTGTCCCATCTACGTCAGCACGGCACTTCCTGATGCCATGCCTGTCCCTCCAGCCTCTGTCCCAACTACTTGCAGCACAGCACTTCCTGATGCCATGCTTGTCCCTCCAGCCTCTGTCCCATCTGCTTGGAGCACAGCGCTTCCTGATGCCACGCTTGTCCCTCCAGCCTCTGTCCCATCTACTTGCAGCGTGTTCTCCTGTTCGCCTGTTAAGTATTCTTGCCACATGATTCACGTGAATCACTTGCCACATGATTCCAAGTTTGGAAGCACAGCACCCTGTTTCAGGAAGGAGAGACCCCACGGCCGTTGCTTTCAAGTCAGCCAGGCATTCAGCACAGTTACCACCTTAAGCTCAGAATCCTGTTTCCCAGGCAGCATCCGCCTTCCTGCAGTCACCTGAGATCCTTCTCCACATCTGGTTCCTCACCTGGGTGTGGAGAGACCCCTTTGCCTCCTCTTGAAGGTGGGTCTCGTAGACTCAAGGCACCCTGGGCACCTAGTCCTTCACAGAAGCCCATGGGCCACCTGGCACTGATCTCAAAAAACCTGCAGTGCCAGGCCCTGAATCAGCACTGGAAAACAGAAGGCAGGAGACCTGGTCCTCACCCAGAGAAGGGCACAGTCCAGAGACTGAGGCAGGGGAGACAGACAGGTAAAGGGAGGCGGGCAGGGCAGTCTGCAGATGTGACAGCCATGGTCTGCGTGGGGGATCTTGTGGCTGCAGGCCAGGACACTTGTTCTGTCTGATGGGTCGACAGAGGCTTCGGAGCAGAGCTAACTCACAGCCCCGGCAAGGTCTTGGAGCGTCCCACTGTGGCTGTGACAAGACAGATGGGCAGGCCACTTCCCTGCCCAACCCATCCAGTGCCTTTGCTCCGCGTCTAGTCTCCACTAAACAAATGCCAGGCCCTGAAGTGTAAATGGAGGACAAAAGAAGGACAAAGCCCTGAGCTGAGGCCACTGCACCACTGATGGCCAAGAGCAGGCTCAGCACAGATGGGCTCCAGGTTCAGCTGCCATTTTTACATTTGCCTTCGAACTACCTCACACTCAAGTGACAACAGTAGTAATGGTACACCCTGCCCTTACTGGGTGCTTATTATATGCTAGCATGTAGCATTCATTCAGTGTTTACTACAGCCCTAAGAAGGAGATACCATTATTATTCCCATCTCACAGATAAATAAACTAAGGCACAGTGAGGTCAGATAACTTACCCAATAAACTAAGGCACAGTGAGGTCAGATAACTTACTATAGCCGATAAGTTTATCTTTGTAAGTTACCCAGGCTAACTTACTGTGGCCGATAATAACAGAATCATGCCCATGGAGCCAAGACTCAAAGCTGGGCAGTACATGTGAAACTGCTCCCATCCACTACTCCGTGCTTACCATCACTGTCAAATCCATTCACAGGGGATCTCAGAATTAAGCAGGCATTAGATACCCCAGCAGATGTCCCTTGATGTACATTCATGAGAAAGCGGCTGGAACCCTCCCAATGAGGGCGTGGAAGGGAGTATAAAATGGAGAAATGAAGGACTGAGAACTTTCCTATGGCCCTGACATTAGTGCATCACGTGTTACCTTTGGCTGCAGCTGTTTGAGCAGAGCAGGATGCAGGTAGAGCGTGTTGAAAGCCAGGCTGTGGTGGAGTGAGCAGGTGACGGAGTGGGGAGGAAGCTGAGGAGAAGAGCAGGAAGCGGGGCTCGGTCTTGGGATGGAGAGGGAGACCTCAAGGGGGGTTGCTGTCATCCTCTGTGATGAGGACGCTGCTGGAGGAGAGCTCTCAGTACAGGCAGAGGGGACCCAGGATAAGGCGTTGGGGTTCACATCAGAGTTGTAGGGGGGCCTGGAAAATGAGTGGACACCAGGAAGAGGACCCGAGGGTTGTTTGTTAGTGAGGGTGGTTACTCCTGAGGGCACAGTGGAAAAGAGCGCAAGGAACAGAGCAGGTGAGAATCGGTGAGTGGAGAAGGAATGCAGCAGTCTGCTCTATCCATGGTCAGTTTCACTAATTATTAAACAAACACAAAACAGACAGTGTTTACATTGGCAATGGACGCACACCCTAGCCCGGCAGGGCGCGTCTGAGTGGCTTCCCTGTGGCCTCTGTGCAGCCCTGGGGCCTGTTGGTGTGACACTGATGGGTTCCCAGGCATGGCAGCACCCCACGGTACCTGGCCTCAGTTCGTTATCTGTGGCCAGAGCCGACAGCCCAGACAGGTATCGCAGTGGATCCCAGCCCCACCCCGCCGGCTCCCCACTTCTGGCTGGCTGGAGCAGGCAGGGCATTTGGAACGCCTGCTGAACAGACTTGCCAGGTATCACCCAGTGGCAGCCCAGGGGCAGACATCGAGCTGTGACAAACATAGCATGTCACTTTTGAACAGTGCTTCAACTGTAGCAGACTGCTCAGGATAGCTTTGCAGACCAAGTTTACACACTGAATGAGACAAAATGCCCTTGCCCGGGTCTCAGCCCTTTCTGTGAAACGCATGCTGGTTTGTTCCACAAGCTTTCAGGAGTCAAGACAAAGCCTTTCTTCCATTTCAGGCCTTTCGAGTTATGTTGAGCTTTGCTGCTTTCATATTTGTGTTTCCAGTCTTAGTTTCATTTTCAGTTTGAGTCCAGTCACAGCAAAAACCTAGCCATTTGAAATGTAGCATCTGTTAGAAAACCACACAGTCCCTTTACATGAGCCCTGAAAAATCCAAGCATTTATTCCCTTAACAAAGGAAGTGGGGAAAGTGTTGTGCCTGTAGGGCCCAGTCAGGAGACAGAAACCATGCCAGTAATTTGAACAGGAAGAGTTTAAAGATGTTTTGGCTCAAAAAGGTGGTAAAGAAGGACCCTGAGGAATACAGGCATAGTAAACCTGGGCAGCAGCTGCTCCCTCTTGGGCTAAGGGAAAGCAGACAAGACAGGAACTAAGAACTTGGAAGAGGAGACCGCACCCCACAAAACCTGCGGTTCAGCTCTCATTGGAGAACGTGCATCTGTCTTGGTGACACACTACAGAGGCTCCCCTGGACTGCAGTGTGTCTGTAAAGCAGCCTGCCAGCTGGCTGAGAAACTCAGTAGGGGGTGCAGATGGACCAGAAATGGTCTACAAACTCAACCACCAGGTGGCCAAAATTTCCCCAGGGAGTGCCCACAGGTAAAACTGATTGACAGGACGCCGCCTCTGGGTGGTAGAGAAATGTCCTGAGAGGGAGCACCCTGGCCTCTTGCACACGGCTGCTAGGCATGCTGCAGGAGCACAGAAGCACCTGACCCAGGAAGAGAAGCCACTGGCTGCCGTACTTTGCTTGTCTCTCCAGCGTCCTCTGTTGACCAAGCCTGACACTGCGCTCGCTGACAAAGGAGAAATGTTTGCAGGGTGCAGCTTCAGTATCATGAAGCAGGCCAAAGAAGGATGGATTTAGAGCTAAGAGGCAATAAATTGGTAACTGGCAAAAATGTATACGACCTGAGTCCTCAAATTGCCCAGTTTCTTTTGGTCTCCACTACTGCCAGGCATCTGCTCATTGATATGACCTTGCTTCTTAGAGAAATGCAGGGAGCCAAGCACACAGGTTGTTCAAAGAGAAATGGCTCAAAGGTGCTGCCGTAGACCAGGTTTCCATCCCCTAACTTGCTCCAAGTGTGGCATATACATACATAGGGTCTAAGTTCCATTATTTTCTTAGTAGCATGCTTCCAGACTAATGTCTTGGCAAGCACCAACATGTCCACAGTTCCTTGTTCCCCACGTGCTTCTCAGTTAAGGGCGAGATCTCTAAAGCAATTCATCCATGCATGACCCAAGTCAGATCAAGTCGATACAGATTAAATCAGGTCACAACAGATAAACCAACAACTCTGGGGATGAACGTGTTAGCTCCAGAAACACATTCCAAACACACTGCCCTTTTGTGAAAGAGCCATGTCCATCCCAGCCTGCCCCACCCAGCCCATATTATCCAATTGAAAGAATTTATTACTCCAGGCTGGGCGTGGTGGCTCGCACCTGTAATCCCAGCACTTTGGGAGGCTGAGGCAGGTGTATCCCTTGAGGCCAGGAGTTTGAGGCCAGCCTGGCTGACATGGTGAAACCCTGTCTCTACTAAAAATACAAAAATTAGCTGGATGTGGTGGCATGCCCCTGAAGTCCCAGCTACCCCAGAGGCTGAGGCAGGAGGATCACTGGAACCTGGAGGTTGCAGTGAGCCGAGATTGCACTACTGCACTGCAGTCCGGATGACAGAGTGAGACTCTATCTCAAAAAAAGAAAAAGAAAAAAATAGAATTTGTTATTCCAAAAATATCTGGAGTGGGAAATGAAAGGTATAATTCAAAAGAGGGGAGCAGGGCAGGCTGAGCACAGGCAGGAACCGGTAGGATTGCCATGATCTGAAATGTTTGCAGACACCATGCACCGTCTTCCTCCCCAGCACCTGCCCACAAAGCTCAGTCCCAGACATTTTTACCGGTGCATTGTGGGGAATTATAGACCTCTCCATCCCTAATACTAGTTAGTGTTGAAAAGGTGGGGTCTTAGCCAGAAGGCTCAGGGAGTCTGTGATCCTTGCCATCAGGCATGGTTTTCTTCTGCCTAGAAAGCATTTGTAAGAGAACCAGCTGCCTTTTGGTGCCCTTTGTTAACTATCTAGCAGGGTTTCTCAGCGTCAGCACTAATGACATTTTGGGCTGGATAATTCTTTGTTGTGGGGGACTGTCTGTTCCTTGTAGGGTATTCAGTAGCATCTCCCAGCCTCTACCTACCAGCATTCCTCTGTTTATGATAATGACAAATGTCTCCAGACATTGCCAGATGTCCCCCTTGGTTTTCCGGGGCGGTGGGGGGAGGTGCAAAGTCACTCAACTGGGAACCACGGAGCTAAACCCAGCCACATAGGACCTCCGAGCAGGACTTCAAGTGAGCCTTGAATGTCACGGCAATTTTCAAATCAGCTGAATCTCACAAGGAAAAACGTTAATGAAAGGAAAATGATGCCATTGAGCTTCAAGTTTTTAAAAAAGGAGGATGTCATCTCAGACCTACCACCTACAAACCCACAAGCTCCTCAAGGTTCTGACCCGTGGTCCGCAAACCCACGCAGCTGGTCCAGGTGGTATCGGCCTATAACATACAGTCTCTCTGGGCTGGGAGGTGGCCCAGGCACCAGCAGGGCTGTGGCAGCCTCACCTGTGCTCAGAAAGCACCAGAGAGAAACAGCCTGGCTGGAACTCAGCTCATAATTTATGACTATGTAGGCAGCTTTGGAACAATAAAGTAATACGAGGACTCTGGTGACCACTGGTCTTTCTTTTTCCCCAGAAAGAGGCTTGTAGGTACACTGTGGGAGTGGGACACAGGAAGCCCCTGCTCCCCATTTATATGCAGCCCAGGTCAGTCAGGTTTAGGTTAACAACCCACAGTGCTCTGTCATCCAGGAGAGATTATGTTGAAGTTCCTGCTCATTATCTGGTCAGAGTGGTCATCAGTACAATTCAGGAGAAAAAAATAAATAAACTTTCAGTAGCAGAGCCTGAAAAGAGGACTTTCCCCTTATCTATTCCAGCACATGGCCAGTGAACTCACCCTTCAGGTCATCTGACTGGATGTAAGTTCTTTAGGAAGACGCACATCTGAGTGAGGCCCCATGCCCAGGTCCTCCCCTGGCGGCCTGAACTTCCCTTTCATGAGTAAGAACTCATAGCAGTTCTGCTTGTCTAGTGACTTTCTCAGTGGCCAGGCTTGACCACCACTGTTATTACCAACACACTGCCCAGAATTAGGTATAGAGTAGGCCCTCAATTTAAACACTGCATCAAATGAATGCATGTGGCCCTTCGGGTCAGAAAGACCTAGGTTCAAACCTTGGGCCTGGCATTTGTGGGCTAAATGAGTTGGCTAATTCCTTGGTGTCTTTGAGCCTCTGTTTCCTTATCTGAAAAATATGGATAATGGGCTCCTAGCTCTTAGAGTCAGAGTGAAAAAGAGAGGAGTTGAAGTGATGTAAAATACCTAGCGTGACTCAGGTGCACATGCTCAGTGCTCCCAAAATTCTTCCTTGACTATCTCCAAACAATCCAGTTCATTAATTTTTCCCCTTTGCAGAACATTAAGAATTTTTATTCTGGAATCTTATATATGTAATTAATAGAACCAAGTACCCCAAATATGAATAGAGAGCTAATCTTCCTCTAACCATTATCCCCTCGACTCTACCCATCTCTGGCTGTCAGTAAGGTAAGACTGATGAGAGAATGTATGCTTATTTCATTCTACCCAGGAAACCTCAAATGCAAATAGAAATAAAAGTTATGGAATGTTCATGTTCTTCCTCCCTGCTCCCATCTGTCCCTCCCTCTCTCCTTCCCCTGTCCTGCCCTCCTTCCCTCCCTCCCTCCTTCCTCTCTCCCTCCCTCCTTCCCTCCCTCCCTCAGCAAGTACTTACTGAAGACTCCTGTATTCCAGGCACTATTTTCAGTAAAGCCTGGGGTAGACATAGATACAGTCCTCAGCTTCAAGTCCTCACAATTTGGAGTAAATCAATATAGTGTGATGGGCCACAGGCAAGCTAGAGGAGACAGTGACAGGGAGTCCGTCATACAAGGTCACCCTTGATTAGGGCTTTGAACCTGACTAGAATCCTCTAGGCACAGAGAAGGGGAAGGATGCACATGACAGAGAGAACACATGTGCAGGAGCACGGAGATGTAACTGTGTATGGCGTCATGGGGAACATGCAAATATTGTCATGGGCGAGAAGGGCTGGAGTTAGACATGAAGTGGGAGATGAGGCTGCAAATAGCTCCGGAGCTTCATGCCAACTCTAATGAATGTGAATGTTGCTGCATAGATTGTGGTCAACTACTGAGCAGTCTGTACGCAGCGGACTGCTGCTGGAGGGAGATGACCCCAGTAGCTGTGTGGTTATGGGGGCAGTGGGCGTGGCTATGACTTAGCACTGGCGGAGGCAGTGAGAATGGAGGAAAGCAGGGCGGGGGCTGAGAGATGGTATTTCAAGGAGTGGGGACTCAGCAGACCCCAGCACTGATGAGACATGAAGTGGGCGTGAGGGGAACGAGCCTGTGCTTATGTTCTTCCCTCCAGACTGTGTGAGGAGGCGAGGTGATGGCTGTACGCATGAAGATAATGGCTGTAGGCAGGGAGGTGATGGCTGCAGGCATGGAGGTGATGGCTGCAGGCACGGAGGTGATGGCTGCAGGAGGTGATGGCTGCAGGCATGGAGGTGATGGCTGCAGGAGGTGATGGCTGCAGGCGTGGAGGTGATGGCTGCAGGAGGTGATGGCTGCAGGCG
>NW_016107725.1:555258-685806 GCF_001604975.1 Cebus imitator | reverse complement strand
GTGATGGCTGCAGGCATGGAGGTGATGGCTGCAGGCGTGGAGGTGATGGCTGCAGGCGTGGAGGTGATGGCTGCAGGAGGTGATGGCTGCAGGCACGGAGGTGATGGCTGCAGGAGGTGATGGCTGCAGGCACGGAGGTGATGGCTGCAGGAGGTGATGGCTGCAGGCATGGAGGTGATGGCTGCAGGCACAGAAGTGATGGCTGTAGGCACGGAGGGTTTCAGGTGAAGGTGATGGCTGTAGGCACGGAGAGTTTCAGGTATCTTCGTACTGCCTAGACGCACCTCTAGGCAGGGACGGATGGAACCAAAGCTTGAGAGAGAAGCTGGGATTGTCAATACCACCAGAAACATGAGTTTATCGTCCTTAGCTCTTCCCTCTCATACCCCTCAGCACAGCCAGTAATCAGTCACCAAGACTGGGCACCTCCTTCTCCATCACATCTGAAATCCACCGACTGCTCTGCAGCTGGCTTTTGTTCCGTGTTCTGAGCCACGTCAGTCCTCCTGCAGGGATTGCTGCTGTGGCCTCCTCCTGTCTACCTGCTTCCCTTTCCTCTTGTCTACCCCATTCCTTTCTCGGTTGGTCTGCTTCCCTATCTTTTTGTCCACCTACCCATGGACCGTGTCCTTCCTAAGCAAACACATCTGTGTGCATACTGCTTCTGCTTAAAAACCTTCAGTGGTTCTCTGTTGTCCCCAGACTCAGTCACGCTGATGGTGTGGAACCTGACCCCTGGCTTACCCTCCAGCCTCACCTCTTAACGACTTGCCTGATTTCACTCTGCTCCTCTTCCATCCTGAACCAACGGTAGATGCCTGGATGAAACAAGCCCACTTTGATGTCATGTCTTTGAACAGACTGCCCCTTTTCTCTGCAGCTCTTTTCAACCTCACCTCCAAGCTCTATACCAGATCAATTACTACCTCCCCTTCTGGTGTCATCTGAGATCTCAAAAGCCTTTTCTGCTTGCCATGGCTAGTTAGGTATCCCTCGTAAGGGTTTTTATTCTAGTTCTGCTGACTCTGTTGGAGCAGCTCTCACCCGTGCAGAATCACCGGCTTGTTCTCTCTCCCAGCCACGCTTCATGCTTATCAAGAGAGGAACGATCTTATTCTCCAGTGTATGTACAGTGCCAGCGTGGAGCCCATGTCAGAGCAGCAGCTCAGGAAATATTTGCCAAATGAATAAATGAATGAGTCAGTTCATGAAAATCGAAGAGGTGATGTTCTTCCTGCTTGTTGACGAGAGGGAAGGCCTGACACAGACCCCTGCTTTCAACACGTGTCAAGGGACAGGGTCACTTACAGTAGGGACCACGAGGCACAGGAGAAAGAGCAGTGTAAGCAGTAGTGGAACCAAAGCAAGTTCAGTCCCAGAAGTCAACAAGGCAGTTCCAAACAGAATGACCAAGGGCGTTGGATGCTCAAGAGAGATTGAGAACAGGAACTCTTCAAATGCTATTGGGTGGGGCCTGGCAGTAGAGAGATTGCACAGGGTTGAGAAGGGAGGAAAAAGGGAAGACACTGTGTGTGTGTGTGTGTGTGTGTGTGTGTGTGTGTGTGGCTGTAAATGCTGATGGCAAAGGGAAGAAGAGGCAGGTATGTGCCTTAAGGAGGAAGGGCTGAGGGCATTGATTTGTGATGGGCAACCCCACAGGAAACCACTGTCAGAGCAGCATCCTGGGTGACCCTACGTGGCGGTCATCTCCTGAATGTGTTAGGACACTTCCCCAGTCTGCCATATCCTTCCTTCAGCACAGGTGACTGTGTCCTTCCACCCTGCCATCAAGCAACATGGACCCACTGAAGGCCCCTTCCTGTGCTCAGCCTCTGCAGGCTTCCAGAATGGGGCAGGTGCCTGTCAGGTGGGACTTTCCTCGTGGCTCCAGCTCGTGATGCTGCTGTTTTAACTTTGCCACAGTTATGGACCCGGCCTGCCCTCTGCTGAGCCAGTTACTGAGACCAGTGGACACGATTCTATGAAAGAGTTCCTCCCGGCCCTGGGAGTCTTGTGTGGGATTATTAGGAAAAGGCGTTTCACATTGCCAGATGAATTTTTTTATGGCAGAATCCTATGTGCACAGTAGGTTTAAATCCCTCTTATGCTGAGGAAGGGAATTGTACCCTGCCTCAATTTTATAGAATTCTTTACCAACTGTTGTCATCATGCAGAGTTTGAAAAGCACTGATAGTAAGGCATTAAAGAAACCTTATGTATTTTATAAAAGCCCTTTATGTCTTACCCATTATATATGAGTGGATGAGTGAGAGAGAGAGAGAGATAGGGAGATTCTTCTCCCTGCATACTTCCTAAACTGGCCTCACATTAATGCAGCGCCCAGGTCAGGCGTTGGATGGGGCGTGAGGCTTGCCCATGGCCAGCATGACCATTGGAAAGAGTAGTATGGGACAAGATGGGGCTTGTCTTGCCACCTAGAGCTTGATAGAGAGCCCATTGTCTCCAAAATGGTACTGAATGTTTCAAAACAAGAAAAATAATTTCTAAGATTTTTGATGTTCCTTCAAGTTATCCTCTTTGAAGGGTATTTTGTTAAGCCTCCTCTTTGGTTGAATCTCAAAAATGTTTTGCACAAAATTCCACTTACTGAATAGGCGCAGTGGCATTCATGCAATCCCAGCACTTAGGAGGCCAGGAGAGGAGGACTGCATGAGGCCAGGAGTTTGAGAGCAACCTGGACAACATAACCAGACCCCGTCTGTACAAAAAAAAAGTTTTTGAATTAGCCAGGCATTGTGACACCAGCCTGTAGCCCCAGCTGCTGGGGAGGCTGAGGCTGGAGGATTGCTTGAGCTCAGGAGTTCAAGGCTGCAGTGAGCTGTGATCGCCCCACTGCACTCCAGCCAGGGCAAGGGAGGAAGACTCTGTTTCTTTTTCTTTTCTTTTCTTTCTTTTTTTTTTTTTTGAGACAGTCTTGCTCTGTCACCAGGTGCCAGGCTGGAGTGCAGTGGCGCGATCTCGGCTCACTGCAACCTCCGCCTCCTGGGTTCAAGCAGTTCTCCTGCCTCAGCCTCCCAGGTAGCTGGGACTACAGGCACATGCCACCACACCCAGCTAGTTTTTTCTTGTATTTTTAGTAGAGACGGGGTTTCACCATCTTGATCAGGATGGTCTCGATCTCTTGATCTCGTGATCCACCTGCCTCGGCCTCCCAAAGTGCTGGGATTACAGGCTTGAGCCACTGCGCCCAGCCAGGAAGACTCTGTTTCTAACATGTAAAACAAAATTCCACTCGTGTTTCCTATTTTTTGTTTCTTTCATTGGCAAGTTTTTTTGTATAAACTGTAGACAGAAGCAAAGTGGCTCTCATTTATAAATGAGTTTGCTGATTCCCACAGAGGAATCTTATCTTGTCTGACCAGTGCCCAAACTTCTTCCCCCTCAAACAAACTGATGCTCAGAAAATACTCCGCCAAAGAGCCAGGCAGGAAAAGACTGTGGTGCGTGGCTATGTAGGAGGACCTCATATAATGCATGTATGGCTTCCGAGAAGTGGCTCGGGAGGCAGAGGCTGAGGTTGGTCGTTCTCAGGGAATGCCAAGGTGAGGCTCTTCTCTGGCGGGGCCAAATGCCTTTAAAGAGCATTCCGTGGACCGAGAGGGAGTCAGGAGCAGGGAGGCAGGCGTGTCTTCCCCCTCGTGCCAGCACTGTACTGCCGAGGGCAGACCCTCCCTCACCCCATGCTCTGCATCCCACGGACAAGCCCCTTGCCCCCAGATGCCCGCAGGAGGCCTCTGTGCACAGTCGTCAAGTGCAAGGAGAGCTCCAGGGCTTAAAGCACCTCATCAGGGTGGCTCTGGCCAAGTCCCTGCACCACTGGGCAAAGGGCTCCTGTGTCCCTTTGATCCTCTCCATTTATGTGCTGCCAGTCAGTGAAAAAGACGAGGACAGCAAACGACGCGCCTGCTCGGGATGGCGCGTATCTTCCTTTCAAAAGCGGGAGCCCTCCAGCTGCAGTGATTCTTAGGTCTCGCGGAACCACGGGATGGCTTTTAAAGGAAGTGTCCTGTATGTCGGATCTTTCAGCTGAAAGTGGACAAAGCAGCGGGCAGTTCCAAGGGCGGCCCTCGGAGGTCTGGTCGCAGTGGCAAAGCCAGCACCATGGTCAGCAGAGCGGTGAGCAGCACTCCCACCAGCAGCCCGGTCAGACTGAAGTGTTCCAGGTAAATCGAGCCAGCACCGCCTTCTCGTAGGTACCGGCGCCTTCTCTCTGCTTCCTTTCCCCCTCGGTCTCTGCCGCACCACCGCCTGCCCGATAGCCATCGTGAGTTCTGGCCCAGCCTGGGCTAGAGGGAGTCCAGGAGTAGAAGTCCCCATCCTACCCAGCCAGAAACGTCAGGTGCATGCGGGAAGGAGAAGGGGCATGCACCTGACGTGTAGCCGGTGAACTAAGCCGTACAATAAGGGAGGCTGCAGTTGGAGACGCTTCCCTGCCCCAGACTCCAGAGCTATCCTGGAGAAAGGGATGAAGCCAAGGCCGAAGGGGGTCTCTCCTAAGAGCTGCAGGTGCCTCCAGCCTTGGCTGCCTGTCACTGGCTGACCCTCTTCCTCCCCACCGTGGCCCCCAGGATCAGGAGGACAGCCCCACCCAGGCCCTGGCTCAGTGCCAGCCTTGCCCTGGCTCCGCTCTCCTCTTTGGATAAGCTCAGGGACAGTCCCTGGTGGAGGATACCTGGGCACCTTGCAATTCTCCATTATTTGAGACATTTCTAGCCCATTTCTCGTGCATAGGGCAGACCATGTGGCTGGGATGGCACCACTGCAGCCCCAAAGAGCAGGGCCCTGCCCCTTGTGGGCTTCCTTGGCTCAACTTTCAGCCAGAGACATTCCTACTGGAAAGCTTCAAATGGAGGTCCGAGCCCATTGACTGCCCCTCGGCCAGGAGCTCGGCCCATCCTTCCAGGTCCTTGTAACAGGAGCCCTGGCACCTCCTTCATGCCCCAGGCATGCCCTGCAAAACAATGATGGGGGCAGGAACCCGGGAGGTTCTGAGACTCCCAGAATTGTAACCCCTCCTCAAGAATCACTGCTCCATTGGCCCCGCCCGCCCTCATCCCAAGCTGCCAGGGTCAGCTGCATCTTCACAGACAAAGGCCTGGGACCCAGATGTCACTCAGGGCAGCATTCTGTGAATGTACAGGGGAACGCCTCCGCCAGGCCTTTGCCTTCCTCCCTGACTTCAGCCTTCTCTCATCCTTCCTCCTTCTATAAGGCCTCATTCCGTGCCCATTCTGAAGCTCCACAGCAACCCCATAAAGCAGAATTGCCTGACATGGATCTTCACGGTCACAATGCCAAAAAGAATTCTTGGCCAAATAAGCTTCTGAAACACTGGTTAAACAAAGTTGTTAAGTTTCTTTATTGCAGGACTTACCAGAACTTTTATTACACCAATGAGGACTGTGGATTTCTAGGAGGTAGGCAAAGTATGCCTTGTTTCCCAAACTTATTTGTCCACAGAAGTCTTTTCTCACACAGTATCACATGGGCTGAGAATTCAACAGAACACATGTTGGGGAATTGGCTGTAAGAAACTGAAACAGTGCTATTCCCATTTTCTGGATGCGTCATCTGAGGCCCAGAGAACTTGAAAGATGTGTTGAAACTGAAATCTAAGCATTCAGTGATTTGTCCCTGCGCTAAGGTACACACGGAAGACAGGCCACCCTGGCCTCCACACACATGCTCCTTCCGTCCTGCTCTGTGTTGCATTTCTCTTGCATTTTGGCCATCTGCTATCTGCTACGTGCACCTTGCTTGGGACCAGCCTGGGGTCCCCCCGCCAGTGGGGCTCTTGTCTACCCTGGGTCCCCGACTCAAGCTTAGATAGACAAAGGGTGTATCCTGATGCCGTTTACCTGCTGTCACAACAGCTCCCTGGGGAGGACAGTTTCCCAGAGTCTCAGACATTTGAAGACCCCTGTAGAGCATCCCGCAGAGGCTGGGAAGGACCTCTGGGCTGCCCCATTAGAGATGGCCATGAGGGTGAGTGCAGGTGGGGCCCCTGGGACATGGCCAGTGCAGGGACAGAGGAGCTGACCCCCCTATGGCTCTCTGTGCCTCTTCTCTGCAGGACATGCTGCCCATGCCGGGAGATCCCACCCAGGGGACTGGCAACTATAACATCGAAGACTTTGCCGACCTCGGCATGTTTCCGCCGTTTTCTGAGTAGCTGTGGGCAGAGCAAGGCTCCCGCTGTGCAGTGCCACCCATACTGTGATGTCGACGCCCGTGTGAACGAGGCCCACCCTCGCCCTGCTTGCCCTGCCGCAGGCCCCCCCACCAGAAGCCATCTCCCCCACGGTGTGTCCCCAGGCGCGTCATCGTTCCACTCTCCCCTGCAGCCGCGGCTGCTTGGCCACTGACCAGGGGCCCTGGCAGACATTTGGGGATCAGCTGTATTTATTGTATTTTGTCTGTGTGTGCTCAGGAGGTGAGCCTATTGGGTCCTTAAATTTGGTTGTGAAGAATAATCTCTTAATAGACAATTTATACCCACAAAAGTTCAGCCCATGCCAGCGTGACCAAGCAGCACCACAGGCCTACCCAGGATGCTGAAAGCAGATTCCTTCTTGCTTTTCACTTCTATTGGATGCATGGGGCTCCAGGGGAAGGCTGGAAAAACAGGCAAGCAGGGTGCACAGCCCTTGTTCTGCCAGCACAGAGACAGAGAGGCGCCCGCCCCTCAGCGCCACTGGTTTATCTGTGCATCCATCGTGACGTGGGACGTGTGTGCTTTGTGTGGTGTGACATGAACTTGCTGTGCTGATGGATGTGTTGTGCCTTGTGTCTGTCATGTGTGGCCAGCCTGAGTATATAGAATCCAGAGGATGTAGAGAGCTGAAATGTGCGGCCCTGTCCCCAAGCTCAGCAGCACCGGCTGTGACCCGAAGATGCTCGGCCCAGGGTCTGGGAGCTGGGCTGACGGGCTGGCACTTCAGCAGGGTCACCAGGAGGCACAGCTAGGGACATGCTCACATGGATAGGTCAGTTCTTCGGTCCAAGCCCCTGGTGCAGATTCAAGCTCCTCCTCTTACAGGAAGCAGCCCTTTCCTCCCACAGGAGCCCCAGAGGAGCACCCACCCCTCTCCCAGTTGGATCTGAACAGCTGTGTCCCTGATTCCACATGTGTCATCCTTGCGCCATTGGGGAGAGTGGGACCTTGTGCCTGCCCAGGTCCTGCAGAACAGCACACCCTTGCAGTCAGAGGCCTGGCCCTTGTATACAGATGTAGACAGCAGGGCAGGATGCCCAGGCCTCCTCACATGGGCACCGTGAAACACTCTCCTCCAGCACCTGAGCCTTTGATCTTCAGCCCGACTGGAGGAATAGCAGCTCTGGGAGGCACAGAGGCCAGGTCTTGGGGGCAGAAGACTTGGGTTCCAGTTCTGGTTCTGCCACACACCCACCGGCCTTGAATTTCTCCGGTGGTCTCAAGGCAGGAACAAGACCTGACTCTAGAAGCTTCTGCCTGGCTGACCTCTGAGCACGTGATCCCTGGCTTGCTATGCTTCTCTTGGATTTGAGGAGAGTTTAAGAATCCGTCCCCCCTGTTTTCAAGAAGCTCTGCCTTCTCCCACACCCCTTATACTAGCGAGGGCTCCCTCCTCCCTTTCGTGGCCATCATGCCCCCGCCCTGTTCCTCATCACCAGCCCATCAGTCCACTGACTCCCATAGGGTAGAAAAGGAATTGTGGCTGCCACAGGGCAGGTGGAGGGGCCCACCCTCTGAGAAAGCCCTTGCGTCCGTCCCAGAGTCCTACAGGCAGCCCCTCGCAGACATTGCTTGGTAGGGCAAATGCTCAGAAACAACCTGTGCATCCCAGCCCCCGGATTCTGCAGGACCAGGGAGAGTGGCGCTGGTTCTAGGAACCTGAGACTAGAGGGAGCACAGCACGCAGGAAGGAGGCTGGAGAGCGTTTGCTGTGATCCATTGAAAGCGCCGCATTAACCCCCAGCCCTGTCTGGCCGGGGAGACCAACGTGCTCAGTGTTGCTGGGGGATTTCACCTACAAAAGTCAAACATTGCTCAGTAAAACGCCTTTGACTGGTAGCCAGCTGTGCGTGATTGCAGTTCTAGACCCTAACGCAACCCTGACTTTGCAGTTTCTAGAGCCTTCTGTCTGTAGTGGTAATTGGCTCTCCAGTGTCGATGCCTGTGGTGTTCACTCAACTTCAGAGGCTTTCTTGCTTCTGGGGAAATGGCAGGTGGTTGAAACCCTGTCCATCCTCCCGGGGCCAGCTCCAGAATGGGCCTTTCTCTGCCTACCCTGCCCTTGGGGCCAGCAGCCTTGAGCTTGCCCCAAGCCATGGGCATAATTATTTCCCGCCTCCCCAGGAAAAGGCACAAAAATAGGTTTTGGGTCAAAGAAGTGTTTCTCAGTGAAATGAAAACAGACTTTTTACAGCCTTTAGCTTGTGAGTGTGGAAGTTTTGGGGGTTTTATGTTTGTACTTGCCTTCTGTGTCTTGGAGGAAAGTTGGGGGCTTTTCTTAGGTGCATACACAGGCCCAGGTGAGCACATTGACTGTGAACCTGCCCTGTATCCAGAGCTGTGCTGGGCACTGAGGGGATGCAGCAGGATTGGGAGAGGATCCTCGCTCCCAACATCTACTTCTCCCACCTAAACAGGGGTTCAGGGTGCAGTGAACTCAGTTCCTGGCCCTTGGGTGAGGATTCACGGATGAATGAAAGCCAGACCTGACAGGGAGGCATTATGACTAAGGAAGCCCAGCCTCCTTGCCTTCCAGCTCTGTCCTAGAAGCACAGGCAGGGAATCTGAGTACATTCTCACCCCTCTTTTTGCTTGAGATTTGTAAAAGCCATCATGGAGCCAATCAGAAAATAGGGGTGAGGGAAGGGAAGCCCAGGACTGGGAGAACCACACGTGCCCCAAGGGTTTTCACCAAGGATTTTCAGGACAAACGGGAGTAAGAATTAAAGCCCCAGAGGGCTTATTTATCCTGGTTTGCAAAAGAGCCTCCCGTGCCAGTCCTGCCCAGCCTTAGAGGCCGGAGTGCTCATGTCCCCTGCGGTCTGCTTGCCCTTCAGCCCGTGCCCAGCAGATACGTCTCTGACTGGAGACGGCTCGAAGCTGGATTAGGAAGGGGAGAGGCACTCGCAACTTTGTTTGCACAGAGGCACTCTGTGACTCTGCCTCGCTCACACCTCGTCTGAGCTACTAGACTCTCAACTGGCTTTCCTTAGGCCAAGCAAGCAGACAGCTTCCCACGGAAAAGGGCTGGACAGGGACAAGCCTAGCCATCAGCAAGGACACAGGTGCAGCCACAGCGAGGCTCCATCTGGACTAAGTCCGTGACTGCGACAGGATGGCCAAGGACGGCTCTAGAATACTCTTCCCGTGCGTCACTGCCCTCATTTTTTAGTTGTGGCTTCAGGGAGTGGCAGAGCCGTCGCAATTAGCCACATTCTGCTCTGCCCTCCGACATACGAACTCCACACTGTTGTTATTTCCTGTGACGTGCATATTGCAGAGAGCAGGGGGATCCTGGTCGTTAAGGAACTCATGCCGGGGAGCTTGACTCTCCCGTGTCATTGACGTGACTGTGTGTTCTCCAGATCAGCCACACGTGCAAACATCAGTGTCCTCCTAGCTTTAGCCAAGAGAGAAACCAGGGAATGGATGGGGGTCTCTTCCCTCCCGGCTGCACTTTGGGCAGCCCGTAAGCTACGCAGGAACGTGAACACTTGCCTCTCTGGGCTCATCTTGCTCCATCACGATTCTGACCTGCCACATAAACAGGAAGAAGCCAGCAGCCGAACAGCTTTAGCCAATAACGAGTCAGAATAGAAACATTCTTTATATTACCAGAAAATGGGGGTTTGGCCTCAGTGGCTGTGTCCTAGCTTCCCAGGGGTCATTCCCCACCAAACCCCCTGTGCTAAGAAGGAGCCACAGCCACTTGGACACTGACCTTTTCCTTGACTGTCTGGAGTCTGGGGCAGCTTAGGGAGGCGCCACACAGTGGTGCGGGCACATTTCCCCATGCAGTTGTGGCCAAAGCTGGTGTGATAGTCAACAGCGGGCCAGAGCCTGCGTGCACTGACTTTGAAAGCAGCAAAACGGAGGCTTCAGGGGCTGTGCGGGAGCAGGACAGCTTGCTTCATCTAACAATCTCAGTTTCCTTTAAGAAAAAAAGAAAAGGATTTCATAAGCAAGTGTCAGTGGACCGTTTAAGCACTTAACCATTTCTCTTTCTTCTTATGGATGTGAACTGTGCTGTGGATAAATCATCATTTGTATTTCTTGAATGTTCTCTATGACTAACAGTTATTAAGTCAGTTGTGTATATGTGTAACTAATGTAACTGCCTTTTAAAATTTCATTACAATAAAAACAACTTTGCTCTGAATGATGAATGGCCCAGGCCGAGTCTGTGATTGAACCATCCTTGAAACCTGCCCTTTGTGTTGCCCTCCCTCCTACGGCTATATTGTGCAATAATCTGTAAAGGCTGTGGTGTACATTATACTAAAGAGTGACCCTTTTGGAGGGTTAGCTTCTTAGGATACCAAAGGAAACTAAGGCTGAGTGCAGTGGCTCAGGCCTGTCATCCCAGCACTTTGGGAGGCTGAGGTGGGAAGATCAGTGGAGCCCAGGTAATTGAAAACAGCTTGAGCCACAAAGCAGGCCCCGTCACAAAACAAACAAAGGAAACTAACGTATCAGTCATACTGCATTAGGACCAACAGAAAATAAATAAACAAATAATAAAAGGAAACTCACAATTCTTGATTATCAACGTTAGGCAAGGCTCTGTAGAAGCTTCCTTACAAATGCTATGTTTGTTAATACAAATCTGATATGTAGTTACTTTCCCTAGTTTACAGATGGAGAAGCTGGGACTCACAGAAGTTAAGAAAATACAGGAAGGAGATGGCAGAACCAGGATACTGAACTCAGATCTCAGTCCAAAATCCTGTATGTATTGTCCTCTTCAAACACTCTTATTTTTTTAATCCTCACAAAATTAACTGAATGTTTTTAATATGCTGACGTCTCTAGGAAATAGAATTGACTCTTGAACAACATGGGATTGAACTGTGTGGGACCACTTCCACGTGGGTTTTCTTCCACCTGTGCCACCTGAGGCAGCAAGAGTTCCTCTTCCTCCTCAGCCACTGCACTCCAGAGTAAGACTTTGTCTTAAAAAAAAAAAAAAATGTAAGGTTGGAAAAGTAGATGGTAGAAGAACACACCAAACAACTTAGAAATCCACAGACATTCAGAAGGGTGATTGGAAGAGTCCGCATCACAAATCACAGGACCAGCTAAACTTCCAATAAGTGGTGCTGGAGGGAAGCGTGCAGGGAAAGAAATCTTCATACTCTCATGTCACACCCTGTAGAAAAAATAAACTCTACAGACATGAAAGCATTGCAGTGTTAAAGGCAATATGTGTAAAACATTTAGAAAAAAAATCTAGGAGAATATATTTTAAAAATCAAGTCTTGGAAGGATTTTATAAACCTGGCACAAAGACAACAACCCATAAAGTAAAATATTCATAAATTTGAACCAAATTTTTTTAAAAAATCAGCCTGAAAAACTGTAAGACAGTTAACTGGTAGAAAATATTTGCAATTTATATACCCAACAATGTAGTATTCAGAATATATGAAAGATTCCTAAAAGTCAATTAAAAAAATAGAACTCAATAGAAAACTGGTCAGAGTTTGAGTTGTTAGTTCATAGAAACTCAGATGGCATTTAACCTGAATCCTTGGCTTATAAAGGATTCCGAAGAAATAGCAGATGGGAAGAATTGAAAAGCAATGAGTAAAGTACTGATTCCTGTCACCTGAGTGGCCCCTGCATGACACCTGGGTTCATCTCACGGGAACACGGCGTGTCTCGGGCAGATGGCCCGTAGATAGAGAAGAAATGGAAAAGGGGCAAAAGGTTGGGCTTTGTGGCTGGGCCAAGATGGAAATGCAGGTTCTCATGACAACTTGGGCCCAGTGATCCTGTAGATGCCACAGATCCAGGATCCAAGGGACCCGAGCCTCCTTGGATGTTAATGAGGTTATGGACACAGGGAAGGTTGAGAGAGCAAAGCCTTGCTGAGCAGGCCACAGAGTCCCCGGGACTCTGCTCTTCTGTTGGAGAGACATAAGATGCTGCCAGCAGGCCATGGGATCCTCTCCCTATTTTCACCCACACCTGCTCTCTGCTTTCCTGCTCAGGCACCAGAATCCAAATTCCTTTTTTGAAAGACTATCCTCAAGCTATTGGATCCTACCTGGCCAAAGCATGCAGAGCCAGGGGTGCCTAGGATTTTACATCCCACGAAGAAGAGCTCGTTGCCAATGACTCCTGGGTGCAGGGGCATCAATGCCCCAGCTTCCTTGCTCCTGGATGGGGGCATCTCTATGTTGTAACATATTTTCTCAAGAGCATCCCTGTGGGATTGAGACACAGTTCCCCTCTGCGGAAACTTTGCCTTGCTTAGTCTTTTCAGTCTCGCTTCCTGGAGTGAGATGTCTCCCTGAGCCTTTCCTGGGATTTGGGGACAGCTGAGCCTCCTTGTGTATTGTGTGTTCTGTGCAATTGTGGGATGGAGGTGGTGGCAGATGGAATTTCCACATCCCTCCTAGTTTTTTTTTTTTTTTTTTTTTGGGAATTCCTTAAATAAATCACTTTTACCCAGTTTTTCTCAGATTTCACTTCTGAAGAGCCCAGCCTCAGACAGGACTGTTGTAAGGATCACTAAACTGCAGCTACATAAAGAATAAGAACTTGTAAACACTGCCATGTAAATTATCAGGAAAAAAAACCATAAGTATATGTGCTTTTAAAAGCTGTAGATACAGGCTGGGTGCAGTAGCTCACGCCTGTAATCCCAGCACTGTGGGAAGCGAGGTGGGCGGGTCCCCTGAGGCCTGGCCTTCAAGACCAGCCTGGCCAACATAGCAAAACCCCTCCTTTACTAGAAATATAAAAATCAGTGGGCGTGGTGGTACACGCCTGTATCCCCAGCTACTTGGGAGTCTGCGGCAGGAGAATCACTTGAACCCAGGAGGTAGAGGTTGCAGTGGGCCTAGATCATGCCATTGCACTCCAGCCTGGGTGACAGAGAAGACTCCATCTCAAAAAAAAAAAAAAAAAAAAAAAAAAAAAAAAAATGCTATAGATACAAAGAAATTAAGTTTTACTTTTCAATCCAAATAATATTTTAGTAATGTTTAGTACTATAGATGTGAACCAGACTTTGTCCTCAAATATATCAATTTTTTCAAGGACTAGAGAAAGAGATCCATCCCTATTTGTTCATACTTAGACTTTCCCAGTCTTAGCAATAAATATGGCACATTCCAGGAAATGCTTCACTCCCAGGAAAACTAGGACATTTGGTGACCCTACCCAGGATGCCAGTCTTTGTTGGCTGGGAAGGTCAGAGTCCTGGAAGGAGGAAGCTGGTAGGATTTTTAAGACCACAGAAGTCTGAAGGGGGTTTCATTGATAATGGAGACCACCTTTTCAGATGAGGAAGGGGGATTCAGATATTCTGAAGAATTTCATTTTGTTTCCCAGAAGCCTTAGCAAGAGAGAAAAGCTCCTCCCAGCCTGGGCTTTCCATAGGAGCGAGGCCAGGAATCAGACTCACAAATATCCTACAAGAAGCTGAGGAGCCCTCTCTATCAAATTCCACTCACCAGGCCTGTGGAGAACGAATCTTCCACACTGACCCAGAAAAGCCTGGCCAGGTCGAGTGCACGTGCTTTGCTTAAGTCCACACCATAAACCGAAGGTGAGTCCAACCTGGTGATTTACCCATTGAAAGGCATCCAGAGTCTTTGAGGTTGAACTTTCTGAAGAGAGCAACATTGCTCTTCTCCTAGGGAAAATCAACACAAGACTCCGGCAGCCTCATCGGACCCTCTGAGGACCCTCAGAGGAGGGAGTGGCTGAAACCCAAATCTGGTCCCTTCGGTAGAGAAGGGGAAGGGGCTCTGGGCAGAGACCCTGGAGTGCTGCCCCAAAAGTACAGCTTCCAATGTTCAGCCTGCTGCTGGTGCCCCCAGTCAGGAGACCATGACAGAAAAAGCCTGGTGTGATGGTTGCTATTGAGTGTCAGCTTGATTGGATTGAAGAAGGCAAAGTATTGTTTCTGGGTGTGTCCATGAGGGTGTTGCCAAAGGAGATTAACATCTGAGCCATTGGACTGGGAGAGGCAGACCCACCCTCAATCTGGGTGGGCACCATCTCATCAGCTACCAAGCAGCTAGAATAAAGCAGGCAGAAGAATGTGGAATGACTGGACTGGCTAAGTCTTCCGGCCTTCATCTTTCTCCCATGCTGATATTTCCTGCCCTTGAACTTTGGACTCCTGGACTTACACCAGTGGTTTGCCGGGGGCTCTCGGGCCTTCAGCCACAGACTGAAGGCTGCACTGTTGGTTTCCCTACTTCTGAGGTTTGGGGACTCAGACTGGCTTCCTTGCTCCTCAGCTTGCAGACGGCCTATCGTGGGACCTTCCTTTGTGATCGTGTGAGTCAGTACTCCTGAATAAAGTGTCCGATATATATGCACCTATCTTAGTCCTGTCCCTCTAGGGAACCCGAATATGCCTGGCATCTTTGTTTGCTCAGGCTCCCACAACGAATTGCCACAAACTGAGTGACTTCATAGAACAAAAGTTATCTCACAGTTCTGGAGATCAAGGGCTTGAAATCAAAGTCTTGGCAAGGTTGGAACCTTCTGGAGGCTCCTGCCTCTTCCTGGAGTCTGGAGGCTGCTGGCAAGCCTGGGCATCCCTTGGGCTGCAGCTGACCTCTCCGCCCCTGCCTCTACCTTTGCATTGCCTCCTTCCCTGTGTCCCCATCTCATGCTCTCCTCTTTTTTCTCTGTCAGGACACCAGCCATTGCATTTAAGGCCCATCCTAAATCTGGGATGAGATGTGAATTACATTTGCAAAAGTTCTGTTTCCAAATAAGGTCACATTCACAGGTACCAGGGGTTAGAACTTGGACATACTTGGGTGGAGGTCGGACATCATTCAACCCACCTCACACACAAGGGGTGAGGGGGGCTTCCAGGTGCCAAGTCTTCCACAGAGATGGTCAGGAATCCTGGTGCTCTGTCTGGGAAGTAAGGACACCCAAACTAAATATCCGGGAGAGCAAGGAGGAGCTACAGACATCCTTGCTGAAGAAGTGGGGGCCAAGGAGAAGCATGCGTCAACTCCTGATGAAGCATTTGGATGAGCAGGGATGACAGTGCATGAGCGGAACACTACATGAACAGGAAGCAAAGTCAGCCGATCTGGGAGAGACGCCACGCAGAGGGTCGTCCCCAATGCTGGGGAGGGAATCACTTAAGGAAAACTTGACCCATGACATTTAAACCTCCAAAGGACAGTAGTGAAGTAGGAGGTTCAGGCCTGTTCTCTAGGAACTCGGGCACTCTCATCTGCCAGCACCCCCATCCCACAACTGCACAGGTCGAGAAGATGCAGGGCTCACAGGAGGCTCAGGACACCAGTCCTCAACCTTCAGGATAGGCTCAGGGGGGTGCCTCACCCTAGGTGGGGGAAGCAGCCAGGACCTCAAGTGGAGAGGGAGGCTTTCAGGATGACGAAGGCTAGCTGCACTGATCTCTGTAATTAGACTATGATTCACTGGGAAATGGGAGGCAGGAGAGAAGTTTCCAGAAAGGCTGCCCCCAAGTCTGTTGTTTGTGGAGGCAAAAGGAAAAGAGACAAAGAAAAGGCAGGAATTATGACTTAATTAAGGAAATGGGGCAATGAAGAAATCTGACAGGATATGCGCAGTAGTCATAAATCACTAAAGCCAGCACGGCCACCTTCTTGTTCAGCAATCCTCAGGCAAAGAAAGGAACAAAGCCTGTGTCAAAGAAACAAGGAAAGACCCAATGTTCTCAAAAATAGGAATCCACACAGCTTAAGGCTAATGGGCTCAGTGACGAAGATAAGGGGGTTTCTTTCTTTTTTTTTTTTTTTAATTTTATTGCATTTTAGGTTTGGGGGTACATGTGAAGAACATGCAAGATTGTTGCATAGGCACACACGTGGCAGTGTGATCTGCTGCATTCCTCCCCATCACCCACATCTAGCACTTCTCCCCATGCTATCTCTCCCCAACTCCCCTCCCCCCGCTGTCCTTCCCCTATTTCCCCCCAACAGACCCCAGTATGTAGTGCTCCCCTCCCTGTGTCCATGTGTTCTCATTGTTCAACACCCGCCTATGAGTGAGAACATGCAGTGCCTGATTTTCTGCTCCTGTGTCAGTTTGCTGAGAATGATGGTTTCCAGGTTCATCCATGTCCCTGCAAAGGACACGAACTCATCGTTTTTTATGGCTGCATATTTCTTCCTTTTTTTTTTTTTTTTGCTTTGATTTTACAATAAAATATATTGCATTCTCACTTCTGTCTGGAATTCAGATGTTAAGAGGACAAGATTATGATCTAGAAATGCCCTGGAATGGACAAACTTCCTGGGTGGAAAAGTGATTAATGCATTTTTTTGCTGTTTGTTTTTCTGTGACAGGGTCTCACTCTGTTTCCCAGGCTGGAGTGCAGTGGGCGATCTCAGCTCACTGCAACCTCTGCCTCCCAATTTCAAGAGATTCTCGTGTCTCAGCCTCCAAAGTAGCTGGGATTACAGGGGTGCACCACCACACCCAGCTAATTTTTATATTTTTGGTAGATATGGGGTTTCACCATGTAGGCTAGGCTGGTCTTGAACTCCAGTCCTCAAGTGTTCTGCCCATCTCAGCCTCCCAAAGTGTTGGGATTATAGGCATCAGCTGCTGCAACCGGCTGATGGAATGGGTGTTTGTAGATTGACTGAAGGTGAGGAAATCAATCAAAAGGCCAATTGAAGGTCCTGCTGCACACACCTCCCTGGCCTGTATGTATTGGTGATGACACAAAAACATAGGAGCAAGAGGGTCCTTAATTTCCAAATTCAACTTAGTTTGTAGGTCTTAATTTCCAAATACAACTTTGATTTTGTTGGACTTTTTTTTTTTTTTTTTAAAAAAAGACTCTCCCTCTGTCACCCAGGCTGGAGTGTAGTGGCATGATCTCAGCTCACTGCAGCCTCTGCCTCCCAATTTCAAGTGATTCTCCTGCCTCAGCCTCCTGAGCAGGTGGTATTACAGGTGCCCACCAAGACGCCTGGCTAATTTTTGTGTTTTTAGTAGAGATAGGGTTTCACCATGTTGGGCAGGCTGGTCTTGAACTCCTGACATCAGGTGATCCTCTGCCTTGGCTTCCCAAAGTGCTGGGATTACAGGCATGAGCCACCGTGCCCAGTGGGAAGAGCATTTTGTAATTTATAAGTAAACTGGATTTACACTGTACTGAAGCCTCATTTAAAAACAAATTTCTTTTGAAATAATTAGCGATTTACAGGAGGTTGCAAGGAAATGTACAGAGAAGTTCCATTCGTCTTTCTCCTCCCTCCTTCACTTCCTTTTTAACACCTTACACAGCCAAGAAATTCACATTGGTGCAGTCAAAGAAATCAGAGAAGCCAAGGAATTGCCCTCCAGCCTGGGCGACAGAGCGAGACTCTGTCTCAGAAAAAAGGCGTTCCTCCAACTTCCTTTTTCCTTTGTATCCTCTGGCCATGGTGACGTGAACTCACTTTCAAAACCCAAGAAAGCCAAAAGGGAACCATAATTTTTTTTACAGACAGGTATTATGGAAGTAGCATCAACATTGTCAAATGACACAGCTGAAAAGTAACTTCCAGCCTGAAAGTGTCCATTGGCTTTGGAGCTTAGGAGTCACTGGGGACCCAACAAGTACAAGTCCAGTGGCAAGGCAGAAGCAGGACCCAGGGTCTCTATTCGAGGACTAATCTCCTGAAGGTTATTCAGATGAGGACCCAGACATCGTGAAGCAGATGTGATGCTGCCCTAGATCACAAGGCTGCCTGGGTCTCAGAAACAGGCTTTGTGGGCAGAACAAGCCACAAGGTGACCTGATGGTTGCAGAAACCAAGCTGAGTTTGCAGGTAGAGGTCAAGAGGTCACAGCAGTGGGCACAGAGCTGGCAGTCTGGTAGCTGGGCAGGCTCGGATGGCCACTTTTTTTTTAGAGGTAGCATCTCTCTGTCACCCAGGCTGGACTGCAGTGGTGCAATCATAGCTCACTGCAGCCTCATGCCCCTGTGCTCAAGCAATCCTCCTTCCTCAGCCTCCTGGGTAGCTGGGACTACAGATGTGCACTACCAGGATGGGCTGATTTTTTTTTAAATCTTTTTGTAAAGATGGAGTCTAGCTTTGTTACCCAGACTGGTCTCCAACTCCTGGCCTCAAGCAGTCCTCTCACCTCATCCTCTCAAAGCGCTGGGTCTCCAGGCTTTCCATTTCTTACTGTGTCAGCAGATGTTCGGTGTGTTCAAGGATCACTGTACACATCTAAAGACTCCAGGCTGGGGGGTGGTGGCTCATGCCTGTAATCCCAGCACTTTGGGAGGCAGAGGCAGGCAGATAACTTGAGGTCAGGAGTTTGAGGTCAGCCTGGCCAACACAGTGAAACCCTGTCTCTACTAAAAATACAAAAAAGATTAGCTGGGTTTGGTGGCAGACACCTGTTATCCCAGCTACTTGGGAACGTGTGGCAGGAAAATTGCCTGAACCCAGCAGGCAAAGTTTGTAGTGAGCCGAGATCCAGCCACTGCACTCTAGTCTAGGCAACAGAGCGAGACTCTATCTTTAAAAAAACTCTAAATAAATAAATGCTCCTGATTTAGGTGCTTACCTAAGCTGGGCTTAGCCTTGAAGAATGAGGCGGTGGCATTGTCTGACTGTCCTAAGAATAAAAAATGGGACCTGCGTGTGCTTTCCTTCCTCTACTAAGTGGCCATTATTGATCTCAGCAATGCAGCATTCATTGGTCCCACGAGGCCTAGAAAAGACCATTGCCAAGTTTCTGACCGTCATTTAGCACTAGAATAGATTATAAGCCACTGAGACCTATATATACCCACTGACCCATTCATCCTGACCTGGGACTTTGTGATAGAGAAATTACTCAATAGAAGGAAAAGCAAAATGCATAAAATTCCTCATATTCATTTTATTTATGTGATATGCTAATGCTTTAATATTACGCTATAGATATTCCATTCTCATTATTCCATCCTTCCCTGCCCACCCTCGACTCAGGCAGCAGGAATAACCTCCATATACTGTGCCGCTAGGGGAGAGGAGAAACAGCCTTCAGCAAGCTTGTCCAACCTGAGCAGGTGCGGCCCAGGACAGCTTTGAACTAGGCCCAACACAGATTCGCAAACTTCTTAAAACATTATGAGGGTTTTTTGCATTTTTTTTTTTTAGCTTATTAGCTATCGTTAGTGCTAGTGTATTCTATGTGTGGCTCAGAACAATTATTACAACGTGGCCCAGGGAAGCCAAAAGATTGGACACCCTGGCCCTAAAGCAAACAAACTAATTATTAATCAAATGTTACATGAATTACTTTTAAAAATGTAGAGAAAAAGAAGCTATTTTGCAAAATCCAGGCTTTATTGGAAGTTAAAAAGAATTTTCAGCCAGGAGCGGTGGCTCATGTCTGTTATCTCAGCCCTTTTGGCGGCCAAGGCAGGTGGACCACCTGAAATCAGGAGTTTGTGGCCAGCTTGGCCACCATGGCGAAACCTTGTCTCTTCTAAACATACAAAAATTAGCTGGGTGTGATGGTGGCCGCCTCTAACCCCAGCTACTGGGGAGGCTGAGGCAGCAGAATCACTTGAACCCCAGAGCCAGAGGTGGAACTGAGCTGAGATTGTGCCACTGCACTCCAGCCTGGGTGACAGAGTGAGACCCTGTCTCAAAAAAAAAAATTTTTTTTTCTAGGCATCCTAGAATCTGAACTTCAGAAATAAAAAGCCAAGCTTGGAGGACTGAGTGGAGGTTTCACTCCCCATTGAGTAAGAACGACTTCCTCATGATCTCATGGCGAGCTTCCCACCCAAAACAGCAGTGAGAGTTTCGCCTCAGACAGGAAGACTTTCATAACAGGTGGGTGGAGTATGGACGCTGTAGGTGCTGTGGTCCTCTCGAGGAATGCTAGCCCTGCTGCAGTGGCAGACGTAGTCCCAAATATTGAGGGGTGTTGTAGACCAGCGGGGCTGTGTCTCCTTTCCTAAAGCACAACAAAGCAATCCAACCTCCAGGCAGAAGGCCAACCCTGTCAGGTGGGGCTGAGGAGGCAGTGAGAGTCCCCAGCGCCCAGGGAGATGTGGAAATGCGACACAGCTGGAGGCTGGAAGAGACGTGAGGTCACAGCATGGATGACCCAAGGAACATTGGCCCTTGTGACCAAAGATGGGGACCTCATAGACATCAGCTCGAGATCAGCACCCGGTGTCAATTCCAGGCATGTTGAGCCTCAGCGCCACAGGTACTGGCGGGGACAGGAGACAGCACAGGTGAGAGGAGATAAGCCCTGGGGACCCTGGAAATTTGAGCCCCTTGAGAAAGATGGAAAGTGGAAGCTAAACGCAGAGAGCCTCAAATGTGGCTCTTTACCCAAAAGATGCCATCAGAACTTTTAAAGGAGAATTGAGTGAAAGAATGAGTTTTCTACCTTCTGTGGAACAAAGTGGAGTTCAGTCTCAGAATAGTCAAACACCGAAGAGGTGCGGCTGTAAATTCTTCACCCGCTGCAATGAGAAACTAGGAGCTGTTGGGCAGCCATTAAAAGTTATCAATATGGGCCAGGAGCCGTGGCTCACGCCTGTAATCCCAGCACTTTGGGAGGCCGAGGCAGGCGGATCACGAGGTCAAGAGATTGAGACCATCCTGGCCAGCATGGTGAAACCCTGTCTCTACTAAAAATACAAAAATTATTATTTTTGAGGGGCGTGGTGGCACACACCTGTAGTCCCAGCTGCTTGGGAGGCTGAGGCAGGAGAATCACTTGAACCTGGGAGGTGGAGGTTGCAGTGAGCCGAGATCACACCACTGCTCTGCAGTCTGGCAACAGAGCAAGACTCTGTCAATAAATAAATAAATAAAAAGCTATCAACATGACAAAGACGGAGCAATGTGCCTCAAGGCATGAGGATAGGCGAGGTGAGCCAAGAGTGACGTCTGGTTCCTGGGATTTTCTTAGAAGGGATCTCCCAGCCTCAGGGAGTGTCCCAGGCGAAAGGGAGAGGACGTTTTAAGCCGACTGTTGTCATGCATTCTCGCCAAGCTGCCCACAGTGAACTGACTCCTGGAAACTCCCTCAGAATCTGTTCTCCAGCCTGTGAGAAAATCTCGTGGTCATGCATTTGGCCAGCAAGCCAAAGCAAGGGACGCAGCCGCCTGGAGCCCAGGCAGCTTGTCCGGTGAGAGGTGTCTTTCTGGGATGCCGGCAAGGTGAGGCAGGACTCACGAGCCTGCTCCTCCCCTCTCTCCGCATCGCCAGGGCCACGTGTGGACGCAGTGTGGGCAGTGGGTGGGGGGCGGCCGGGAAACAGTGCAAGCGCACACCTCACAACGCCTCATGCCAAGGGCAGCAGAAAAGGGCATCCGTTCTGACGGTGTGTGTGTGTGGGGGTGAGACAGAGAGAGTGTGTGTGACACAGAGTGTGTCTAAGAGAGTGTGTGAGTGTGTCTGCATGTGTTGGGGGAGAGTGTGTGAATGTGTGTGAAAGTGCAAGGAACTGTGTGTATGTGGGGAAGTGTGTGAACGGGTATGAGTGTGTGTGTGTGTGAGAGCATGTGTGTGTGGGGTGTGTGAAAGTGTGAATATGACAGGAGTGTGTGTGTGTGGGAGTGTGTGTGTGAGTCTGTGAATGTGTGAGGGAGAGTGTGAGAATGTGTGAGTGTGGGTGGGTGTGAGCATGTGACTGAGAGTGTGGGAGTCAGTGTGTGAGCGTGTGTGAATGAGGGAGAGCTGTGTGAGCATGTGTGTGTGAGAGTGCATGGGAGTATAAGGATGAGAGCATGTGTGAGGGACAGTGAGAGTGAGAGCATGTGTGTGGGGGTGTCAGTGTGAGCGTGTAGGAATGTGACGGAGTGTGTGTGAGGGAGAGTGTATGTGTGGTGTATATGTGTGGTGCGTATGTGAGGGAGAGGGTGTGTGTGTATGTATGGTGTGTGTAATATGTGTGGTATGTGGTGTGTGTGTGGTGTGAGTGTGTGAGAGAGTATGTGTGGTGTGTGTGTGGTGTGTGTGTGAGGGAGAGTGTGTGTATGTGTGGTGTGTATGTGTGGTGTGTGTGTGTGATGTGAGTGTGCGAGGGAGAGTGTGTGTATGTGTGGTGTGTGTGTGAGGGAGAGGGTGTATGTGTGGTGTGTGTGGTGTGTGTGTGAGGGAGAAGGTGTGTGTGTATGTGTGGTGTGTATGTTTGGTGTGTGTATGTGTGGTGTGTGAGTGTGTAGTGTGTGTGTATGTGTGGTGTGTGTGTATGTGTGGTGTATATGTGTGGTGTGTGTGTATGTGTGGTGTGTGTGGTGTGTGAGTGTGTGGTGCGTGTGTATGTTTGGTGTGTATGTGTGGTGTGTGTATGTGTGGTGTGTATGTGTGGTGTGTGTGTATGTGTGGTGTGTGTATGTGTGGTGTGTATGTTTGTGTGGTGTGTATGTGTGGTGTGTGAGTGTGTGGTGTGTGTGTGTGAGTGGGTGTGCCTGTGCGTGGCGGGTGTGGGGAGGTTGGAAGCTGAGGCTCCCCTGCTCCGGCTCCTGGCTGACCTCCTCTCCATACACAGTGCCTAAGGGACGGCTCCGTCCGGTCTCCCCAGCTTGGGCGCCTGGCGGGAGGGGAGGACGGGAGCGCCCTTCTGCTGCACTCCCCACGCGGCGCCTGCAGCTGGGCCTTTTGTCCTGGACGTGGCACAGGGACAGTGGCCCCTCACTGCAGACCTGGAGCCCTCACCCAGCCCCTCACCCTCACGCGTCCCCAGCCCGGCCTTCCGGGACTCTGGATCATCTCCAAACTTCCAACAGTCAGACGCTTGCAGTCACTGTTCAGCTTGGCCTCAGCCTGCATTTCCAGCCTCATTACTCCTCCGTGTCATGTTTTCCTCAAATCCAACTGCTTATTGCGGTCTCAGTCTGCTCAGGCTGTCACAACAAAATACCACAGGCTGGGTGGCTCAAACAACAGCACGATTTCCTCACAGTTCTGAGGCTGGGCATCCGGGATCAAGGTGCCCACCTCGTCCGGGCCTGGGGCCAGCCTGCGTTGCGCTGTGTCCTCACCCGACCTTTCTCCTGTGTAGGCTCAGGGACATAGATCCAGCTCCGCGACTCTCCCTTTCCCTCCGGGACACTTATCCTGCCAATCAGAGCCCTACCCTTACGGCCTGTTCCCCTCAATTATCTCCCTGAAGTCACATGGAGACGAGGGCTTCAGCCGGTGACAATGAGGCACACAATTCAGTCTGTAGTACTCTTAGCACGCTCTCCTTTCTGAGCCTCCGCTCCCCCAGGCCTCCATCTGGGCCACCCTCACCCCATCCCCACTCTCCAGCATCCGAAATCCAGGCCGATTTCCCTCCGTTCCTGACCCTCCTGGCTGCCTCCCTTCATTGACCCCCCCGTCGCACTTGGAACCTCTATGGATGTGTGTTTTCTGCCTTGAGTACTGGGACTGGTGTATTTACATTTTCTCTCTTCAGAGACTGGAAGCTATACATACTTTGCTACATTTTTAACCATCTTAGTGTCTGACATTGGCTGCTCAATAAATACTTGCTGGCTTTAATTTAAAAAATATGAAGCCATGCTGTCACTCAGAGCATGTATTCAAAAGAATGAATGTATCATCCATTCCATTAGCCATTCTTTAAATAAGTCTTTCCAAGATGTGGTGTTGGAATATGTCTCTGACCCATTGTCTTAGTTTCCTGTAAGAAACTGTCATACACAGAATGGCTTCAAACAGCACACATTTATTACCTGGCAGTTCTAGAGGTCAGAAGTCTAAAACCAGCGTCATTGGCCTAAAATCAAGGTGTCGGCAACGCTGGTTCCGTCTGGAGACTCAGAGGGGAGAATCTGTTGCTTTCCTTTCTCAGCGTCTACAGGGCTGCATTCCTTGGCTTGCGGCCCCTTCCTTGAATAATTGCAACCTCTCACTTCCACTGTCTCATGTTCTGCTAACTACTTCCTGCTGCCTCTTCCTTATAAGGATTTTTGTGATTCCACTGGGCCCATCTAGATAATCCAGGATAATGTCTCATCTCAAGATTTTAAATCACATCTACCAAGTCCCTTTTCCTGTGTAAGGTGACATATCCATAGGTTCCAGGGATTAGGATGTGGACGTCTTTGGGTGCCATTGTTGAGTTTACTACACCTAACAGGAAACCATGTCTTTTTCAGTTGAAGGTGCTGTGATTATCAAAAAAAATCAGTGATGTTATAGTAGGGGTTGTCATCAGGTTTGCCATTCGAGAGGCTGAGTAGGAGCTTTGAAGTTGAGTCTCCAGTGTATTGTGTACTCTACATTTTTGAACTCTAGTGTTTTCAAGTATAAAATAGGGCAACAGACTGCTGCTCTAAAAATGTAGGGAGCTGAGGCCTGTGGAAGACACGGAATACACCTGAGGACCTGCTTCCTGTCATTCAGGAGCCCCTCCTTTCCATCAACCTTGGTGTTTAAAACACATCCTCCTTCTTTTACCTACAACACCTGCAAGTGCTGAATTTGATCGAGAATAAGTAGGCTTTCTGATGGAAGCAATGTTTTCTCCCCTGGCAGACTTAAATGAGGGCCCCTTGGATCCAAAAAGCAAATGGCTCACATTTGAACTTTGCATGCAGCACAACTCTAGCATGCCTGACTTCCCTTTCATTGTCAAGAACGGCAAAAACTCCTGTTACACACACACACACACACACACACACACACACACACACACACACACCCCTTTACTACCAGCTCCTCTCCAGGGCACCTGAAGCCTGCCTATAGAACTTCCTACTAAATCAGCAAACATTAAGCGACCCCAGTGAGGACAAGGTCCCCAACAGATCACAAGGACTGCTGAGGGAGAGGACACGTGTTCCTCACCATCCTGGTACCCCAATTCTCTCGGCAGCCTCTAAGCGCCAGTCTTATCCCTTGCAGCTCATCCTGCACATTGTGGCACACAAAGTATCCACCTAAAAATGCAAGTGGGATTGACCCATGTCTCATAAGACCCTTCCTGGCTCCTCTGTGCAAGAGTCCGTGCTCTTTTGAAGGCCGTTCCTTTAAAGCCCCACCCATCTCTCCAGCTTCATTGCCAGCCACTGCTTTCCTCACCCCTCAGACTTCACTCAGCTATTCCTGCAGGCACCACCGTGTCTGGCCTTCGTGCTTCTGACCATGCAGCAACTCTGCTTCTGATGCCCAGAAACCTCAGCTGGGACCCGATCCCTCCAGGAAGCCTTCGACGACACCCAACCTGGGTGAGACATTTCTCCTCCATACATGGTGTCGTTGCCACTTTGCACTGAAATGGCCATGGAGTGTTTGTCACTGGAGGATCCCCTAAGGGCAGTTGTGGTGTCCAGTTCATCTCTGTATCTCCAAGGTCTCATTCAGTGCTTCGCACTCAGTAGGAGAACTGGATTTAAATGAATTCAAGCAATTTGCATCCCTGCCAAAGTTAAGCTGATGTTAACAGCAGCTTGTTCAGCTGGTCTGGACAGCAGCTGATACACTCTATGGTTGATAAAAATCTCCCTGGCAGGCAGCTCAACTGTTAAGCCAGCAAGCCCAGAGCTTCAGAAACTCCCAGAAAGGGGAAATGTAACAGAAGCTGGTATTCGTTACTCACCACCACCATTTGTTTTCCAGCCAAACGGGTTTCTTAATTAATGGTTTTGTAAAATATTCAGAGGGGAAAAAAACAAATTAATATGATGTTCTCTGATTCCCAAATCCCTGCCAACCATCATCTGTAACATATTGCCATCCTGGCATCTGAAGAGCACCCCTCCTCTCTGCCCAGCCCTCTTGAATTGTGGGGGCAAATTCAACAACCCGGTTGGAGGCAATCATGCTGATGAGGTGCACATTGATGTCACTCGTCTTGGGAGGGTACACACACAGGACGCTCATCATCTGCCTGAAGGCTGGTACATAATCCAAGAGAGCTGTTTTATTTATTTTTTCATTTCCTGTATCCCCTGCCTTGAAATAGTTTTGCAACTCTGGAAGAAAAACAAAGAAGAGAAACATTTTCCTACCAAGTTTGGACTCAACCGATGTACACAGCATTAGCAACCAACAATGTATTAGAATAAATGTACAACCACAAGAGCTATCATTTGTTGACACTAGCTATAATTTAGCCTTCACAGTATCTCCGTGAGCTGAGAACCATGGTCCACATTTTATAGATACAGGAGCTGAAGTTCAACTTTACCAAATGGCTAGTAAGTGACAGAGCCACAATATGAACTCACTTCAGCTTTGGCTTCAACGTTTATGCTCTTAGCTACTGTATTCAGGTTTGCATCTCCTCACTCTGCCCCTTGATCCATGAATTCTCTGATTCATATAATTCTAGGCCCCAGAGGTCCTTGATATAGCCACACTTCTTTTTTTTTGGGACAGAGTCTCGCTGCATTGCCAGACGCCAAGCTGGAGTGCAGTGGCGCGATCTCAGCTCACTGCAACTTCCGCCTCCCGGGCTCAAGCAATTCTCCTGCCTCAGCCTCCCGAGTAGCTGGGACTACAGGCACGTGCCACCACGCCCAGCTAATTTTTGTATTTTTAGTAGAGACGAGGTTTCACCGTGATGGTCTCAACGTCTTGACCTCGTGATCCGCTCACCTCGGCCTCCCAAAGCGCTGGGATTGCATTTCTAACTGCTCACAGCATTTCTGTTGAAGCAGGACCTCATTGCTTCCCAAAGCAGCTTGTTCCAGATCTGCTCAGCAAAAATTCTGAGCAAGGTCTTTCCTGTGCTCAGTTTAAATCCACTATTGCTCTACCTACTGGTACTAATTCTGACCTCTGGAACTGCACAAAACCATTCTTCCACAAGATGGCCCTTGATGTGTATAAAGAAACTATCTTAGGCTTGGGCTGTACCAGGATTCAGCACCGAGCCCAGGGGCTAGAAAAGAAGGCGGTGCAGAAGCTGAAATTTGAGGAAAGACTCATTGTGAGCATAGTGATGATACCCGGCATTGTTGCTTCTCCATATAAAATCTTGCTTGAACCAACATCCAAATTCTCCGTCAGCCAAGTTTTTCTTAAATGAAGCAGAACTGGGGCCTTTTTCTCCCCTTGGGACGAGAATACGAATGGCAACTCTCATTACGGAGGTCCAGAGGAGCACTGAGTGATCAGAAAGTGCCCTAACACTTTCTGAGTGAGAAGTGGCAACAGAGGTTCCAAGGAGATAGTCACTGGGCCCGCCCATGCCCTCCCTGCATCCAGAGTGTGCCTCGTGGAAACGCAGTGGCCAGGCCTAACCCTTGATCCCAAACCCTGCTCCTAACCTGCAACCTGTACAGATTTTAACTGGTCACAAACGATTATTTTTTGATTTTTTTTTAAACACGTAAAAACTTTGAGAGCATGCTTACCTTGACAGCCATACAATAACAGACAAAAGGTCATCGTTTTTAGGCCCTTGACCTAGAATGTGTACTGAACCTGATTGACAGACTCTTAGGATCTCCCAAGAGCACTGACCCCTGGTTACATATGAGACCTGGAGCATACGAGACTGACATCCTTGATGACTCTTCCGGAAATAATGTGTATCCTGGCCCTGTGTGGTCTCTTCCCCAGCAGCTCCATTCCTCTACTGACGGCCATGCCAAGCTCAGCAGCAGTCTCCTCGTCACATCCGTTTGCGTATCCACTTTGTGGTGTCATTCCTTGGAAGGCTTGGCCTGTACGAGAGGAATATTTGACAGCTGCCTTGAGTTTTGACTCACTACTGCAAAAGGGTAAATGCTTGAAAATTGATTTCCTGGGGAAAGAAACATGACTAAGAGGAAACCTGAAGGTTTAGGAACAATAGCACCTTAACGGGAAATGAGGCACTTGGGGAAGCCGGCATGAACCAAGAGTTAGGATGAACCTTTCAGTTGGACCCGTTGAGGGAACAGTAGGTTTTCCATGAGCTAAAACTGGTATTTTCCAATCCTAAAAACATTTCTTGAACTCAGCTTGTAAGAACTTTTTTTTTTTTTTGGTGCTATAATGAGAGGGATTATATTTTTTCTTGTTGTTTTGCTTATTTTGTAAAAACAAGAGCTACTTTTAAATATTTTAAGTTATTTGCAGCAATTTGTTTTCTTAATCTGGAAATGAGAGTTTTGCATTCTGCTAAATATTGTTCTTTCTTTAAATCCTTTGTTTTCCTTAGGAAAGTCCCAGGGTTCTTGTTCCTGTTTGTATGTTGGCTTGCTCCCCAAATCTTCTCAGTTGAACTCTGTTTTTCCCCATTTTATGGGCTGCCTGGGAAAAGGAAGACGGCATGGTTGGAGTGTAAACAGTGGAGATCTGAGTCAGAAGATAGAAGCTGTCACGAACCAGCAGGTCAACAGACTCTTCCCACTGTTACAAACCCGAGAATAGGTATATATCTCCCCAGTGTCCATTATATTGGGGGCACTGTGGCTTGAAGGTGGGGTGAGAGGTATAAGGCAAATACAAGTGGCAAATCTGACTATTAACAAAAGAGCATTTTGCCAGTTATGTTCTGACCCATGTGTCTACAGAAGGAATGAGACAGTCTTCCAAGTAGTCAGCAAAACGATCACATAAACCAGAAGTTATCATCACTGTAAACATATGTTAGTTCACAGATTATGGAAAATGTTGAAAAGCTTACAGAACATATGTCCATTTACAATGTAGAATGTGTTCAAATAACTAGCTTTTAAAAGTAATATTTTCATGGTTATGCAATAAATATTAAAATACAGAAGAACAAAAAGACAATAATGAATTTAAAATTATTCATTGCTCAAAAAATGAAACAGAATTATATATAATCCAGAAATTCTGCTTTGGGGTACTACCCCTAAAAATTAAAAGCAAGGACTCGAATAGCTATTTATATACCTATGTTCATAGCAGCATTATTTACAATAACCAAAAAGTGGAAACAAACCAAGTGTTGACAGATGAATGGATAAACAGCATGTTTTACATAATATTATTCAGGCTTAAAAAGGAATGAAATTTTGACATAAGCTACAACATCAGTAACCTTGAAGGCATTATTCTAAGTGAATAAGCCAGACACAAAAGGAAAAATATTGTACAATTCCACTTATATGTGGTACATAGAGTAATGAAACTCACAGAGACAGAAAGTAGGATGGTAGTTGCCAGGGGCTAGGGGAAAGAGGGAATGGTGAGTATTGTTTAATGAGTATGGAGTTTCACTTTGGAAAAATGAAGCTATTCTGTGCATGTGTAGTGGTGATGGTTGCATAACCATGTGAATGCACTTAATGCCAATGAACTGTGCCGTTAAAATGGTTACTATGGTAAATTTTATGTTGTAAATATTTTACCACAATTAAAAATTCTTCACTAACAAAAGAAGCACAAAACTTATAATACAAAAACTACAAAACATTGTTAAAAGAAATAGGAAGCCTAAATAAATTGAAAGACATCCCACGTTCATGGATCAGAAGACTTAAGATGGCAATACTTTCCAAATCATTAAGATGGCAATACTCCCCAAATTGATCTACAGAGTAAGTGCAATTCCTATTAAAATCCCAGCTGGCTTCTTTGCAGAAATTGATAAATTGATTCTAAAATTTATATGAAAATTCAAAAGACTCAGGATAATCAAAATATCTTTAAAAAGAAGGACAAAGATAGAGGGCACATGCTTTCTTATTTCAAACCTATTACAAAGCTATAGTAATAAAAATGTGGTACTGGCATAGGATAGACATATAGATCATTGAAATAAAACTTAGAGTCCAGAAATAAACCCCCACATTTATGGTCAGTTTATTTTCATAAGAATATCACCACAATTCAGACAATTCAACAGGGAAGGAATAGTGTTTTCAACAAATGATGCTGGGACAATTAGATATCCACATACAAAGGAAACAAAAATGGACCCCTATCCCACACCATATCCACATGTAAAATGCAGCAACAACCTAAATATAAAAGCTGAAACTAAACCCTCATATACTACTGGTGGGATTGTTAAATAGTGCTGATACTTAGAAAAATAGTCTGGCAGTTCTTCAATGACATAGAGTTGCCATATGATTCAGCAATTCCACACTTCTAAGAATATACCCAAGAGAAATGCAAATATGTATCTTCACAAATACTTGTACAAGAACTTATAACAGTATTATTCATAACAGCCAAAACAATCCAAGTGTCCACCAACCAAAGAATGAATAAATTAAATGTGACATGTCTATATAATGTAATATTCAATCATAAAAGGAATGATTACTGATGCATGCTACAACATGGATAAAACTTGAAAACATTATAAGTGAAAGAAGCTAGTCACAAAACATCACATATTATGTGATTCCATTTACATAAAATATATAGTATAGACAAATCTATAGAGACAGAAAGATTAGTGATTGCCTTGGGCTGGGGATGGGGGGTGGGAAATGGAGAGTGACTGCTAATGAGTACAGGGTTTCTTTTGGGGTGATTAAAATGCTCTGAAGTTTACTGTGGTGATGGTTGCACAGCTCTGTGAATATATTAAAATCATTGAATGGCATACTTTGGGTGAATTGTATGGTATGTGAATTGTCTCAAAAGACTGTTACAAAAAACTATCCATATCATTGTTAGCATTTTAGTATATATGTTTATATTCTTTTTTTTCAATCATAAGGACATCCCACTTCACACCTACTAGGATGACTATAAGAAAGACAGACAATATGGAAGGTGGAGGTTGCAGTGAGTTGAGATTGCACCAGTGCACTCTAGCCTGGGTGACAGAGACTCTCTCTCAAAAAAAAAGGGGGGCAATAATAAATGTTGACAAAGATGAGGGAAAATTGGAACCATTGTGCATTTTGACAGTTCCTGTAAAGTTTCAATATAGTTACAAAATGACCCAATAATTCCACTCCTAGGTATATTCCTAAGGGAATTGAAAACATATACACAAAAACCAGTACACGAATGTTCATATGAACGTTATTTGTAATAGCCAAGAAGTAGAAATGACCCAGATGTCCATCAACTAATGAATGAAATGCAGTCTATTCATACAATGAAATATTATTCAGCCATAAGCAGTGATGAAGTGCCGATGCATGCTACACATGGATGAACCTTAAAAACATTCTACTAAGTGAAAGAATTCAGACACAAAAGACCACATCTTACATAGTTTCACTTACACACATCTTCAGAACATGTAGCTCCATAGACATGGAAAGTATAGGCTGGGTGTGGTGGCTCATGCGTGTAATCCCAGCACTTTGGGAGGCCGAGGTGGGAGGATCACTTGAGCCTAGGAATTGGAGACCAGCCTGGGCAAGGTGGAGAGACATTGTCTCTACAAAAATTTAAAAATTACCCAGGCATGGTGGTGTGTACCTGTAGTCCCAGCTACTCAGGAGGCTAAAGGGGAGGATGGCTTAAGCTCAGGAATTCAAAGAATTCAGGTAGTGCCTTACAGCAATAAGAGAGTGGAATTCAAGCATCTCCACAGCATGTTTCCACCACTGCCCCACCACATCCACGGGGACACCAGAAAAAACAAAAGGTAGTGTAGAAATGAACTCCATAATTGTATATCCCTCCTCCAACGCCTGCAGTGCCTCATTCACTGGGTCCACTCTGACCTGCAGAACAACTTTTTCTCCAAGCGCCTTCACTCTCTTCAGATTTTCTCTACTCACAAAGAGCTTTTCTCCGACTCTGTTTAAGGCTCTTGCCAGAAGTGCTGAAAGGGTGATTTTGGAGGAGGAGCATTTGCTTAGGCAAGGAAAAGGGCCATTTTCTTCTGGTCCTCAGTCTTCCCTTTCCCTGGCAGGAGCAACAGAACCTCAGGAAGCAACTCAGCAGAGCCACGTCCCTCCCTGGTCTGCCCATCCACCGCCCATCTCAACAGCTAGCGCAAGGCTCTACGAAGTGGCAAGAGCTGAGATCTGAGGTCGCTGAGACGTGTTCCTCCAGGACACAGGGCCTCCATCCAAACTCCCAGGTAATTGCAGGGGCCCTTGCGGTCAGCAGGCGTGCCTCTGGTAAGCTCCTTGGCTTTACTCTGCTGACTCCACTAGAAGCAGTCATGTAGATTCTGCTCTGGGCACGCATAGCAAGGACGGTGTGCAGTGTCCCATAATATCATAGCGTCTCATAGAAAGCTCCATGTGACAAAGTCCTTTTAGAATTCACTGGGGGCCTACTTGAGGGAGAAGGGTGGGAGGAGGGAGAGGATCAGAAAAATAATGCCTATCAGGTACTAGGCTTAGTGCCTGGGTGATGAACTAGTCTGTATACCAATGCCCCGTGACGCGAGTTTACCTGTAACAAACCTGAACCTGTATCCCTGAACCTAAAACGTAAGTTAAAGGAAAAAAGGAATTACATGCCAGAGAAAGTCCTGTCCCCTCAAGGAAAAGGTGCATTATTAAATAAAAAGAATGATGTGAGCCGCAGGCACGCTGGACCAGGGCTAACAAAACTGGAGGGATTCCAGCGCCCGCCTCCTGGTGTCTTCACACAGTCTCCAGGGAGCATCTTTCTGTGTGCTTGGACCAGAGCCTCGTCATTCGCATTATACCTTTTCTGTCGATGTTGGCTCTAATCCCTGAGAAGGAAAAATGATTATAGGGAATTCTAGAAGCCCACAAAGACCTCCGAGATCTGTAGGGTGTGAAAAGGGAAGTCTAGCAGATACTATCATTGGAACTCACTCTTGGCTGCGTTAGTGGATAACCCAATGAACTCACGTGTGAATGCATGCGTGAGTAAAAGAATAGGCCAATAAATCTGTCCGTATTTGATAAGGCAAATTTTCTCCAAGCTGAAGCTCTGCCTGGGGTGGAAATTAGGTACTTCCTGCCCTTGTTCAGCTACTCAGGCTGTGAAAGGCACCCCCACTCAATCCATGCTGGCCATTTTGCCCTCAGTTCCGTTCTCACTCTTCTGTGCTTTGCTGTGTCTTTTTTTTTTTTTTTTTATAGATGTAAAATATTTATTTGTAAATGGTAGTCTTCTAAATCTGTGTCCACAAATTCCAAAACCTGTAACACTCTGTATACTTCAAAAAATTCAATTTTTGCCAACATTAGATACTATTATACAGAACAGAAAACAACAAAAAGCTGGTAGGACAAATACTGGTAGGATGTCAGGGTATTGTACAAGAGAAGAAAAATATTCAGGAAACAAATTTCATACAGCTATTTATCAAGAGAAAAATATATACAATTGATTTATTCTATAAGATAAAAACACATCATGCCATGTACAAGTTTAGAACTACATCACTGAATATACCAACAGTTTACAGTCCACTTGAATTATGCACACAAAACTTCATTTTATACTTAGTCTGTGAAGTGTCAGTACCAGAATTTTAAGTACAAAATAAAACGCTAACCTGGTTCAAAATGCTGATTAAGTTTCTATAAGCGAACACAAAATAGTGTGTTTTTTTTTTTAATTAAAGAAATATAAACAAACAGTTCATACAAAATCAGTAGGGGGCTAGGAGCCTGCACACTGCCTCTAGATTCTGCAAACTGGTTAGATTCCGTCCATAGCAGAGCAGGGGCAGACCAGGGGCTAGCCTGGTCTTGAACTCCTGACCTCAAGTGATTCGCCTGCCTCGGCCTCCCAAAGTGCTGGGATTACAGGTGTGAGCCACCACGCCCGGCCTAACTTAGCACGTTTTTAACTTAAATCCATGTTGTGGCAGAGCAGGGGCAGGAGGCTGGAAGATGGGGAGAAAGAGTGAAGCCCTTCCTAGCCTTTCTGCGTGTCGCGGCATCGTAGAGCGTGGACTCCTCGGCTCCTGCTCAGGTGCAGTGACAATGGCAGTGGGTATATCAGCAGCCTCAACAGCATGGTGGTTGGTGGGCCGAGGCTCAGGTGGGGTCAGGCTGGCAGGCGTGATCTGGCCACCTGGTTCCAGCAGCAGCAGTGGGAGTGCAGCCTCTGTCTTCCTGGAGCATCAAAATGTCAGCTGCAAGAGCCCAGCAGCCACAGCCTCCCAATACCTAGGTTCTCAGCTACAGGCAACACTGTATCCCTGTCAGCTCTCCTGCCGAAGGGTGACCCAGTCTCCTGTAGTTCTAGTTTACAGCTCATCTGATCTCTCTCCTTCTGCTCCTTTGGCCTTCCCAGTGTGTCTCGCTTTATTTGGAACCCATGGCGTGATTTTTGTTTCCCTGACTGCACATGGATCCACATGCCTTCCCTCTATAGATCTGTAACAGCCCCGAGAGTTGTTCCCACGTATGTTTTCATATGAAAATAATTCTGTGACTGAAGAAGATTTCTCTCAGGGGTGGTGCACTCTCTCATATCTGTCCCTTTCTTGTGAGAACTACGGACAGGTTAACTGTGGCTGGGCTTGGCCCTGTCGGCCTTTCATAGCACAATCAACTGCCCCTCTGTGGGGTCATCTCCATAATAAATGAAGACTAAAGAATCCCTTCATGGTTTGCAAAAACTGATCTTGTGAATTTCAGGTCATGTCATTACAGCCTCAATTAGAACTCAGCTGCATGAGATTAACGGCTGTCGTACAGCAAAGCTGGCAGAGTCCCTGAAGAAGGCATCTGGGCAGCTGAGTACCCCACCTTGGAGCATGGCTGGGCAGGATTCTAAACACGAGGGGCCTGTTCTGTGGGCTTTTCCCCTGGATTTCACATTCCACACTTGCAGTGTGTTTGAGCTGCAAAGGTGTCTTCAGACATCCCTCCTTGGCCATGGGGGGATGAATGTTGGTTACAGTCTGTGTTGTGGCCTCTGTAATATCAGTTGGTATCAGAGGGACTGTCACTGTGCTTCTTCCCATCCTCATTCACTCGACATTGAGATGGATGGATGTTTATATCTTTTTTGCCGGAGTACAACCTGTCTGCTTAGATATGTAGCCACATTTTTTTAATTGCACATTTTGAAGTGTACAATTCAGTAGTTTTTAGGATTTTCACAAGGCTGTACAACCATAACTATTATCCAATGCAGATTATTTTCATCACCCCCCAAAAAACCCAGACCCTTTGCAGTCACTCCTGATTTCTCCTGCTCTCAGCCCCTGGCAACCAGTAATTTATTTTCTGTTTTTATCTATTTGCCTATCTTGGATGGATACTTCTCATAAATCATAAAATATGTGGCTTTTGTGACTGACTTCTTTCACCTAGTATAATGGTTTTTTGGTTTTTTGTTTGGTTTTTCTGAGAAGGAGTCTCCCTCTTTCACCAAGACTGGAGTGCTGTGGCCTGATTTTCACTTATTGCAATCTCTGCTCCCTGGGTTCGAGTGATTCTCCTGCCTCAGCCTCCTGAGTAGCTGGGATTACAGGCATGTACCACCACGCCTGGCTAATTTTTGTATTTGTAGTAGAGACAGGGTTTTACCATGTTGGCAAGGCTGGCCTTGAACTCCTGACCTCAAGTGATTCGCTTGCCTCAGCCTCCCAAAGTGCTGAGATTACAGGTGTGAGCCACCACGCCTGGCCCAACTTAGCACAAAGTTTTTAACTTAAATCCATGTTGTGGCATGTAACAGTACTTCATTCCTTTTAATGGCGAAACAACATTTCATCGTATGGCAAGACCACATTTTGTTTGCCCATTCATTAGTTGATAGACATTTGGGTGGCTTTCACTTGTTGACTAGTATGCGTAATGCTGATAGGGACATTCGTGTGCAAGTTTTTGTGGGAATGTGCTTTCCGTTCTTTGGGGCACATATCTAGGATTAGAATTGCTGGGTCACGCAGTGATTCTAGCTTAAGCTTTTGAGGAACTGCCAGGCTGCTTTCCAAAGTTGCCATGCCATTTTATGCTTCCACCACCACTGTAAGAAGGTTCTAATTTCTCCATGGCCGCGATTTGACCGTGATTAGACTTACCAATTCTAAAGTGTCCAGGATCTGAGATATTTTCATCCAATACTTAGGACAGGGATTGACAGGGAGGTGTCCAGGGTCTCACCTGGAGCTGATGTGCCTGGAGGTCTGCTTTGCTGCCCTCCGGAAATATCTGTGGGAATGTGGGTGGCCATAACTCATCTCCCCACATGATTTTCAGTGAATAAATGTCAGCTTATAGGACGTCCTGGGGTAGGGGGTTTGGATCAACATTTGCTGTTCTTTTTATCCTCTTCCTATATTTGGAGACTACTATACTATATAAAGTGAAACCTGAAATGCCACCCACCTGCTTTTCCAGGACACCTGGAACCGACTTATTACCTGAGCTTTGAGGAGGAATCTGGTGACCGTGTGGGGTCCACCCTTCTGATGAGGGGCCCCAGCAGCGCTATCAAGGGTCGTTTTCACTTGCTTGCAATGTGGCCATACTCTCATGTATCCTGTGTTTGGTACACACTTGCTAGATAGAAGTTTCAAATCAGTAGCTTGCTGGCTGAAGCTGGTTAGCAAGTGCGTTCTGTGGTGTGGCCTTCGTGATTTCCTAAAGATGGGAAGATTTCACAGAAAAATCCAGAATTGTAGTTTATCCAAAATCAGAAGCTCCGGTGGCCCTGAGCCAGCATTCCACATGAGGCAACTCCCAGCTGGGGCTGAGAGCTCGTGGATGAGGCGCGAATGGGGGATGAACCCTTGGGTTGGCCACTGTGCCACCTCCGTCACTCTCTCCACTTATCTGCCTTATCTAACTGCCCCCTCAAAGTGAATATGTGAGAAGTAAGAGGATTCCTTCCCATGTCTTCACACAACACAGCCCTGCTTGTTGAGCACACGGGCCTGTGGGTGTACTACCCCACTAAGCACCCGTGGGGGTCTGTAGTGAGCTGGCTTTCTTCAGAATGGTGGCCCCTAGAGTTGGCTGCACATTATAATTACCTGGGGATTTTTATTTTTAAATTCCAAAGCCCAGCCACATCCCAGACCCATTAAATCACAACTTCTGAGGTGGGATATGAGTAGTAATATTGGCAAATGCTTAACAACAGGCTCACTGGGAGGAAAAGCCCTGACCTGTAACATCTGCTGATTACTGTGGTGTAAATATTCCCATCATGGTTGATTTCCCACAACGTGCCTTCACGGAATGTAGAGCTGAAAAGAGATGCTCAGCAGCAAACCGTGACACAGTGTCTTCATCATGTGGAAAGAACAGATAAATAAGGCTGGGTGCAGTGGCTCATGCTTGGAATTCCAGTTTTTTGGCTGGCCAAGGTGGGAGGATTGCTTGAGGCCAGGAGTTTGAGACCAGCTTGGCAACATGGTGAGGTCTTGTCTTTAGGGAAAAAAAATTAGCTGGGTGTGGTGGTGTGCACCTGCAATCCTCGCTGCTGGGGAGACTGAGATGGGAGGATCACTTCTGCCCAGGAGGTCAAAGCTAGTGGGTCATGATCACTGCACTTGAGACCCTATCTCAAACAAAAACAAACAAACAAAGTATAAAAAAATCTCAAGAGCACAGATAATAGTTAAATGTGTTAAAACAACTTGGAGGTGATGGGTTTTGAATATTTATTACTTTTGTTTTTAATATTTATTTCATTGTAAGTTTATATGTATATAATTTAGTTTTAAATAGTGACTGTGTTAGATACCCGACTCACAAAATTCCTGAAATTGAAAACATCAGCTCTGGTGAGCAGGTACACACCAGTTCACGATGGGACAGGCAGCAGCCGTTTTTTGAAGCTCCCTAGCAATCACAAAGTGCAGACAAATCTGGGATCCACTGCTTGAGATCAGTGGTTTTCGGACTTAAACTTGCATCAGGATCGCTTGGAAGGCTTGGTGAAACACACGTCACTGTCCCCACCACACCCCCGAATTCCTGATGCGGTAGATCTTAGGGTGGGGCCCAATAACTTGTCCTTCTAACAAGTTCCCAGGTGATGCTACTGTTGCCAGTCCAGGGACTCGACACTTTGAGATTAAAAAGATGCCAACCTCGGGTTCTAGTGAGCTTCCTTTTGCAGGCTGGGCCAGGCATGGTTGAAGTCAGTCTGCCCTCACCCTTGCCATAGGTCGTAATTCCTTGCCAGAGGGTGGCAGGCACAATGAATGGCGGGGGCCTAGGTGCAGTGCTCTTATCTTTAGGTTGTAGAAGCCTCTGCACCTTCTCCAGTATGTGATTCCTCAGCCTCCTACCCACACTTCCAAAGCAAAATGTGAGAGGGGTGGGCAGGGAGCAGGCAGCAGAGCTGTCACTCTGAAAGCCGTTAGCAGCTCTCTCAAGGAAGTCACAGTTGCCTAACCTCAGTCACTACGGACACTGGCCAGTTATTGGTAAGCTGGGATCTGGAGGAATTGGAGGAATGAAGACTGAGGCTAGACAAAGGGAGACAGCTTGGTTAGCCCTCATATTCAAAGGCTAAGGAAAGTCAGAGGCTATGCTAGAGTTTTCCAGAGAAACAGAACTAAGAAGATTTATATAGACACACACACAGATAGATACACACACACATAAATACATATTTGTGTGTGTATCTATCTGTATATATATATCTTCTTAATCTTTTTTTTTGTTTGTTTGATACAGAGTCTCACTCTGTCGCCCAGGAGTGCAGTGGTGTGATCCCAACGGATATACTTGGCTCTGTGTCCCTGCCCAAATCTCATGTCGAACTGTAATCCCCAGTGTTGGAGGAGGGTCCTGTTGGGAGGTGATTGGGTCATGGGGGTGGATTTTCCCCTTGTTGTTCTCATGACAATGAGTGAGTTCTCATGCAATCTGGCTGTTTAAAAGTGTGTAGCACCTCCCCCTTCACTGTCCTCCTCCTGCTCCAGCCACGCAGGACATGCCTGATTCCCCTTTGCCTTCCGCCATGGTTGTACGTTTCCTGAGGCCTCCGCAGTCATGCTTCCTGTACAGCCTGCAGAGTCGTGAACCAATTAAACCTCTTTTCTTTATAAATTACCCAGTCTCAGGTAGTTCCCGAGGTAGGTTCCCACCAGCACTCAGCGGGTGCAGTCCCCCAGCGAGCTGAGTACTGAGCTGGCCGTGGTACTCTGAGGACTGCCTGACTTGCATCTCTGGTTTCTACGTCTCCAGCGCAAGCTGCTGGCACACAGTAGTGGGACAAGACAAGGAGCAGGGAGAGATGGGAGTCATGCACACATGGCTGATGACCGCTAGCTCATTTCTGTGTGAGCAAGTACAGTGCACATCCTGAATGACAACCACATGGGGAGCTCCCACTTAAATGAGCCAAGGCTGGGCAGTACACTGCTGCTGTTCCTGGCTGCAGAGTGGCCTGTGCTCTGTGGCCAGAGTGACCATGCCACACACTCAGCAGGACGGGGGGAAGCCATCATTGAGTGATGGCTTACTGATCCTTCTGGTGAGAGGAGTTCAATAAGGTATATGAGAATTCTTTGAAGCTCAACTTGATAAAGATAGATAGATATGGCAATGAGCGTATTTCACATCCCGGTTGACACACGTCATTTTGCCATCTGGAGTTACCACCAACTGGCTAGACCCTGGTGGAGCCTTCTTCCAAATCTTGGAGTCCAACAGGCCGTCTGAGAACACAGGTGTGGATGATCGGTTCATGGAAGAGAGAGCATCTCAGTGATCACCAAGTAGACCGTAGATGGAGGAGCTGTTCAGCACCAGGATTAGCCATTTGGTGAGAGAAACTACCAGAACATCCTGAGCACAGTGAGGTAGATGAGATGGGTGGGAGATCAAATCTAGGTGAGACGAGTCCTAAAAGTATCGTGCCCAAGCATCTCACCCTTCTCCACCTGCTGCTTAGTGGAGCCGGGGCCGGGAACCTGCAAACTACATTTCTTAGATCCCTAGATGGATGGCCTCTTTTAGGTTTGCCAAAAGGAGGCGTTAGAGAGCAACTGAAAGGAGAGCGGAGGGGAGACAGAACGCCCCTCCTGTTTTTCCTGTGCCTGCCTGGATAGCTCCAGCAGGAGCAAGTGGCTTCAGCCTCCAGCTCCTCTTGGCACTCCGAGAACCAGCCTCGCCTGCTGAATGCCAGGTCTGAGGAAGATATCAAGATACTGTCTAAGAAGGTCTAGGATGGCATCCAAAGTGTGTTCGTCGGGTTTTGAAAGAAGATCAGGGCACCACGAGGCCAAACGTTATCATGAGGAGTAAGGCGTGTCCAGAAAGCCACCTTCCTCTGTACTACGATGGAGGACAGAGAACTCAAACAGGTACTTCAGAGAATAAGCTACAAATTGCTAAAAATAAAAGCAGTATATAAACAAACAAAAAACTGGCCAGGGGTGGTGGCTCACATCTGTAATCCCAGAACTTTGAGAGGCCAAGGTGGCGGATCACTTGAGCCCAGGACTTCAAGACCAGCCTGGGTGACAGAGCAAGACCCTGTCTCAAAAAAACAAAAACAAACAGACCAAAAAACACACACACAAAAACCATACGATAACCATGCACATACACAAAAGTTCAACTTCACCAGTAATTTTTTTAAAGAAAAAAAAAATCAATATTCAAATGCCATTTTCTACTCACATTGACAAAATTATGTGAGGATGATAAACATTGATTCTCAAGAAATAATTATTGATGAGCACAAAATAGATTATATAATGGATTGTTTGGGTGTTATTTATGATAAAGTTAAGTTACATAGCAAACAATAGAATGATATTAAATAATATGAAATATCATTTAGATATTGAAATAATCCTGTAAACAAATGTATATTGCCATATAAAATGTGTGTGGAATAATATTACTTGATAAAGTTTAAAATTTAAATAGGAAACATATGCATCTAGTGTGACCCCATTTATATGAAATGTGTGAATGATTATGCAGAAATGTGCATGTACACACACATATAGACAATCGTATATCTATTAATGATAAGGGTATACTTGGAGAAAGATGTTGTTAGATGATTTCATCATTGTGTCAACATCAGAGTGCACTTACACAAACCTAGATGGTCCAGCTTACCACACGCCCAGGCTGTATGGTGTAGCCTATTTCTCCTCGGCTCTGAACCCGTACAGCATGTTACATTACTGAGCATTGTGGGCAATTGTAACACAATGGTAAGCATATCAAATCACAGAAAAGGTACAGTAAAAAATACAGTATAATATTTCTGTTGTTGACAGAAACATCATTAGGCGGTACATGACTGCATATGAAAGAGATTTTTTTTTTTCTTTTTGAGACGGAGTCTTGCTCTGTTGCCCAGGCTGGCGTGTAATGGCGTGATTTTGGCTTGGCTCACTGCAACCTCCGCCTCCTGGGTTAAAGCGATTCTCCTGCCTCAGCCTCCCGAGTAGCTGGGACTACAGGCGTGTGCCACCATGCCCAGCTAATTTTTTTGTATTTTTAGTATAGACGGGGTTTCACCGTGTTGACCAGGATGGTCTCGATCTCTTGACCTTGTGATCCACCCGCCTCGGCCTCCCAAAGTGCTGGGATTACAGGCGTGAGCCACTGCGGCCGGCCGAGATATTTTTGAAAAGAAAGGTTTTTAAAGTTCTGATGCCCAGGCCATACTCAAGCCAATGAAATGATAATAATTTGTTGAGTGGGACCCAGCCCTCAAGCTCTTCAGGTGATTACAACGTATAGCCGCAGTTGCAAATCACTGACCTAAGCATATCCTACCTTACTCTATACACTCGCCTCTTCACCTCCAAAGTTAAACTTCTCTTTTTCTATGTGTTTCCCAATCTATTTCTTTTGGTAGAATTTGGCCCTCAGGAAAATGGAGAATCTCAATGTTGTTTTGCTACAAAGAAGCCTGGAGCAGGCCGGCCACAGGGGCTCAGGCCTGTGTTCCTAGCACTGTGGGAGGCTGTGGCACGAGGATCGCTTGAGCCCTGGAGTTCAAGACCAGCCTGGGCAGCATGGTGAAACCCAGTCTCTACAAAAATTAGCTAGATGTGGTGATATGTGCCTATAGTCCTAGCTACTCAGGAGGCTGACATGGAAGGATTCCTTGAGCCCATGAGGTCAAGGCTATTGTGAGCTGTGATCACACCACTGCACTCCAGCCTGGGCAGCTCAGTGAGATCCTGTGTTAGAAAAAAAGAAGGCCGAAGCATTTTCCAGGTCAGGGTGTCTAGTTTTGGGGGCCAATCTAACTCTGCTTGAGTGAATCATCCACAGATATCACAGGTCTCAGGTCGAGAGAACCTTCTGAAAGTAGTTCTGAGCAGAGTCTGAAAAAGAAACACGCAATCACATACACAGCAGAGCCAGGGCTGACTTCCCAGCTGGCTGGGAAGAGCTACCAAATATTTGATGTTTATAACATGAACTCTCTTTCATTAGTGACCTTTCGTTAAGTTGAATCATTTCCTTTGGAAATAAAAGAAAATGCCTCAATTGTTTTTGACAAGTTCTCTTCATCTTTGAAAATATTTTGTAAAATGACTTCTTGCATTTGCAACCTCAGACTTCCTCTAGATTTTGTCTCTATTGACCTAAGCAGACAATTACATAATGTTGTTGGGCAAACTCTTAATTTCTTAGAGAAAAACTTCACATTGGAGTTGAGGGATCTCTTAGACCTCACCGTCTGCAACCCCCTCCTCCATTTTATAGCCGGGGAGCTGAGATCCTGAGAACATCCAAAGGCCTTGGTTGGGGTTAGCCAGAACATTAATAGCTGAGCTGGGGATGGAACCAACTGTTTGCTACCTCCTTTAGCATGATTTTTGCCAGATCACACTGTGTGGGCCATAAGTATTTCATTGTAACTTTCTCTAGTTCCCCCAGATTGCAGCCTGGTTCAGCAGTAAGGTGCGTGGCCTCCTAGTGTCAACATGCCCTGGTTCAAATCCTGGCTCAACTAGGTATTAGCTGTGAGAATTTTGTCAAGTTACTTAACCTCTCTGTGTCTCAGTTTTCCCATCTATCAAATGGGGATTCACAGGATTCTCGTAAGGTTTAAATGGGTGAATTCAAGAAAGCAATTCAGAGCAGTGCTGGCCATAGTAACAGCCACTTTGACGTCCATGAGGCACTTTTACCCTATTGCTGGGCACCAGCCCCGCTCTTCCTTCACTTTGGCTTTATAGACCCCTCTTGGTGTTCCGTTTCCCATGCTGAGCCCTGAAAGTCTGTGTCCTGTACCAGACGGGAGGGAGCCCTCACACCCAAACGGGGGAGAAGCTGCTCAGCTTGTGGTGAAGTGGGAGGATGGAAGGCTTGGGACTGGGAGCAGCCAAAGGGCTGTAGGATCAGAGGTTTCAAAGTATTGTTCATTCAGCCTTTCATCAACTCTTCCTAACTAAGCCACTTGGGACGATTACCTTGCTCCAATAAGGATCATTAGCATTTTTCACAGGCATGGGCCTGGGCTGACCCCTCCCTTCCCTGTCCCTGTCTCCGCCTTTGCTCAGTGGACACAAGATGGCTTCCGCCACTCATCAAATGCTATGGCCTTTTCTTACTGGGTCCTCATAATATCTGGTAGTGAGAGCTGGTGTTTTGCCCCATTTTATGAATGGGGAAGCCGAGTCTCAGAAAGACTTGCTGAGGCTGTGGGTAAAAGCATGGAAGAGGCTCCTGGGTCCACACCTTCTGTTTGCTACTCCGCATTCTCCCGGACTCCACCCTAGTTCTGGTACCTGCCACCATGGCTTGTCTCTCGCCACGTTCATCCTTGTCCTCAACCATCCATGTGCATTTGCTCTGGGCTTCTATCCCGGCCACTCACGTTCCCTAAAAATCTATCTCCTTTCCTTCTCCCACCTCTTCCAGGGCCTAGTTTGAGACTAGATCCTTAGTGAACATGATTCTGCCTGAGATAACGATGGTCCAAAATGGGTTCATGAGTGACTACTTTCGGGAAACCGAACTCATACTTAGCATGCCTTCCTTGAATCAAAATGCCACCCCCAAAGGGAATGACTCATGAATGATGGAAATTTCTGGTACTGTGGCAGGCCAGAGGGTCAGCTGCTGCCATTGGTGAAGCTAGCCTGCGGAGAAGCGGACAGAGGCCTGAGTAAGCCTAGTGGCTGTGTCACCTTGAGTACATTGCTCCCCTCACTGACCTCTGACCCTCCAATGAAAGGGCGGGTCAGATGTCGGCTGAGATAAACCGCAGCCCATGTTCCATCTTCTCCAGAGTCCCAGTACACACAGCCGTGGGTCTGTGGATCTTCCTCAGAATATACTGGTATTTTGCCTACATCTCTCCTACCTCCTTATGGGGAGTTTCAGATTACCCAGAAAAGTCCCACTTTGCCATCTCCCTTCCACTAGCTTTGAGATGTATCAGGCTTTCTTCACCTCACCTTGGCTTCCATTTTCCTGTTTGCTTCTTGTAGACAGACAATATGCACAACATTAAATTGACCACTTAATTTTGACATGTCTATTTCAGTGGCATGAAATAGACAGGAAATCAAGAAACAGGAAATCAAGAAAATGTTGAATTCAGTGAATATTTCTTTAGTAACAATTGCCTGTCCGGCACATGAAGCAAATAAGAAGGGGCAGGGGTCATGATTTTTGCCCTCAGGACCCCAAACTACATTCCAGTCTGAGGTGGGGCCAGATGAGGACCCTAGGAGAGGAATGAGTAAGAGCTGAGGGGGTTGGAAGGAGATTCGCTGAGCCTGGAGTTGCCCGGCAAGGTAAGCGGGGCAGCCCCACTAAAGACAGAAAAGTGAGTCAGCACAGGGTGTTCTCTTTCTTTTGCGTTGATTACACAAACAAATAGCAATGATGGAAATCATGGGGAAAGAAAGCCTCACAGTCGTCCCGCTAACACATCAGATGTTTTTATTTTTCCAAGTCCTTTTCCAGGCCCTGGTGACATTTATGCAAAAATGGTATGTTGCGGGAAACACATCACGGGCCCAGTCCCACATCCAGCTGTTATCACTTAGCTGAGCGTGTCTCTGTGCTGCTACGCACACTTCACCGGTTTAACAGCTGCACGATATTTCACTGGGTGCTTCCACCAACACCACCAGCAATGAGTGGATGTACCGGCTTCCTGAGATGTACGTGCTGATTAGTGCTGCGATCATTGTTATTATTTTAAATGTTTATTCGTTTGTTAAACACAGAATTGTTCTATTGTCTGTATTTCCTTGATAAGTAGAAGGGTTGAACATGTATCCGTTCTTTTGTTTGCTAATTACAGCTTCTCTTGCTGGAATGATCGGTTTGGGTTCTTTAGTATCCATGGATCTGCTACCATGTACATAGGGTGAGCGACAGCCCTGATTTGCTCAGGACTGAAGTGGGTTCCCTGGGCATGGGGCTTTCAGGGACTCCCCCTGAAAATCCAGGGTGAGTTGGTTACCCTATTTTTATATAATAGGCTCAGCAATTCTGCAATTAGTTCTTGATGAATTCCATTCCATGCTCCCAAATAAGCCTTCCTTTCTTTCTCCTCTGTAATAGTCAGAATAGAGTCATTACAAGAAATAAATGAAATAACATAGTCAGGCACTTAGAACAGCTCCTGGAACATAATATTTAATACGTATAGGGGAAGAGGGCGTAGCACATTGATTAAGGCTGTGTTGCATAGAATCACACTGCCGGCATTCAGATCCTCCCTGCTTGGATTCCTCCTCTGCAAAACTGAGGTAATAATTACCTGCATTATACATATTATGAAGATTAAATGAGCTAATCCAAGCAAAACATGCAGAATAGGGTGTGGCAATTTGTAAGCCCCTAGATGCTGGCTTCTCTTTATGGTACTAGAAATGTCAGTCATTGCACACAAATCTTCAACCTTCCATTACCCACTAACCTCTAAAAAAAAAAAAGAAAGAAAGAAATGTCAGTCATATGTACGAATAACTGCCATTGCTGATCTTCTACTAACCACATCTCATTTCATTGCCCAATATCTCTTCACTTTGACACATACAGAAACAAAGACTCCAAGTGGTTAAGAAGTTTGGCCGGATGACCCAGGTGGTGAGGACCAGGTGGTGAGGACCAGAGCCAGCTGGCCCCAGAAGCAGAAGCTGTCTCACTTTATGAGCAGCATCTTCACTGGGAAGGGGCTGGATACTGCCTGGAGGCTGACTCACGGTCACCCGAGATCATCTTTTGCTTTTTAATTGTGGTAAAATATGCACAACATTAAACTGACCACTTAATTTCGACGTGTCTATTTCAGTGTCATGAAGCACATTGACAATATTGTGCAACCATCACCACCATTTCCTGAGATTATCTTTTTACAAGTTTTTTTAGTTTCGTCATGTGCTGACTCTTTCCACACTTACACCCCCCTCACCGTGTCCACAGTTTCTACACGAGACAGAGGGTTTTGCCTCCCAGGAGTGACCCTGATGTAAGCCGAACACCATCCGCTTGCAATTACTCAAGTGCCAGTAATATTGAGTTTACGGCCACATATGCCTCACCTCTCCCCTCTCCTCTTCCTCTCCCAAGTGTGTTTACTGAGGCATCAACAGGACTCAGCAAGCTGAGATCACAAAGGGATCAGCATTGTTTCTTAAAAAGTATTTGGAGAAGTTTCCATTCATAGTCTTCCTCCACTTTTTGATGGGGTTGTTTTTTTCTTGTAAATTTGTTTAAGTTCTTTGTACATTCTGGTTATTAGCCCTTTGTCAGCCATTCTGTTGGTTGCTGGTTCACTCTACTGATAGTTTCTTTTGCTGTGCAGAAGCTGATACGAATAGACACTTCTCAAAAGAAGACATTTACGCAGCCAACAAACATATGAAAAAAAGCTCATCATTACTAGTCTTTAGAGAAATGCAAATCAAAACCACACTGAGATACCATCTCATGCCAGTTAGAATGATGACCATTAAAAAAATCAGAAGACAACAGATGCTGGAGAGGATATGGAGAAATAGGAACGCTTTTACACTGTCGGTGGAAGTGCAAATTAGTTCAACCATTGTGGAAGACAGTGTGGTGATTCCTCAAGGATCTGGAACTAGAAAAACATTTGACCCAGCAATCCCATTACTGGGTATATTCCCAAAGGATTATAAACCTTTCAACTATAAAGACACATGCACATGTATATTCATTTCTGCACTGTTTACAATAGCAAAGACTTGGAACCAACCCAAATGCCCATCAAGGATAGACTGGATAAAGAAAATGTGGCACATATACACCATAGAATACTATGCAGCCATAAAAAGGATGAGTTCATGTCCTTTGCAGGGGAATGGATAAAGATGGAAACCACCATTCTCAGCAAAATGACACAAGAACAGAAAAGCAAACACCGCATGTTCTCACTCATAAGGAGGTTGGGGGATTGGGGAGGGCTAACATTAGGAGAAATACCTAATGTAGATGACGGGGAATGGATGCAGCAAACCACCATGGCACGTGTATATCTATGTAACAAACCTGCACGTTCTGCACATGTATTCCCGAACTTAAAGTATAATAATAAATATAAATAAATAAGGTAAAGGGTATTTGGAAGAGAGAGGAGTTTGTGCTGCATCTGGGAGGATGCCTTTGTTTAGGGAGGTGATGCCCCTAGCCTCTCTGTCCAGGAGACTATAGGACCTGGGACTGGGAAATCTTCCATCATGCTGTGACTAAAACCAAACCTGAAGCATGTGAGTTTGGCCCGGTTCAGATGCTGCTGAGAACACGGCCCATCAGTCCCTGCACATTATGGCTGCTCAGGGACTGGAGGGAGCCTCTGGCTTCCCATGAGGATGCAAGGCTCCAGGATAGCTGCACCCGCAGTGGGGTTGGGTCAGGAGTGAGGGCTGACTTCCTGCCCCCGAGTTTCCACCCACCTTTTCTTTGAACTCTCTTCAGTTCTTTATCCCATTGTCTTCTGCCTTCTGTAGGCCACGGACTCTGGAGGGTGGGGACACCATCTCAGTGCTGCCTGTGTTTGAGCATGCAGGTGCTCAATCACCTGCATTGCCTCAGAGAAGTTCAGGTGCCTTAGGAGTTTGGTTCTGTGCTAACTATGACAAAGGACTTCAAATATGAAAATCATAATACTAAGCACTTTCTCTCTCTCCTTTTTTTTTTTTAAGACAGGGTCTCACAAGACAGGTCTTTTGGGCTGGAGTGCAACACACTCACAGCTCACTGCAGCCTTCAACTCCTGGGCCCAAGCAATCCTCCCACCTCAGCCTCCGAAGCAGTTGGGGCCACAGGTATGTGTCAACAAGCCTGGCTATTTTTTTATTTTTTTATAGAGAGGATGGTCTCACTATGTAGCCAAGACTGGTCTTGAACTCCTCAGCACAAGTGATTCAACTTCCCAAAGTGCTGGGATTACAGGCGTGAGCCGCCGCGGGGGCCAAACGCCGTGCTAGTGCCTTCCATCAAGTGTCCTTACCACAACCCTAGGAGGAGGTTCATGACGTTTTTTAATCATAGAAAAACTGGAGTGAGTCAGAGGACTGTGATAAGGGATGAGGCCTTTGGGCTGAGCTTACTGAGTGACAGGAGAGGCCTCCCCAGGGCAGGTAAAACCCTCTGTCCCCCATGTAGAAGTGTGGATATGGTGGTAACGGTGGCATACCATTGTGAATGTGCTTCACGCCACTGAAATGGACACAAGTGGTCAGTTTACTGTTATGTGTATTTTATCACAATTAAAAAGAAAAAGATGATCTCGGGTGACCGTGAGTCAGCATCTAGGCAGCATCCAGCCCCTTCCCAGTGAAGATGCTGCTCATAAAGTGAGACAGCTTCTGCTCCTGGGGCCATGTTTCTGTATGTGTCAGAGTGAAGGGATGCTGGGCCACAAAATGAGATCATTTAAAATTCCTACAGTACCTGGCCAGGTGCAGTGGCTTACGTCTGTAATCCCAGCACTTTGGGAGGCTGAGGCGAGTGGTTCACTTGAGGCCAGGAATTTAAGACCAGCCTGACCAACACAGTGAAACCTCATCTCTATGAAAAACACCAACATTAGCCGGGCCTGGTGGCATGTGCCTGTAATCCCAGCTACTTGGGAGGCTGAGGCAGGAGAACCACTTCAACCTGGGAGGTGGACGTTGCAGTGAGCCAAGATCGCACCACTGCACCCTAGCCTTTTGCACAGAGTGTAAAAAAAAACCCACAAAAAACCCAAAGAACACAAGTTGGCAAGGTGGCAGCCTCTGGGGGAAGGCATTGGCTGGGAGGTGAGCTGCACCCTCAAGGCGTTGTTCTGCTCCATGATGCTGGGATGGACTAAGGATGTGTTCAGAAAGCACTATCACCCAGAGGGAGCTCAGAGGATGAACAAAGAGCAAGCAGCCTCCTGAAGAACATTCCCTGTGTTTCCGCACTATAGCTGAAGCAGAAGCTGTCTGCTATGGTAGCTTTGCCTGGAATAATTTGTAATTGACACAGTTTTCATGACCTTCTCCGGGTTTCCCCTTCCTTTTTTTTTCCAGTTAACAGAATAGTGATGAGTAATTTTATCTGACTTCACTGTGACATCAACTGGCGCATCTCCTAAAGTAGCCTTTTGTCTACTGACTGCCCTTCAGGGGGATATATTTATATTTATGTCTCGTTTATTTGCCTCCTCTGTGGATTGTGGTTTTCCGGGAGAGAAGTAAATTCGACTTTAGGAGAAAATGGAAAATCCAATTGTTCAATAGACGATAAATTGAATTTCCTCTCTCTTTTTTCAAAAGATGAGCTGTTAAGAATCATGTTAGGAATGGTCTTCATGCTAGAAATACACAGCTCCCAGTGTTTACACCTTGTGAGTTTATAGAAAAGGATTCAATTTACTATGCCACCTTCTCCATGAAGACTTCTTTGATCCTTCCAACCTGGAAGACATTTCTACCTGTGGGCTTCCGTTCACTCCACCTGTGCCTCCCTTTGAACCTGACACCTATCTGATTTTCCCTTCTACCTGCAAACTACCTGGCCCTCAGGAAGCGCTAAGTGGTCACCAAATGAAAGCTAGTTGTAAAAGGAACTGAATTTGCTCACAGTCATACAGAAATAATCATTCTGGAATATTCTTGCATCAGGGCAGTTTTTCCCTCACATTATAAAAACAACATTCCTAGGAACCCAGAGAAGAACTTCAATCCTGAAACAGGATCTTCTGTGTGGATAGTATCTCCATCTTTCCCTGATTGTAGAGGTTCATGGAATTTGTTGTTGTCTTGAGGGTCTCAGAATTGTAAAGGCCTATGGTTGGGCTTTAAAGAACTTGAAAGGTCACATAGCCCTTTAAAGCCACTTTATCTTAAGGGTTGAGAAACCGTTGTGTAGAAAGACAGATCATTCATCCTTTGCCTACATACTCTGTTACCCAGGCTGGAGAGCAGTGGCATCATCGTGGCTCACTGCAGCCTTGACCTCCTGGGCTCAAGCAATTCTCCCACCTCAGCCTCCTGTGTAGTTTCTGGGGTTACTGGCATGCATACTCAAACCGCCCTAATTTTTAAAAATTTTTTTGTAGAGATGAGGTCTCACTATGTTGCCTAGGCTGCTCTCAAACTCCTTGGCTCAAGTGGTCCTCCCACCTCGGTCTCCCAATGTTTTATTCTTAATCAAAAAAAGAAATGAAGGAGAAACTGAAACAAATATGATAAAATGTATTGAGTCATTGTGGGAGATGGAGACACTGGTGTTATATTCACTTCTGTAATTTTCTGAGGGTTTAAGTTTTTTAAAATAACATTGCAGCAGTATGCTACAAGAGTCATTATTTTCATTTTCATTTTGGCTCCAGTGTGGAGGATTCCCAAAACGTCTCTCAAGTTCAATGATTTGGTAGAAAATCGCAGAACTCGGAAAAGCTGTGATACTTGCAGCCTCAGTTTATTAGAGAGAAAGAATACAGATGAAAATGGCAGAGGAAAACGGTGTCTAACGCAGAGTCCACGACAGAGCAGGTATGAACTTCCCACTGTCCTCTCCTAGAGAAGTTGCACACGGAGTACTTAATTCTCCCAGAAACAGCATGCAGTGCTACATACAAAGTGCAGCCAGCCATAGAGGCTCATCAGAGTTTTTGTGTCCGGGGTTTTGTTAGTCTCTCGCCTCCATGAGAGCAAATAAACACAGCGTGGCCTAAGGCCTGCATCATAAATCACATTGCTAACATTAAGTCATCTGATGTCGTCCAACACCCCAGGTATACAAAGGCTAGTCTTTTCTTTGAAATGTGTGGGAATTGAATATCGTAAGTCTATGAGTCCACCCTTTATTGCACAGTCCCCAGACAAGCCAAAGTGAGATGCAGGACCTCTGACTGGATTTGCAAAAGATTTTGTGACCTCAAGCCAACAGAACATACGGAGAGATGGCAGCGGGTGGAGAGCCTCCAGTTTTCTTAAGCTCCTCACTTCAAGCCCACTTCCAGTGGGCTCCAGTCAGACCACTGGAAATCTCAGTATGTGTCTCCTGAACTTTCAGAAATCAACAGACTGGTGACTGATTTGCACCTGAGATATCTAATTTAGGAAAGACAGGCTTGCTGCTCTGGGAACAGACTTTGGGATCTGACTGCACTCCCAGATTTTGATAAAGCAAAGAATAGGTGAGGAAGTGCAAACCAGTTCAGGATCTTCTTGGAAGCTGTGGGGCTGGACCACAGCATTCTTAAGGGCCAAGGAAGGTGCCGTAAGCAGCCAGCCAGAGGAAAAGGCATCAGCCCCAAAACAGAAAGTGAAGGGGGTTTTGAAGAACCTTTTAAAGTCCCATGGGAGAGGAAGAGTTAACTTCCAACCCTGCCAAGTCCTGGGAACACATAAGCCAACTCACTATAGAAGTCAATTTTTAAAGTTCCTGGCCTGGGATGGTGGCGCACACCTGTAATCCCAACTACTTGGGAGGCTCAAGTGGGAGGATGTCTTGAGGTCAGGAGATTGAGACTGCTGTGAGCCACAACGGCACTGCTGTGCTCCAAACTAGGCACAGAGCAAGACCTTGCCTAAAAAGAAAGAAACTTCTGTCTACTTTCTCCTCAACGCTCTGCCCTTCAGAGAGTCAGAAACTGGTTAGTAGGGTGCATGAGAAGAACTGGGTGAAGAAAAAGGAAAGAATCTTCTTTTTTCTATAGGCCTACCTAGGTCAAAGCTGGGGGAGCAAAAACGTTCAACTTTGAATGAAGTGCAAAATTCCAATTATTAATGACATTGGAGATTTTAATTAATAAACTGCTACTATTTGGGAAACAGAATGATAAGAGAAACTTTGTCACTATTTTCCCCCCTCTGTGTTTCAGTTCTAGTAATTTCCTTGACTTGTCTCTAAATATGGTAATCTTGTTCCCTGCCATGTCCGGTCTGCTGATAAGTCATTCTAGGAAATTTTTAATTTCAGATATTATGTTTTCTGTTTCTACAGTGCCTACTTGATTTTTTAAAAATATTTTTAAATTTTCTGTTGAAACATTGATTCTTTTTATCCACTTAATCCATTTTTTCCCTCTCTTTTCTAAAAAATATTAATCAAAAGAAGTTCTTGTGTGCTCACTCCAATGCCAGGGTCATCTCTGAGTCTGCTTGAATTGACTGCTTCATTTCCTGGTAATTGGTCTCTTTTTTCCTGCCTCTTTGTGTGTCGAAAAATTTTGTTGTATGTCAGTGTTGTAGATGGTACATTACAGAGGCTCTGGATTATGTAATATTCCTTAAGAGGTGTTAAATTTTGTTTTTGCACAAAGTAAAATTACCAAATGGTCACCTTGATCATGTTGAGACTTGAGGATTGGATTTAGGCTTAGTTAGGGTAAGTCTTTTATAGTTTTGCCCTAGTTTCTAAGGTGAAGCCCTTACTTCTAATAAATGGTTCTTATTCCTATGGCATGATCTTTCTAGAGTCTCAACTGAAGCTCACATGTTAACCAAGTATGTCTACTCTGGCTATTCCTGAAATTCAAAATCTCCCTGGCACTGCCCAGTATTGAAATCTCTGCTTTGCTCTCTAGCCTTCTGGTCACATGGAGTCTCAGCCTACCCCATGCATCTTTTAAGATTCAATATGGTGGAATTCGTGTGTGTGTGAACATTTTTTCACTCCTTTTCTGAGGCTTTCTTCTTACAAGTACACTGACCCCAGCAGCCTAGGCAGCCCTGATGAACTGTCATCTCTATTTCTTCTACCCAGCAGGAGTCCCGCTCTCTGCTTGGGGGTTCTATTTCCCTGCACCCTGGCTTGGAGATAACTTCAGCATTGCAGTCTGATCCTCAAATGTTTCCTCTGTCTAACTCCATACAAAGGCTGCAGAAAGGAGAGAAGCTGGGGGGGGGGGGTGAATTGCAGTTATCCCAGGAAGGCAATAAGATATTGCCTCTTCCTCTTTCTATCTGAGATAGAAAGAGGAAGAGCACTGGGAATTAAATATAATAAGAGCAGTTTTTATGTGTTATGGTGTATACAGATACTGAAAGATTCTGGTTCTAGTGTAGAGAACATCATACCAAGGTAAGAAAAGAGCAAAGAAAAACCTGGAAAGACATTCCAGTTGAATTTGTATTAGACTTCTCAAGTTGACTTAGGAATTGTGCGTTTAAATGTTACTTTCAGGTTTAAATCTGAGAGGGTAAAGTTTCCAGCACCCAATAAGGACAGAGAAGGTGTAAGTATCTACCTACCTCCTTCATCTTCTAAAACGGAAGATAACGAAGAGTTTGAGAAGGATAGGAAGACATTTTGGCTTGGTTCAAGATTTGGCACCCAACTCAGGAAGGTAAGGACAAAAATCACCAAAACACAAGTCATGGGACACAGCTGAAAGAGGAGACTGCTGTTCTTTATTAAAGCCATTACAGTACTTTTTTATTTTTAAGGTTATGCAAATGAATTTTGATCTTTTCCAATAGAAATATGAACAGAAGGAATAATCAGGATATTTAATTTAAAAAAACGCAAAATCGTCAGAAAAAAAAGTTTAAATAAAGGCAGAATAAAACAACTAGTTACCATTTTTAAAACCTATAAGCATAGCATAGTAATTAAGCATGGAATAATTTAACCAGCAATTCAAACAAGACAAATGTCCCCAAATGGGTAGATTGCTTAAATAAATTATGATGAATTAAAGACCTGTATGGTTATGACCTTATCTTGGCAGAAATAGAATTATTTGAACATATATGCATATGTATACATGTGTGGTCTAAGTAATATATGTGAATGTGTCAGTGAGAGTTAACATCACAGAGCAGGATTATGGGTTTTCTTCTGGTTCTTTTGCTCATCTGTATTTACATATTATAATTAATAAATAATGTTTTTGTAAGAAGAACTCCTCTCCCATCAACACCAAAACATCTGGTATTTTTTGTGCTTGAAAAGTGTTTTCTTATTTAAAATTATGAATTTATGTTACACTAAGTATACCTGCTTTTCTTACTTGACTTTCTTTCCATGTGTGGACAGGGGTAAAGAAATGTGACCGTTTTAACATCTGTAAGATGGGGATAAATACATATCTTAGAGGGTTACTGCCTATGTCTAGGAATAAACTCTTGGCTGTTTAAATCAAACCACACTGTTGAATTTAGATGGTTTCGCTGATGAGGGCCAGGAGAGGAGGTCAAGATACCTTCCTTGACCCCACTGTCCCCTCCAAGCCACTCCAGCGTCTCTCCTCCTTCCCTCACAACACCCAGCTTTTTCCGGCTCATTCCTTCCAGCTATCTGACCTGCCACCTACCCCCTGCAGTCACCAGCTGATTTCCTGGTCACTCCTCCTGTATTCATGAAGGAATTGGAGTGGCCTCCCGGCTTGCTGTCTTCCTCTCCACCCTCTCATGGGCTTCAATTCTTGCTGATTTCCGTCTCTAACTCTTCATTCCCTTAGCCCTTCAATTCCTTCACCTCCTTCCCTCCACCCCAGCACAGCCCTCTTCCCACTGCCATATTCCCGACCAGCTACCCCTGGTAAATTCACCTTTTCCGAAACCCTCCTTCCAAGCTTACTTTCTCTAATGCCCCACTTCAACAATGATTTGACTAAATCCATTGATTTCCCTTCTTTTCCACATTAAATTTTCAGCATCCCATGACCTCCCTTGTGTCTTCATTTCTCATCATCGCAATCAGTTCCTTAAAATGCCTCACCTCCGATGCCTTTTCCCTTTATCAGATTTGCTTGGCAGAACTCCAACCCTGGCTGAATCTGACTCTTAGCTTTCTTTGTACTTGCTTCCAATTATCTAAATGTCACCAGAGAAAAGGTGCAGAACCTGGGTGACCGGTTCAACTTAGACTTCACGACCACAAACGTAACAGGTAACCAACGCCGCATGGCAAGACTGTTTCATTTCCTTAGTATATTTTCTTTTGTCTTCCCTCCCTATCAAGTTGATGCCCAGGTGCACCCTCAGCTCTGTCCACTGAGAGGCTATCTGCTCCCTTATGGCTGTCTTCAGGACTGCTTCTGAGTGGGGCAGTAGTGGCAGCGGTCCATTTTCGGCTTGAACCAGCATATTGAGCTGACTGATTAATGATCCAGCTTTGGATTTTTCCCTCCTCTACCAGTGGCTGTGGAGAACCTTCCCCAGCAGATCATGGTGTGAGAGTTAGAGACGGAAATCAGACGCGCGCGCGCACACACACACACACACACACACAGGTTCTCACTGTGTCACTCAGGCTGGAGTACAGTGGCACAATCACAGCTTGCTGGGCTCAAGCAATCCTCTCACCTCAGTTTCCCAAGTAGCTGGGACTACAGGTGCATACCACCATACCCGGCTAATCTTTTTATTTTTATTTTTTGTGGAGATGAAATCACACTATGTTGCCCAGGCTGGTTCTGAACTCCTGGCCTCAAGTGATCCACCTGCCTCAGCCTTCTAAAGTGCTGAGAAAGAAAGAAAGAGAGATAGAGAGAGAGAAAGAAAAGAAGAAAGAAAGAAAGAAAAGAAAGAAAGAAAGAAGAAAGAAAGAAAGAAAGAAAGAAAGAAAGAAAGAAAGAAAGAAAGAAAGAAAGAAAGAAAGAAAGGAAGGAAGGAAGGAAAGAAAGAAAGAAAGAGGGAGAAAGAAAAGAAAGAGAGATAGAGAGAAGGAAGGAAGGAGAGAGAGAGAGAGCAAGCAAGCCGGTGGAAGCCAGGGAGCCAGGTATAGGGGCATGTGCCTGTAGTCCCAGCTACTCAGAAGGCTGAGGCAGGAGTATCGCTTAAGCCCAGGAAATTGAGGCTGCAGTGAGCCAATGTCACATCACTGCACTGCAGCCTGGGTGACAGAGCGACGCCCTGTCTCTTAAAAAAAAAAGTTACTGAAGGAACAGGATTGAAAAAAACTAAGTAAGTAAATAGAGGGAGACAGGTGAAGTCAATTTAATTTTTTTTTTTTTTTTTTTTTGAGATGGAATCTCACTCTGACGCCCAGAGTGGAGCGCAGTGGTGCTACCTCAGCTCGCTGCAACCTCCACCTCCCAGGTTCAAGTGATTCTGCAGCCTCAGCCTCCCTGGTAGGTGGGACTACAGGTGTGCATCACCACATCCTGCTAATTTTTGTATTTTTAGTAGAGATGGGGTTTCACTATGCTGGCCAGGCTGGTCTCGAACTCCTGACCTCAGGTTATCTGCCCACCTTGGCCTCCTGAAGTGCCAGGATTATAGGTGTGAGCTACCTCGCTGGGTCAATTTTAATATATTTAATCCAAGATATCTAAAATATTTCCTTTTTTTTCCCTTTATTTTTAACTTTCTTTAGAGACAGGAGTCTCAGTCTGCCTCTCAGGCTGGCGTGCAGTGGCGCAGTCATTGCTCACTGCAGCCTTGAACTCCTGGGCTCAAGAAAGCCTCCCATCTTAGCCTCCTGAGTAGCTGGGACTACAGACATGAGCCACCACACCTGGCTTGAAATATTTTCGACATGTAATCGTAGCCACCTTTCAAGAGCTTAATAGCTGAATGTGGCGAGTGACTATCATATTGGAGAGTTCTGACACAGACTCATTTCTCGGTAATTCTTCACATCCATGCAGAACTTTAGAGGCTACAGAAATCTCCCTACACCTTCTCTAGTTTGTTTCTTGAAAATGTGATCAGTGGATTTATGACCTCCCTGTTGGAGATGAGAAAGTGAAGTTCAGAGATCTGGCCATTCGAAGTCTAATTCTGTAATGAGCAGAACAGTAGTTTCCAAACGTGTCTGCATGTTCAAATCACTTGGAGATCTTTAAAAATTTCTGAAATCCAGCCACACCCCAGATGAATTAAATTACAGGATCTGGGGTGGGACGCAGGCATCATTCATTTCTGAAGCTCCCTGGTGGTTTCACGTGGGCAGCCACTTTTGGGAATCACTGATATACATCCTTTTTTTTTTTTTTTTCCAATACACGATTTCACTCTTGTTGCCCAGGCTGGAGTGCAATGGCGTGATCTTGGCTCACTGCAATCTCCCCTCCTGGGTTTAATCGGTTCTCCTGCCTCGGCCTTCTGAGTAGCTGGGATTACAGGCATGCACCACTATGCCCAGCTATTTTTGTGTTTTTAGTAGAGGCGGGGTTTCACCATGTTGGTCAGGCTGGTCTCGAACTCCTGACCTCAAATGATCCGCCCACCTCGGCCTCCCACAGTGCTAGGATTACAGGCGTGAGCCCCCCCTCCCGACCTGGTATACATTCTTGCTCCTCAAAGCGTGGCCCATGGACTCACGCATCCGCATCACCGGGGAGCCTGCGTTGTCAGAAAGCCATCTTCTCAAACCAGCACAGACCCACTGAATCAGAATCTGCCCTTTAACAGGGTCTTCCAGAAGATTCCAGTGCCTGACAAAGCTTGAGAATCCTAAAGCATAGTATACTTCTTTTAGATGAAATAAAATATAGTCCAGTACATTTTCATTATGAAGTTTATTGAAAAGGGCAGTAACCATGGTTTCATATTGGTAGCCATTATGTTTTAATTAAATTAATATTATATAATTAGGGTTCTGCTTTCTTGGTTTTATTATTACTGTATTTCTGAATGATTATTACACACTGTCTTTCTATTGCACAGAATTGATGTCAAAAAACTAGAGAAACTGCCCTAAATCTCTTTCCATGAGTTTCTCTCAACCTTTAAATGCACCTTTGTTTAACAAGTTCAACTTTTCCCCCCATTAAATCAGCAGATAAATACACAGATGATATACAGTATAAGCGCTCGGTAAAATTTATTTAAGTAAAAAAGCTTATTAAAAATAAGTTTTACCGCACACTTATACTGTATATGATGTTGAGAGATGAGATGGAAACTAAAAAAACTACTTCATTTCATACGTTTTCAAGAGAGTTACAGTTTGTAGCAAAAAGCTAATACATGCACCCAGATGGCTCTAAAACAAGAGACTATGAGGCACACCATGAGGGTGTGTAGACAAGGTACCCTGTGATTCAGGAATAGGAGAGGCCACTTCCTGCTACCAGGATTAGGGAAATTGCCATTAAGGAGGTGGACTCTGTGTTAGAGGATTTGGACATTCAGGGTGGAGGGAAGCTGTTTTTACAAGAAAGAACACCCACCCAGGATGGCTTCAATCATTAGGTGAATACTGATATGTATTAGTCAGAATGCGTGGTAGTGAGAGACTGATGCCCTAATCAACCTGATTAAAGCTGGAAGAAGATTTTGGGCTCAGAGAATCTGCACGTTGAACAATCAAAGTCCGTGGAGCGGACTCTGGAACATTAGGAGCCACAGACCCAAAGGCTTCCGGGACTCTTTCTCCCTATTTTTACTTTATGTCAGTTTCATCTTTTCTTCCTTTAGACTGGCTTGCTCAACATGAGAGAAGCATGGCTGCAAATCTCTCCTGTCTTTTTATTTACATCCTACACCTTCCAGTACCAGAGAGTGAAATCCTAATACAACAAGGGAGGAAAAAGATGGGCATGTGGTTGAACCAGGATTGGCCAATGAATTGATCCTTGTTGAAGCTGGGTATTACATAGGTGGGAGTTTGTTATGCTATTCTGTTTGTTTAAGACCCAGGACAACACACCGAACGTTATGCTATTCTGTAGACTTTTGTACATGTTGGACATTTAAATTTTAAAAACATCCCCAAGAAGGAATCATACTTAGCCTCTCTTTTTTTCTTTTTTTTTTTTTTGCTTTTTGAGACAGAGTCTTGCTCTGTTGCCCAGGCTGGAGTGCAATGGCGTGATCTCAGCTTGGCTCACTGCAACCTCTGCCTCCCAGGTTCAAGCAATTCTCATGCCTCAGCCTCCCAAGTAGGTGGGATTATAGGCATGTGCCACCATGCCCAGCTAATTTTTTTTTGTATTTTTTAGTAGAGACGAGGTTTCACCATGTTGGCCAGGATGGTCTTGATCACTTGACCTCATGATCCGCCTCCCAAAGTGCTGGGATTACAGGCATGAGGCACCGCGCCTAGCTGCAGTTAGTCTCTTGAGTCAGACACCTGCCTCTGGGTCAGGCAACAGTGGCCAGAGGATGCGGTGATGGAGAAACTTGGCACCTTCAGAGAGAGCCTCATGGTGGGGACTGAGGGTAGGATAGAGGAGCTGTTCCCGGAATAAAGGGGCCCTATTTCCAGAGGAAAAAAGGGAGGCACCCAGGGCAGAGATGATTGATTTATGGTGTCTCCAACTTGTTATTACCAGCCTCCATTTCTCTCTCCCCGGCTCTAGGCCCATATTTCTGAGAATCATCAAATTGTCCCAACTGGATGTCCCTGGGCACCTCTACACTGACATATTTAAAATCGGACTCATCATCTTGTATTCCTGCAGTGTTTTCATCTTCCACCAGAAATTCATTATTATTTTTTTGAGACAGAATCTCACTCTGTTGCCGAGGCTGGAGTGCATTGGCCCAATCTCGGCTCACTGCAACCTCTGCCTCCCGGGTTCAAGCAGCTCTCCTGCCTCAGCCTCCTGAGTAGCTGGGATTACAGGCGTGCACCATCACGCCTGGCTAATTTTTGTATTTTTAGTAGAGATGGGGTTTCACCATGTTGGGCAGGCTGGTCTTGAACTCCTGACCTCAGGTGATCCACCCACCTTGGCATCCCAAAGTGCTGAGATTACAGGCATGAACCACCATGCCCAGCCTCTAACCAATTTCTAAATCATGTTCAACTGATCCTGCTTCCTCACAATCCCCGTATCTCAGTTTTGTCGTGTCTACCTCTGAAATAATTATTGACCCCATCCCTTCCTCCCTATTTCCAGCTTCACTACACCAGGTCAGAAGTCTCCTGGCCTCAAGATCTCCAAAGTTCACACCACCTCATACAACATATCACAACTTTCTACTACACCTATTTAATCTCTTCGTTCCTGGGCTGCAGGTCTTCAAGAGTTCCTTGTGCTCTCATAACAAACATAAGGCATCACGACCTTAAGTTCCTATAAGGTTATTCAAAATTGAGTCTTAGACTGCTTTTAAAGCTTTAAAGCTTCTGACCTTCCAATATCGTATACAGTGTAAGTGCTCAGTGAAAACCTGCTGATTGAATCAGGGGAAAAGAAAGTTTGACTTTTGTTGGAAAGCAAAGGCGCAGTGCCATTTAAAGCCATTTGTATACACTGGGCTACACACAACATGGACATTTAATTCTTCTGTACTTTTGCTTATGGTTCTTCCTTCTTTTTATTTATTAGTTATAATTGAGAAACAATTGGGTTTTTTTATGGAGTACAATGTAATGTTCTGATCTGTAATGTATACATTGTAAAGAGATTAATCTAGCTAATTAACATAACTATTACTTTACCAACTTATCACTTTTTTTGGTGAGAATATTAAACATCTATACTTTTAGCAGTTTTGAAATATATGTTATTCTTTTTTTTTTTTTTAGAATGTTTAAATTTTATTTGACTTGTTTTTTTCTTTTTTGAGATGAGATCTCTGTCACCAGGCTGGAGTGCAGTGGTACAATCTCAGCTCTTTGCAGCCTCTGCCTCCCAGGCTCAAGCAATCCTCTCACCTCAGCCTCTCAAGTAGGTGGGACCAAAGGCACGTGCCACCATGCCCGGCTAATTTTTAGTATTTTTGGTAGCGATGGAGTTTCACCATGTTGTTCAGCCTGGTCTTGAACTCCAGAAATCAAGCCATCCACCTGCCTTGGCCTCTCAAAGTGCTGGGATTACAGGCGTGAGCCACCATGCCTGGCCCTGAAATTCATGTTGTTTGTAACTGTGGTCACCATGCAGTTCAGTAGATCGCTGCGTTATTTCTCCAGGCTAAATGAAAGTTTGTACCCTTTGCTTAACATCTCCTCTTTTCCTATCCCTCCCTCTCTGCAAAGTCTCTGGTACCCACCCTTCTTTCTACTCTCTGTTTGCATGTGATTGACTTTTTTAGATTCCACATATAAGTGAAATGACACATTATTTGTTTTTCTGTGCTTGGCTCATTTCACTTAACATGATGTCTTCTAACTCCATGTGTGTTGTCTCAATGACAGACACTTCTTATTTTGTAAAGTTTGTATATAGCATTCCATCGCATGTGTATATACCACATTTTCTTTATTCATTTAGCCACTGCGAAACAGTTAGGTTGCTTCCTATCTTAGCTGCTGTGAATAATGCTGAAATAAACAGAGGTGTGCAGATATCTTGGGTGTTCCAATTCCAGTTCCTTTGGATGTATACCCGGAAGCAGAATTGCTGAGCCGTATGGTAATTCTATTTTTAGTTGTTTGAGGAACCTCCACACCATTTTCTGAAATGACTGTACTTGCTCCTTCTTGATTATGAACAAACTGGCTTAATTCTACAAGACTGGGCTTAAAACTCACCTCCTTCATGAAAAAACTCGACATCTTCAGTAGTCACTTCCTCTTTTGTGCTCTTAGACACACTTTTAAGTATGGCTCTTCTAATACCATGCAGTAATTATCTTTTTGTTCCCCTTCATATCCTGTTCCCTGGAAAAAGCCCAGTTTTAATCATCATGAGTGTATCTGTTGTACATAACGCAATGAGAAAACATTTTAAAAATAAATCTAAAGCTACAACACAGAATAATAGGCCCTCTTGGTTACGTGGGATCCCAGCATTCTAGTTCAGCCACCTGTAAGAGATTAGACTTTGACATAATCAGCTCCGGTGGAGGGATCTCTCTGCAGAGGGAGCCCATTCTATTTTTGGAGAACTCATATAAGGTTCTTCCTTGTACTGACCCTTGAATCCTTCTCTCTGCAGTTCTTGCCAATTAGTCAAAAGTTCTATTTCTTGGAACCTCCTGAATTGGACTTCAGAAATCAGCTCTCCTTTTCTTCAAACTAGACATCGAACATTCTTTCAAGAACTGCTCACAAGGCGCAGGTTGAGTTTCGAAGCTTCTGCACGTGCCTCAGCTTGTCTCAGTCTCTCTGGATATGTGGCTCCAGAATTGCGTATGATACCAGGTGTGGTCTGATTGGGAACAGGACATCAACAAGGAAGACTTGTGGGTAAGAAGACTCGTGAGCAATATTGAAGCCGAGTTGAGCAATGGGTTACCAATTTCCATAGCCAAGGACAGCAGCCCATGATGAAGAACAAAGGAGACGGGTGTTTGTGTTTTTATTTATTTATTTATTTTGAGACAGGGTGTTGCTGTGTCGCCCAGGCTGGAGTGCAGTGGTGTAATCACGGCTCACTGCAGCCTCGCCCTCCCAGGCTCAGGTGATCCTCCTCCCATATTAACCTCCCAAGTAGCTGAGACCACAGGTGTGTGCCATCATGCCAGGCTAATTTTTTTTTGTAGAGACATGGGTTTCACATGTTGTTCACACTGGTCTCGACTCCTGTCTCAAGCAATTCTCCCACCTCCTTCTTCCTAAGTGCTGAGATGGATTACAGAATGAGCCACTGTACCTGACCTGTTTGTGCTTATTCAGCGCTACGGATTGGCAAGGTAAGAATAGTAAAGGATCACAGAAAAGGAACCTCTCTGGAAATCCATTTAATCCATTCATATTATCTTATTCACATTCTCCTCTTAGAATAGTCCCCGTTTTTTTTTTTTTTTTTTGAGACGGAGTCTCGCTCTGTTGCCAGGCGTCAGGCTGGAGTGCAGTGGTGCAATCTCGTCTCACTGCAATCTCCACCTCCTGGGTTCAAGCAATTCTCCTGCCACTGCCTCCCGAGTAGCTGGGACTATAGGCGCACACCACAACGCCCAGCTAATTTTTGTATTTTTTAGTAGAGACGGGGTTTCATCATGTTGGCCAGGATGGTCTTGATCACTTGACCTCGTGATCTGCCCGCCTCGACCTCCCAAAGTGCTGGGATTACAGGCGTGAGCCACTGCGCCTGGCCCAGTCCCCTCATTCCTTAAAGGCTTCAGCATCGGAAGTGAATTTGTTCAGACTTTCCCCTGTATGTTTTCAGATTTGAAAAGCTATCCCTTCTTCTTATTTGATGTGGCAAAGAGAAGGACACTTTCCACATTATTTTCCTGATAGTATGTTGCTTAAAATTTTATAAACTAGTAATTCCTTTGAAATTACACGATGATGAGCTTTGCGCAGTGGCAGTATCATAGCCAATGAGGTTTGTCCGAGGCGCGATTATTGCTAATTGAAATTACACGATGAAACAAAATAAACCTTATCTCATTAGAATAAAAAAAAAATAGCGCTTGCTTCAGCAGCACATATACAAAAATTAGAATGGTACAGAGAAAATTAGCATGGCCTTTGCATGAGGATGGCACACAAATTTGTGAAAAATAAAAATAAAAACATAAAATGGAGTGTCCAAGTCACCCATGACTGGTGTTGTTCTGTAAACATGGGAGAATCAGACTCCAGGGCTGGGTGTCTTGAAAGAAGGAATGGGCTTCGTGGATCTCTACTCTTCGCTGTAAGATTATGGAGGGTGGAAATCTCCCTTCCTAGAGTGCCCATTTCAAAATTAAAGCAGGAGCCATTTGTTAGCCATAAAGGAGAAATTTCTGACTATCAGTCTCCAAATACTGCAACACTTCGACAAGGCGAAACATCGACATTCTGTGAAATAGGAAACTGACACATGGCTAGGGAAGCATGTCCCTCAAGAGGATTGAGATTAGTATTTGTGTCCTGGAAATAGGGTGACCAGATCAGAAGGGCTTTAGATTGAAATTAGGTAAGGAGACAAACACCTAGATAGACCTGTCAAACCAGTTGCTGTGGAAGACAGATTGGACTTCTGCAGGAAGAGCCTTGTTTTCTAGATGATACGTGCAACCTCCACTGCCTACATAATACCATGCATCTCACTGGTAATGATATGGACTTGAGACTATAATATAGTATAGTACAAACAATCTTATGAGGATGAGGTTACTTGGTATGGTAGGAATTAAAGAGAGGAATATGGGAATTAAAATACATCTTTAGGTCAGGGGAGGTGGCTGAAATCCCAGCACTTTAAGAGGCCGAGGCAGGTGTGGTGGTGTGTGCCTGTAGTCCCACCTACTCAGGAGGCTGAGGTGGGAGGATCACTTGAGCTGGGGAGGCTGAGGCTGCAGTGAGCCAAGATTGCACCACTGCACTCCAGCCTGGGCGACAGAGTGAGACCCTGTGTCAAAACAAACAAACAAAACAGCTTACAAATACATCTTTAGGCCAAGAGAGGTGGCTCATGCCTGTAATCCCATTGCTTTGGGTGGCCAAGGTGGGAGGATAGCATGAGAAGGCCGGGAATTCAAGACTAGCCTAACTGGCAACATAGCAAGACCCCATCTCTACACACACACACACACACACACACACACACACACACACACACACAGAGCAGGGCATAGTGGCGAGCTCCTGTAGTCCCAGCTCCTTGAGAGGCTGAGGCAGGTGGATTGCTTGAGCCCAGGAGCCTGAGGCTGCAGTGAGCTGTGATCACACCACTGCATTTTAGCCTGGGCAACAAAGCAAGATGCTGTTTTAATTTATTTTTATAAAATAAAAGTACATTTTTTATAATGACGAGTGAGAAGGGAAACTGCAATGCACCACAGACCCACAGACCATGGCCATGTTTCAAGGGCCAGATGCTATATTGGGCCCGAGGAATGTGATGATAATGGAGACAACTATCCTTCCTGTCCTCGTGGAGTCTAATGGGGGGAAGGGTAGAGAGTGCGGCCTGTTTAAGGGATTGAGAGAAGGTTCTGATGAGGTGGGGAATGGCTAGAGATAAAGTTAGAGACAAGAAAGGACTCAGAGGCCCTATAATGGAATTTAGACCTTACCTTAATGTCAAGGGGATATCATTAAAGGATCTGAAGCAGGAACAGGACGTGAACAAATTTTTTTTTTTTTTTTTTTGAGACAGAGTTTCACTCATGTTACCCAGGCTGGAGTGCAATGGCGCAATCTCGGCTCACCACAACCTCCGCCTCCTGGGTTCAGGCAATTCTCCTGCCTCAGCCTCCTGAATAGCTGGGATTACAGGCACGCACCACCATGCCCAGCTAATTTTTTGTAGTTTTAGTAGAGACGGGGTTTCACCATGTTGACCAGGATGGTCTTGATCTCTTGACCTCGTGATCCTCCCGCCTTGGCCTCCCAAAGTGCTGGGATTACAGGCTTGAGCCACCGCGCCCGGCCAACGTGAACAAATTTTTGGGGGAATAAGAATTGAAGCAGAGCCTAAAAGCTAAGACAACAATCTATGCAAGAAAGACTTGTGGCCTGAGCCCTGGCAGGTGGCTCTCGCCTGTAATCCCAGCACTCTGGGAGGGCGAGGCAGGCAGATTGCTTGAGCCTAGGAGTTTCAGACCAGCCTGAGCAACATAGCGAGGCCCTGTCTCTACGAAAATTACAAAAAATTAACTGGGAGTGGTGTGTGTGCCTGTAGTCCCAGCTACTCGGGAGGCTGAGGTGGGGGTATCTCTTGAGTCTGGGAAGTTGAGGCTGCAGTGAGCCGAGATTGCACCACTATGTTCCTGCCTGGGGGGTGGAGAGAAACTCTGTCACAAAAATCAGACAAAATAAACAAAGAAAACCACACTAAATCTGTGAAAAGGTACAGAAGGAAACTGCAGAGTGCACACATATTTTTACATCAATCCCTTCTCTACTCAGTCCACAGCAACATTTAAAAAAAAATACGTTTATAATGTGGAAGTTTTAAATAAATAAATAAATCTGTAATCTGGAGGTTTTCATCTGTCAGATTAAAAACATAATAGTCTTATTATGGGGGATCATTTAGGAATGCAACTAACATCAAGATCTGAATGAAGAACGGGGGTTTAAAAAAATTATTCTTATATTTTTAAAGGTGGGATCCCACTATGTTGCCTAGGCTGGCCCCAAACGCCCGGGCTCAAGCAGTCTTCTTCGCCTCTGCCTTATAAAGCGCTGGGATTACAGGCACGCGCCTCTGCACCCGGCCTCTGTTAGCATTTCAAGAAAAGGTAATGTCAGTATTGTAAACACTGGAGTCCCAGTTATTGACTTAGGAACTGTTTGACCTTGAGAGTGAAATCCTCATTCCTGATTTTTCATATTTTTTTCTCATCTATTCAGGTCAGAGAAAAACTTTTCTAGTTATTTCACACTCAGATGGATTTGCCAAGAGCCTGAGGTACAGCAGAGGACCCATTCTCTTTTAGAAGTGCCAGTTGATGACTGGGGTCCCATGCCATAACTTAGGCTGGTGCCTAAGTCAAACTCTTAAGAATGCTTAGCATCATTTCCTAGGTTACAGCTGTATCTTAGACGTTAATGGGTTGCAACATTATTTGACTTGTCTCTTTGCAGAAAAGATCTTTGCCATGCTTCAGGGCATACCAGACACAGTCACTCACTCCATAATTATAGGATAGCTGTCAGGACTGGCTTCAATTAACCAAGCTGCTTCTCAGCTACCACTATATTATCCATATTTATAGCATTTGACATTTTCACAGTGTTCTTTAATCAGATTGTATGTAGGTTGACTTAATCTAAATCTCTCACATACTTGGGATACCAGATGTTCCTGTTCTCTGGACCTTCCGGATGGAGAAATAAGGCATGAATCAGTTGTCCGATGATGGCACCTGGGGGTTACAGTCCCAAGTCACCTGGGCCGGTCAGTGGTGGCTGAGATTTCATACTAAAGCCAAGGCCTGCTTGGTAAGGTTGGGTAGGTCAATGAGACACTAAGACACTGTGCTAAAGATAAGAAGACCTTGTCGTGGGTTCAAAGGTCTGAGGACTAGATGAGCCCAGCTAGTTCAATGGAACCTCAGGAGCCTAGCATCCTTACCACTACCAGGCTACAGAGGCAATGAGACAGAGCAAGGTTGCCTCTTAGTGGCCTGCCAGACACCCTCTCACAAGCATGGAAGTCAAGGAAGATCTTGAGTTCTTTCTAGAGAAATTCCAGGCACCTAGCTCATCCTAAGAAGTAAGTGAGTAACGTGAGAAGCAAGAAAGTAATACTAACTTAAAACTGTGGCCAAGGAAGTTAGCATCGCGAGATGTTTGGTTCCCTATAAACTAAAGATAACATCTTACCATATGTCCCTGAGTTCTTTCAGAAACTTAGACCTCCAACAAATGGAACCAGTGGCACAAAGACCTCAGATAAAGGGGAACTGAGGACTGAACTCTGACAAGAGTTATTTTTTCTAAATTTCTTCCTGAAGGGCCTGGAGGAGGTCATGCTCACAAGCCAGAATTAACATTCTTTTCTGCCAATCACAAACTTTTAGACAAAGCTCTGCCTCCTGAACCAACTGCAAATCAGAAAATCTTTGAATCCACCTATGACTCGTGCCCTCCATGACCCAGATGTCCTGCCTTTCTAGGTCAAACCAATATAGAGCCCCCAGGTATTGATTTATGACTTTGCCTGTAACCTCTGCCTCCCTACCTTTAAAAACTCTTACCTGTAATCCATCAGGGAGTTCGTCTTAAGCATGAGCTGCCTGATTCTCCTTGCTGGGTGCCCTGCAATAAATCCCCCACTTTCTCTGACTGCCATCCAGTGCCAGTGTTTGGCTTTGCTGCACCTGGTGAGCAGATCCCAGTTTGGTTTGGTAACAGCAAGAGCTGTGAGTGGGCCTCTGCTACCACCATTTTAACTGAGCTAACTTTGGTTTCCCTGTTCTTTATCCCCTGGGTATAACAGTTTTCTAGGCTCTGCTGGAAGTTCCTTCCCTTGTGACTGGTTAGTGGCGATCAGGACACAGAATAGAAAGTTGTCTGAATCTGAAATAGTGAATATGGGATGCCATCAGCTTACGGGCATGGACTCTGATCAGGAAGATTCTGACAAAGTTTTATGTCTATGTGTGAATGGTTAGTTTTACCATTCTGATTGATAGCAGCCCCAAAGAAGTGCAAATCACAATTGCCAGCACAATCCCATCCCATGTGATTTCAATCACATCCCACGTGACTAAAAAGATAGCTGTACATATATTATGCTATCCCATAGATGCATAGCTATATATGTAGATACAGGACTTTTGTTGTCTTGCTATCCTGGAAATCTATAGCAGAATCCATATGGAAATGATAACCCTTTGTCATTCTATATCTGATTCATCTGCTCCTCCTAGCCCTCCAAGACGTCTTTCTTTCATTATAAACCATAAATCCTGTCCTCAAGTTTGTAGAGCTGGAAGTCATTTGAATTTGCTGGCTGGATTTATTAGAAATGTTTTTTGGAAGTACATATGAAATGAGTTGAATGTTAAATTGTGCAGTGTTTTTTTCTTCCTCTGGTTTAATGGTGAATATTATGCCTACATCTTGCTTTCTTTCATTAGATGAGTCATTTTAAAGAACAATGACCTGTCCTGAGATTCTTTTCTAAAGTTCCGTATTTGACCAAGCATGGCTGGTTTTGTAAATGTCATTACTCAGGAAAGTTCTTTTTCAATGAGTGGCTTTCTGGTAACTCAGCTGAGTCCTCTGTGCTGCTCCACACATGGTCACACATTGTCACATACTCCAAGGCAATTCTCCAAACCTCAGCATTCTTGTTAACCCAGCCAATCTTTTCTACCTTCACTTACTCTCAGTAAATAACAGCCCACACAGTTCAGTGACCAGGCGAAAATTTCTTCAGCTTCCCTACTGACAACCTCACACTCTTGATGTCTTCACAACTGGCCTTGCAGGTGAAACGTTGTCTTTGGTCAAGCCTGGTCCTCTATTTGTACTTTTATTTCTCTACTGCCCTCCTTCTCTTCTGGGCACATCACACATTCCCTCCTGAAGTTTCCATTTCTTCTCATTGTCTCCTTTCCTGCACCTGCAAAGCCACAAAGTCTCTTCTATCTTATCAAAAAAATACCCTTCCCTAAAAACAAAATATAATCACATTTCTCTTCCACCCTTTGCCACCAAGCTCCTCTGAAACATTCTATACCCATGTAGTGAGCTGAATAGTGTCCCAACAAAGTTCTTGTCCACCCAGTGATACAGAAGGAGACAGGGAAACGCTGGGTAGAAGAGAGCAGTTCCCCAGCAGAGGCCCTACCCTCAAGGCTGAAGACTCGTGGCCCTAAATGAGGACAGGCATTTCTGTTTTCATGCCCATATCTTGCCTTTTGGCTTGCCACTCTTCCTATCCTGCTCCCGTATGAACCTCAAATCCCAAGCTCTAGATGAGCACCGCAAGTGAGGAGATGAGAAGGCAAGTAGACCAGCAGACCAGTGACAGCAAAACAACATGGCAAAGAAAGAGAAAAGAGGAAGGATGTCTGGACACTGAGGGGAGTTTGGTCAAGGGAGATCAGAGAAGAGTCTAGCCAATGGGTGGACCGACTCCAGAGGTAGATCACCTTCCCACTCCATCCCGCTTCTGGCTCCCCATGCATCTCTCTGAGAGCCACCTTCACCATTCAGTAAAACCCTGCACTCATCCTTGGAGCCTGTGTGTGATCTGATTCTTTCAGGATACTTGTAAGAGCTTGGGATACAGAAGACTGTCACACTAGCCCTCTACCCTTGCGATAAGGCAGAGGGGACATTGAGCTGATTAACACACAAGCCATATACACATGGCAAAGCTAAAGGAGCGCAATGTAACACATGTCCACTTGGCCTTTGGGAGTCACAGACACCCACCCCTAGATGCTACCACGGGGCTGAGAGCCCAAAGCTCTCTCCCTGGCCTCTGCACCTGTCTGTCTGCATGCTCCCTCTAGGGGTTTGAGCCACAGGGTGACCAAACAATCAAGCCACACCCCTGTTTGGTGACTCCACACCCAAATGAGGGAACTTACCCATTTCACTAGAGCCTCAGAATGTGAGCTTATTTGGAAATAGATTCTTTGCAGAATGAATTATGTAAGAATCATTCGATTTCAGTCATCACGGATCTATGGTGGGTTTTCAATCCAATGACTGGTGTCTTTATAAAGAAAGGAGAAGGATATTTTGATATACAGAGAGGCACAGAGAAAGTCGTGTGAAGACAGAGGCAGAGATTAGAGCAATGCAGCTGCAAGCCAAGGAACGTCTGGAGCTCCCAGAAGCTGGAACAGTTAAGGAAAGATCCTTCCTTTGAGTCTTCGGAGAAGAGTCTGATACCATTATTTCAGGCTCCCAGAAGTGCGAGAGAATAAATCTCTGATGATTTAAGCCACCCAGGTTGTGGCAATGTGTTATGACAGCCCTAGGAAACTAATAAAATGCTCTTTTCTCCTGCTTGCCAGTTGTTTGAACAGAATCATAACTGATTTTTTTTTTTTTTTTTGAGACAGAGTCTTGCTCTGTCGCCATGCTAGAGTGTAGTGGTGTGACCTGAGCTCACTGCAACCTCCGCCTCCGGGGTTCAAGGGATTCTCTTGCCTCAGCCTCCTGAGTAGCTGGGATTACAGATGTGCACCACCACCTGTAGCTAATTATTGTGTTTTTAGTAGAGACCGGGTTTCACCATGCCGGCCAGGATGGTCTCCATCTCCTGACCTTGTAATCCGCCTGCCTTAGCCTCCCAGAGGAGGCTGCTGGGATTACAGGCGTAAGCCACTGCACCCGGCTTCATCACTGAAATTTTATTGAGCACCTAATATATTCCTATTTCCAAGTTTCTTTTTATTTTTTTATTTTATTTTATTTTATTTTATTTTATTTTATTTTATTTTATTTTATTTTAAATAGAGACAGAGTCTTGCTCTGTCTTCCAGGCTGGAGTACAGTGGTGCAATGATAGTTCACTCTAACCTCAAATTCCTGGACTCAAGTGATCGTCTCATCTCAGTGTCTCCAGTAGCTGGGACTGCAGGCATACATCACCATGCTCAGCTAACTTCTTAAATTTTTGTAGCAACATGGCCTCACCTTGTTGCCCAGGCTGGTCTTGAACTCCTGGGTTCAAGCCATTCTCCCACCTCAGCCTCCACAAGTGCTGGGACTGCAGGCATGAACCACCGTGCCCAGCCTATTCCAACTTCTTTATACGTATATCTAATTTGATCTTTAGTCTCTTAGAGGTAGGGGCCATTATTATCCAAATTTATATAGATGAAGTAACTGAAGCCTACAGTGCTTACAAGATCACGCAGCTAAAGAGGAGAGTTTGGGTTCAGGCCCAAGTCTAGCAGATTCCATAGTTCAAACTGTCAATCATAATCACAACTGGCCACTATGTGATCCCCAATTTCTTGCACTTTGGGTTCCACTCAGAATATGACAATGGTTCCTTAATGTTTTTCTGGTCTACTCTAACGTTTCAGGGGAATTCCACCAAGATGGCCGAATAGGAACAGCTCCGGAGCACAGTTCCCGGCAAGAGCAACATAGAAGGCGAGTCATCTCCACATTTCCAACCAAGGTACCAGGTTCGTCTCAATGGGACTGGTTGGACAGTGGGTGTGGCCCAAGGGGGGAAAGCCGACGCAGGGTTGGGCACTGCTTCACCTGGGAAGTGCAACAGGCCAGAGGGCACTCCCTCCTACCCAATGGAGGCCATCGGGGACGTCCAGCCACTCCAGAGCTCCTGTTCCGATGCTGCACTTCTTCTGCGGTTTTTGCAGCCCACAGACCAGGAGATTCCCCCTTGCTGATGGTGCTGTGGGTTTCTAGGGCAAATCTGGGCAGCTGATTCAGCTGGCAACACGGGTTCCCAGCACAAATACCAGCAGCCGTTTTGACTGGTGCCTGGAGTGCCTGCAAGACAGAGTCACCCATACACCTGAGAGAAAAGGGGCTGAAGGTGGGGAGCCAGGTGATCTGGCTCCAAGGTACCAGGAGACCAGCAAACTGAATCCCACGGGCTTGGGATTTTCGAGGCCAGCACAGCAGTTTGAGCTCAACCCTAGACTGTTGAGCTCTGTTGGGGGACAAGAGTCTGCCATTACCAAGGCAGCTCTAACCTTGCCCGTGTAAACAAGAGCCGTTTACACAGCAGCTCAACAATGCCTCTGCAGGCAGACTGAGACTAGAATCCCTCCTTGCTGAGCAGAGCATCTCTGAAAAAAGGCAACAGCTTGTCAGGGACTTGTAAATAAAGCCACACCTTCCCGAGACAAAGCATCTGGGAAAAGGATTGGTTGTGAGTTCCACTGCAGCAGACTTAAATGTCCCTGCCCAGCAGCTCTGAAGGGAGCAATGGAGCTCCCAACACAGCACTTGAGCTCTGACAAGGGACAGACTGCCTCCTCAAGTGGCTCCCTGATCCCTGTATATCCAAAGATATCCCTGTATATCTCACCTCATACAGGAGAGCTCTGGCTGACATCTGGCAGATACCCTTCTGGGATGAAGCTACCAGAGGAAGGAATAGGCAGCAACCCTTGCTGTTCTGCACCCCTTGTGGGTGATTCCCAGGCAAACAGGGTCTGGAGTGGACCTCCAGCAGTCCAGCAGCAGAGGGGCCTGACTGTTAGAAGGAAAACTAATAAACAGAAAGAAACAGCCTCAACATCCACAAAAAGGACACCCACTCAGAGACCCCATCCGAAAGTCACCAACTTCAAAGACCAAAGGTAGATAAATCCACAAAGACCAGAATAAACCAGTGCAGAAGGGATGAAATCACCGAAAACCAGAATGCCTCTCCTCCTCCAAGGGATCACAACTCCTCACCAACAGGGCAACAAAACTGGATGGAGAATGAGTTTGATGAATTGACAGAAGCAGGCTTCAGAAGCTGGGTAATCACAAACTTCTCTGAGCTAAAGGAACATGTTCTATCCCAATGCAAAGAACCTAAGAACCTTGAAAAAAGGTTAGATGAAATGCTAACTCAATAACCAGCTTAAAGAAGAATATAAATGACTTGATGGAGCTGAAAAACACAGCACAAGAACTTCGCGAAGCATACACAAGTTTCAGTAGCCGAATCGATCAAGCAGAAAGGATATCAGAGATTGAAGATCAACTCAATGAAATAAAATGAGAAGCCAAGAATAGAGAAAAAAGAGTGAAAAGAAATGAACAAAGCCTCCACGAAATATGGGATTATGTAAAAAGACCTAATCCAAGTTTGATGGGTGTACCTGAATGTGATGGAGAGAATGAATCCAAGCTGGAAAACACTCTTCATGATATTATGCAGGAGAACTTCCCCAACCTAGCAAGGCAGGCCAACATTCAAGTACAGGAAATACAGAGAACACCGCAAAGATGTTCCCCAAGAAGAGCAACCCCAAAGCACATAATCCTCAGATTCACCAGGGTTAAAATGAAGGGAAAAATGCCAAGGGCAGCCAGAGAGAAAGCTCGGGTTACCCACAAAGGGGAGCCAATCAGACTCACAGCAGATCTCTCAGCAGAAACCCTACAAGCCAATAGAGAGTGGGGGCCAATATTCAACATCCTTAAAGAAAATAACTTTAACCCAGAATTTCATATCCAGCCAAACTAAGCTTCATAAGCGAAGGAAAAATAAAATCCTTTATGGACAAGCAATTGCTGAGATATTTTGTCGCCTTTTTCATGGCAACATCTGCTTAGCTTTCTTCTGCTTCCGCGCTCTCTTCTCCAGAGATGTGGGTTACCTCCACAGCTTCACTTGTCACTTCTACCTCAAAATGTTGCCCTCCTTTCAGGGACTGGCTTCAAACCAGCATTGCCACCTTCTTCCTCCAGCCCTCTTCCCTGAGGTCCTGCAGCAGCCTCACTCACATGACCGCCCTTGCAAAGGTGCCTCTCATTCTAGATTTGCTCTGATTATATAACTCTACCCTGTGAGGCTCATGGCCACATACCTCCACTTCTGTGCTGTTCTGACAGATATATACCTGGTTTTCGTCAATGATTCCCAGCTCTCAGCCCCAGTAGCCCTTGTTATGTCCTAAGTGACTAGTATAATAAGAATATTTGTGTTAAAGTATTTAGACTTTTGGTTCCTAAAGTAGCTCCTGCAGGATAAAGGTGGAAGACAATCTGATTATTTACAAGTCCTTTCAAATACACCTGAGCTTATGTTAATGAGGCAATGTTTGGAAAGTCCCTGAAACCACTGGATGGGGGTTAGTTGCCAGAGGAAGCGGCCTTGTGCCTGAGTGGTTTAACTTTCAGCGTCACCCACCAACCTGCAGGGAAGGGACAGGGCCAGTGGCTTCATCAGTCATGCCTACATAATGAAGCCTCCTGAAACACTCAAAAAGACAGAGTTTGGAGAATTTCCAGATGGCTAAACATGTGGAGGTTTCTGGAGGGTGGTGCTCCAGGGAGGGGCTAGAAGCTCTGTGCCCTTCCATACACCTAACCCTGTATGTCACTTCATCAGTATTCTTTGTAATATCCTTTAAAACATGAAAGGAAAATAAATCTCGAAACGCCAAAATCACTAAGCCAAAGGGAAAAGTCAAACTGGAAACTGCTTAGGGCAAACCTGCCTCCCGTTCTATTCAAAAAAGGTAGCTACCAATGTCAGAGGCGTGTGAACTAGAGCAACGCCATCTCAAATAGGAACCAGGTAAAATGAGGCTGAGACCTACTGGGCCCTATTCCCAGATGCTTAGTTAAGGCATCCTAAAGCCATAGGATGAGTTAGGAGGTCGGCACAAGATACAGGTCCTAAAGGCCTTCTGATAAAACAGTTTGCAGTAAAGAAGCCAGCTAAAACCCACCAAAACCAAGATGGCCACAAGAGTGACTTCTGGATGTCCTCACTGCTCCATTCCTACTGGTGCCATGAGAGTTTGCAAATGCCATGGCAACATGAACGTCAGGAAGTTACCCTACATGGTCTAGAAGAAGGAGGATGAAGAATCTACCCCTTGTTTAGTGTATAAATAAGAAATGCTCATAAAAATGGGCAACCAGCAGCCCTCAGAGCTGTTCTGCCTATGGAGTAGCCATTCTTTCACTCCTTTCCTTTCTTAATAAACTTGCTTTCACTTTACTGTATGGACTCACCCTGAATTCTTTTTCGGGGAAGATCCAACAACCCCCTCTTGGGGGCTGGATCTAGCCCCCTTTCCTGTAACACAAAGATTAAAAAATAAAAAGTTACAAACCTCTGTCACAATTTGTGGGCAAAGAACAGACAGAGCACAAAGTCATTTCTCTGCTCACTGAGATAAATACATGTCTGACTGCTTCCTTTGGAAAGGCTAATCAGAAACTCAAAAGAATGCAACTGACCTGGAAGCCCTCTCCCCTCTTCGAGTTGTCTTGCCTTTCTGGATTAAACCAATGTACATTTTACATATATTAATGGATGTCTCACGGCTCCCTAAAATGTGTAAGACCAAACTTGCCCCAACCAAGTTTAGGCACATGTCATGGGGACCTCCTGAGGCTGTGTCACGGGCGTGTCCTTAACCTTGGCAACATAAACTTCTTAAACTGATTGAGATTTCTCTCAGATTCTGTTTGGTTTATGATAATAAACTGGTTATAGAGTTTATGAGCCACTCTAGCAAATTAATCAAAAGTAAGGAGGGGATCATGGGAATCCCAAGTCATAGCCAGTTAGTCAGAAGCACGGGTAAAATAATTTGGGGCTTGCAACTGGCGTTTGACGTCTTGTGGGACTGAGCCCTCACCCTGTGGGATCTGATGCTATTTCCAGGTGGGCTATGTGAGAATTGAAGTAGACAACACCCAGGTGGGCTGGGTGCAGTGGCTCATGCCTGTAATCCCAGCACTTTGGGAGGCCGAGGTCGTCGAATCAGAAGGTCAGGGGTTGGAAACCAGCCTGGCCAACATGGTGAAACCCCATCTCTTCTAAAAATACAAAACTCAGCCGGTGTGGTGGTGGGTGCCCATAATCCCAGCTACTCGGGAGGCTGAGGCAGGAGAATCGCTTGAACCTGGGAGGTGGAGGTTGCTGTGAGCCGAGATCGCGCCACTGCACTCCAGCCCAGGTGACAGAGTGAGACTCCGTCTCAAAGAAAAAAAAAAAGAGAATATCTAGGCGGTGTCTGCTGCAGCACTGCCTGCTTGCTTGGTGTGGGTGGGAAATGTTTTGCATCATTTGTGACTTCCTCCCCGGCCCTTGACATTTGGTCACAGAAGTCTTCTGTATGGATTGTCGTGGGATGAGAAAATAGAAAAAACACATTGGATTTGTTATTTCCACACTCCACCCCCACAGAGTTAGTGTATGAATCTTATTGTTGATTCCTCTTTCTCAATCTCTTTCTCCACCCTATTGTCAATGGTTGAGTCTCGCTCTATCTCTCATGTGGTTTGCTGCAATGGCCTCCTACCTCCATTGCCTCCATCTCCAGTCCAGGCTTCACACTATTGCTCCTGCCATATATCCAAAACACATGCTATTTCCCTGTGGAAAATCCCAAATGGGTCCTCATTGTCTAGAGAGCAGGTCCAGGTGCCGCCCCTGCATTTTCTTACTCCTTCATAATTTTGTCTCAATGTGTAATACCTATGTAAACCAAAAATAAAATTCTAAGCCCCCCAACCATATGAATGGACCCCTCCTCTTGTCAAGGGCATTCCAAAGCTAACTTGAAAAACTAGTTCAGGTCATGACAGGCAGGGGTGGTCAGACATGCCTCACTATACCCTCCTTCCTTTTGGAATTACTGATAAAACAGACTCTTTACGTCTGACAAATAACATTTACAACGTATTCCCTCTGAAGCCTGCAACCTGGGGGCTTCGCCTGCATGATAAAACTGTAGATTCCATATCCCTTTATCTTAACACAGACATTCCTAAGGTTTAGACAATAATAACTATTTCAACCAATTGCCAATCAGAAAATCTGTAAATCTACCTTTAACCTGGAAGCCCCTCCCACATCCCTCTGCCCCACTTTGAGTTTTCCCACCTTTCTGGACTGAACCAAAGTGCATCTTACATGTCTTTGATTGATGTCCCATGTCTTCCTAAAATGTAAATAAAACTAAGTTGTACCCCTACCACCCTGGGGACATGTTCTCAGGATCTTCTGAGCGCTGTGTCATGGGCCGTTGGGCACTCATATTTGGCTAGAATACATCTCTTCAAATATTTTAGAGTTTGACTCTTTTCAGAGACACCTACCTTTATCTTGTAGCTCTTAGCCCCACCTTCAATATTCCCTAGGGGAATTTGTCAATCTATTTGTCATTACTGCCTTTCTATCACATCGGCCTCCTGTTAAGCCAAGTTTAGCCTAAAGCTGCCTCTGTACGTATTTTAAGTTCAGCCTAAAGGTTTTTCTGTACATTGTGAACTATGCCAAGTGGAGGTGTAAACAGGCAGCAACCTTCACTTGGGCCAGTCCTCTGGTTTTGGCCAATCAAATGTAGCCGACTGTTCAAACCATGTTCAAATAAGGCAACACCGCCCTGTAACCAGCCCAGCTGTTTCTGTACCTCAGTTTTTTTCTTCTGCATGTCACTTTCCTTTTTCTATCCATAAATCTTCCACCACGTGGCTGTGCAGGAGTCTCAGAGCCTACTCTGGCTTGAGAAGCTGCCCGATTCATGAATCGTTCATTGCTTGATTAAACTCCTTTAAATTTAATTAGGCTATAGTTTTTCTTTTATCACTTCTTTGATATTCTTTCTCTAATTGTTCCTCCTCATGAAATTGTAATGTAACAGCACAGATATACTGTCTATGTGTTTATGTTCTGTGACCCTCTGAAGGTCACAAACCCTGTCATATCTAAGATCATTTTGTACCCCCAAAAAACAGTTTTTGGCCAGGCGTGGTGGCTCATGCCTGTAATCCCAACATTTTGGGAGGCCAGAAGGAGGGCATCACTTGAGGCCAGGAGTTTGGGACCAGCCCAAATAGCATAGCAAGACCTCCACCTCTACAGGAAAATTTTTAAAACTTAGTGGGGTGTGGTGGTACATGCCTGTAGTCCCAGCTACTTGGGAGGCTGAGGTGGGAGGATTTCCTGAGTGCAGGAAGTCGAGGCTGCAGTGAGCTGAGATTGCACCACTGCACTCCAGCCTGGGTGACAAGGTGAGGGTCTCTATCAAAGAAAAAAAGAACAGTTTTATACCCTTGAAGGCAGTATCATTCCCTGCCCCCATATCTGCCATTAAGAATTCACATCCTGGAGAAAGAATGAACTTTGGAATCAGAACCAGACTCCAGTTTCTGCTCTGAGATGTGTAAGCTGTGTGACATGTGACATGAAAAAGTTATTCAGTGTTCTCTCTTATCTTCGGAGTTCCCTGTGCTGGCAGCCAAGACCTGCAGTGAGACCACATTACAGCGCAACTTTCCTTCCGCCCAATCCTGACTGCCTTCCTTCCTAACATCGACAGATGTCGATGCCAAGGTCACTCCCTGATAAACTTCCTGCACATTGATCTCCGGCTCAGAGTCTGCTTTCCGGGACACAGCCTTTCACAGTGCCCTGTTTGCCATAGGGTGAACCCCAAAACTGCAGTTCAGCCTGGGAGCCCATGCGGGTTCTTGGGCTTTGCGCAGGAAAGAATTCAAGAGCGAGCTGACAGAGTAAAGTGAAAGCAATTTATTAAGAAAGCAAAGGAATAAAAGGGTGGCTACCCCACAGGCCGAGCGGCAGCATGGGCTCCTTGATGGGGCATACTTACGGTTATTTATTGATTATATGCTGTATGCAGGGTGGATTATTCAGTCAGGAAAGAGGTGAGGAGCCCCTGGAACTGAGGGTTTCTCCCCTTTTTAGACTATATATGGTAACTTCCAGACATTGCCATGACCTTTGTAAACTGTCATGAGCTGGTGGGAGTATCTTTTAGTATGCTACTGCATTATACTTAGCATTTAATGAGCAGTGAGGATGAGCAGAGGTCACTTTCACTGCCATCTTGGTTTTGAAGGTTTCTGGCTGGCTTCTTAACCACATCCTGTTTTATCAGCCAGGTCTTTGTGAACTGAAGCATGTGATACCGGTCCTGCCCAACTCCTGTCCCATCCTGTGACAAGTAATGCTTCACCTCCTGGGAATGCAGCCGAGCAAGTCTCAGCCTCATTTTACTCAGTCCCTGTTCAAGATGAAGCTGCTCTCGTTCAAGCGCCTCTGCCATGTTTACTACTGCCTGGCACAGAGGTAGGGCTCCATAAATGTGAATTGTCTCCCTCCTGCTTCTGACCAAGCTTCCTGGGTTGCCACTTACACTGCTTGTCGGTACATTCTGAACACTTTCCTCTGCTCAAAAGTCACCTTTGTGAAGCCTTTTCTGACTGATCACTTTCCCAGGAGTGGAGACTAACTACTTCCTTGATGCCCCGTAGCATTTCCTATTTGCCTCAGTTAACACTTCACTGTGCTGGCGCAGGGCAGACCAGGAATGATTGCTGAGTTAAACAGGAAGTTCTGCCCGTCTAGCAGGACAATTTTCTGTTGTCAGAAGCTGGGTCCACCCACCTGGTGCCCATCCCAGGACAATGAATATGTATCATTTCTGGATTCCTGTTCTTGCCCCACTTTGTTTATTATGTCCCCAAACACCTACTTATGTAAGCAGGGCAAGGTTCCAATTTTATTAGAAGCTATTCCATAGAAGGCTTTGCATGCTAAGAGCGTATACCTAGTTGGTGACCAACAATTTCCATTGCTTTAGGAAAATGGAGCAGGATAAAGAATAAGAAGATAGTGGGGTGCAGTGCTCTTGCCTGTAACCCCAGCATTTTGAGAGGCTGAGAAGGAAGGATCCATTGAGCCAGGAGTTTGAGACCAGTCTGGGCAACATGGTGAGCCGTCCATCTCTACAGAACAATTTTTTTTTAAATTAGCCATGTTTAGTGGTGCATACCTGTAGTTCCAGCTAGTGGGGAGGCTGAGATGCGAGGATGGCTTGCACCCAGGAGAGGTAGAGGCTGCAGTGGCCTGCAGCCAGGGTGACAGAGCAAGACCTTGCCTCAAAAAATAAAAAATAAAAAAATGATAAGAAGAATATAACATTAAACTTCGCTTTTAGTGACCTTCAAGGGAGCACCCTGCAAGGGTTATGGCAGTCATTTCCAAACTGGTCCACACAGTGGAATTACTTAGTTCATCCTCCAGAGACTGGGATTTCTGATCTAGAGTATGACCGGGTGTATTAGTCTGTTCTCACACTGCTATAAAGAACTCCCTGAGACTGGAAAATTTACAAAGAAAAGAGGCTTAACTGACTCACAGTTCCTCAGGCTGTGTAAGAGGCATGGCCAGGGAGGCCTCAGGAAACTTACAATTGTGGCAGAAGGGTGAAGGGGTGGCAGGAGAGAGACAGAAGGGGGAAGTTCTACACACTTCTAAACAACTAGATCTTGTGAAAACTCACTCGCTATCGTGAAAACACTAAGGGGGAAATCGCCCCCATGATCTAATCACCTCCCACCATGTCCCTCCCCAATACTGGGAATTATCATACAATTTGACAGGGGATTTGGGTGGAGACACAGAGCCGAACCATATCAGCAGGGTTTGGGAAGTTTTGAAAGATACTCAGATTGTTTTAATGTGCAGACAAGCTTGGAAACCACTGGGTTTACTTGGAAACCAGTGGGATTACTGGGAACTGACAAAATGGTGATAGTGAGTATAGATGGCCCTTCTCAAAACAGCTGGGCAATGAAGAGATCAAAGTGCACAGAAGGCAGGAGGGAGGAGGATACCAGGAAGGTGAGGGTTTATTTGTTTACGATATGGGATAACTTGATAAACCTTATCAGCTGAAGGGAAAAATCCAAAAAGCAGTGGAGACTGAAGCTTCTAGAATAATCCCCGATGGGTCAGTGGCACTAATGGAGAGATTTTTATTTTATTTTCTATTTTTGAGTCAGGGTCTCTCTCTGTCGCCCAGGCTTTAGTTCAGTGGCACATTCCTGGCTCACTGCAGCCTTGGACTCCTGGGCTCAAGCAGTCCTCCCACATCCGCTTCCCAAAGTTCTGGGATTACAGGTGTGAGCCACCATCCCCACCAATAAGCAGATGCTTTAAAAAGACACCTCTCCAAGGCGCTGGGGACATCCCTCCCAAACCAAATAGGATTATTACCTTCCTAAATACCCCAATGTCTCTCTGTTGCCTACAAAATGAAATAAAAACTCTTTAGTGTAGCACAGAAAGCATGAACAAATAAAATGTATTTTTATTCTCCAACATGCCAAATGTAATTACGTTCATCATAGAAAATCTAGAGACCACAACAGAAGAAAACTTAAGTAGATAGACATTACCCACAGTCTTATAATCAAAGACAACTGCTCCCCATATTTGGAGATACTTCCAGTATCTCTCCCCACTGCACATCTCTCGTTGGTTGTCGACATAGCTGGGAACATGCTATAAGCATATCCAAGAAACCAGTGCAATTTTAGGCAGCATTAACAGAAACTGTGCGGAATAAGGAACAGAACGGTTCCCCTTTGCTCTGCCCTTGTCAGGTGCTGCTCTGTGGAGTGTGAAGTTTGTGTCTGAGTATCCTTTTAAGAGGAGGACCAATGAAGTGGATCACATGGAGGAAGGGAGCAAGCCATATGAGGCCTCTGTTAATTTAGCTCCAACTTCTGAGTTTCTTTTCATTTCGTGCCATATCTAGCTCTGAACCTGTACAAGCCATTATCACCTGTTGGTTCCCCAGGCATCCAAACATTTACACTCCTCTGTGTCCTCTGCACACTTCTCTTTGCTTTGAATTGCCCCTTCTTCCTTCGAAGTCCAGCTCTGGGAAGGCAGCTACCAGAGGCCCCAGAATGGAATAAATTGTTCTGTGTTCTCAGAGCACTTTCAGTATTTCTTATATTACTGCCACCATACAAATTACAGAATAAGCATAAGAGTTATTTTTGCATGGGTGATTCTTCCTGAGAGCCACACCGTGGCTGATTCAACTTTATGACCCTTTCATAAACCCTGCCCAATTCCCAGAAAATAGTCTATTTATTTATATTTGTTACATTGTACCTTGTTATAGGAATAAGTTAAGAAAGCTTATAAGGAGACCTGAAATGTAAGCTCACATAAATTATATGCAGGGTTTTTTCAGGTAAAAAACAGAAAGACAACAAAGTAAAATAAAGAGCAAGCGCTGACCGGAAGTGATTACAATCACAGCAGCTTCAAGAAGGGCAGCGCTTGGCTCTGGGATTTCTAGCAGCTAAAGTGAAAGGGTCAGCTTCCAGGCCATACAAGTCACAATGTCCGTGTGGATGTGGGTAGGTGAGCGCAGGATGGCTAATTACTTAACGATTTTTGGCATCAAGATAAAATAGAAATTTCTCCTAAGAGATCCTAATAAAGAGGACTTCATGTGGCATGATGAAAAACATTTTTGTTTCAGTTTTCTATTGCTACATCAGAAACTGCTCCAAAGCTTCGTGGCAAAGACAAAAATTTATTATTAGTATTGATGGTTCCGAGGGTTGATAGGCTTACCTAGGTGGTTCCCACTGGGGATCCTTCATAAGGTTGTGGTCAGATGTCAGCTGAAGCTGACCATTCACTTGAATGTCTGACACCTGGGCTGGAACAACTGAAGAATCTGGGAGGTTGATCAGACACTCTCAATGCAGACCCTCCATTTGAATAACTTGAACTTCCTCACAACAGGCCAGCGGGTTTTACCCGAGGAAGCATATCAAGACAGTCAGATGGAAGCTGGAAGCTTTGTAAGATACAGGCTTGGAAGTCGCACAGAACCACTTAAACCACGTTCTGTTAATTAAAGCAGTCACAGGCAAACCCAATCTCATAAAGTAGAGGAACAAAACACATCTGTCAATGGAGAAATTGCTTGTGCAGGGAAGCACTTCGGGAGGCTGAGGCAGGTGGATCACTTAAGGTCAGGAGTTCGAGACCAGCCTGTCTAACATGGCGAAACCCTGTCTCTATTAAAAATACAAAAATTAGTTGGGTGTGGTGGTGTGTGTCTGAGATTTCAGCCACCTGTGGGGGCTGAGGCATAACAATCTCTTGAACCTGGGAGGTGGAGGTTGCAGTGAGCTGAACTTGTGCCACTGCACTCCAGCTTGGGTGACAGAGTAAGCCTCAAAAAAAAAAAAAAAAAAAGTCATCTAACAAAATGTAAGATGAACAATTAAATTCTTAAAAGAAATATTAGGGGCATGGATGCAGCAAACCACCATGGCCTGTGTATACCTATGTAACAATCCTGTGTGATCTCCACATGTACCCCAGAACTTAAAGTATAATTTAAAAAAAAGCAAGGCAATATTTCCCAAAATAGAAACAATTTAAAAAAAATTAAAAATAAAAAAATGAAGTATCTTAGAATAGCTGGAAGGACATTTTCATTATTCGTGAGTACTTTCCTCCTTTTCTGTGTTTCACATAAAATGGCCTTTATTATTTCAATGTTAATTATAAAAATAACACGAGCTTAGAACTTATAGAATATAGGCATTCATAAGACACAACCATCAAACCAGAACAAATCCTCCACAATCTCACTAGCCAGTGATATGGTTTGGATTTGTGTCTCTGCCAAAACTCATGTTGGAAGAGAAATGTATGCCCCAGTGCTGGAGGTGGGGCCTGGTGAGAGGTGTTTGGATCATGGGGGAGGACCCCTCATGGCTTGGTCCTCTCCTTGAAATAGTGAGTACCTGCAGCCTCTGGTTCTTTAAAAGTGTGGCACCTTTCCCCCAATCTTTCTTGCTCCTGCTCCTGCCACATTAGACAACGGTTCCCCCTTCACCTTCTGCCATGATTGGAAGCTTCCTGAGGCCTCCCCAGAAGCAGATGCCAGCACTGTGCTTCTTGTACAGCCTGCAGGACCATATGCCAATTAATCCTCCCTCCTTATAAATGACCCAGTGTCAAGTATTTCTTTATAGCAATGCAAGAATGCCTAATAAAGCCAGTGATAGTGTTTTGGGGGGCTTCAACTTTTAAAGTATATTTACATATTGTTGTAAATACTTTGTGCTCTGTTTTCACTCAGCGTATTATGGATATTTTCCTATCATAGTAAACGCGGTTCTTCAATTTCCATTTTAATGGCACATATTGCTCTATTGTCTGAATGCGCTATTATTTATTTTAGTTTTTGGTGTTCTCAAGTTTTTTTTTTTTTTTTTTTGCTATTATAAACTATGCTGTCATAAACATCCCAGTATTTAAAATCTATGTGAGAAATGAGTTATTTCCTTAGACTAACTTTCAATCTGAATTACTGGATTACCAGAAGGTATGTTGTTAAGCCTTTAGATATATATTGTCAAATTTCCTTCCAGGAAGTTACACCAGTTAACACATCTGCCAGAAAGTGGTACATGAGAGTAGCTGCATTCCAGCACCATGTCCAACAGAGCACTAGCAGTCTTTATCCCTTCTCACAAAAAGATCTTTTAGTTGGGGTCCATCCAAAGGGGCAAAAAATATAGTTTTTAAAATTTGCTTTTTTAAAACTAATGACTCTAATCATTTTTTCATCTGCTCATTGGCCATTTGTACTCCTTTTTATAAAATGCTTGGTCACTTACTCTGCCAGTTTTTCTTCAGTGGGGTGTTTGAATTCTTTTAAAACATGAATTTAAGGCAAATATTTTTGCCTAGTTTCTCAAAATCATGAAGAGTTAAAAATATGTAAATTTTATTATGAAAATTTTCAAACATATACACAAGTAGAGAACAGTATATCAACCCCCATGTACCCATCAACCCCTTATTTCACAATTATCAGCTCATAGCTAATCAATCTTTTTTCTAATCTATTTTCCTTCCTCACTCTCTCCTCACATTATTTTAGTTTTCTTTCTAAGACAGGGTCTTGCTCTCTTGCCCAGGCTGGAGTGCAGTGGTGTGACCTCTGCTCCCTGCAACCTCTGCTTCCTGGGTTCAAGCAATCCTCCCATCTCAGCCTCCCAAGTAGCCAGGACTACAGGCAAGCGCCACCATGCCTGGCTAACTTTAGTAATTTTGGTAGATCTGGGGTTTTGCCATGTTGCCCAGGCTGGTCTGAAGCTCCTGGGCTCCAGTCATCTGCCTGCCTCAGCCTCCCAAAGTGCTGGGATTACAGGCATGGGCCAGAGAACCAGGCAGATGATTTTTTTTTTTTTAAGCAAATCCTCAACATTATGTCATCTCATCTGTAAATATTTTAGTATAGAAAATATTTAAAATTTATGTTATCAGTTTTTTGTTTTCTTAGACAAGGTCTCACTCTGTCACCCAAGCCAGAGTGCAGTGGTGCAATCATGGCTTACTGCAGCTTCCTGGGCTCAAGCGATTTCTCTGCCTCAGCCTCCTGAGTAGCTCAGACCATAGGTGTGCACCACCACACCCAGCTACTTTTTAAAATTTATTTTTGTAGAGATGGAATCTCATTATATTTGAACTTCTGGGCTCAAGTGATCCTCCCATCTTGGCCTCCCAGAGTGCTGGGATTACAGGCATGAGCCACCACCTTCAGAACCTATGAATTTTTATCTAAATTGGTTTCACTAAAAATACATCTTTCACTTTTTAATCCATCAGAACTGATTTTTTCCAAATATTTAGCTAATTGAATATGTTAATGTATCCTCACTGATTGGAAGTATCAACTTCATCATATGCGAAACTCTTATACGCTGCTAGGTCATGTCGATTTCTCTCTCTGGTCTCACGCTAGCGTCGCTATAGTTTGGAACATGCATTTAATATTTGTTATTAAAAATTTCCAGGAATAACACTATAATCATTCATGTATATTGCGTTAATGTGCAACTATCCAAAATTCTAAAAAAAAATCTTAAAATTGATGCCATGATATTGTTCATCATCTTTTTTTTTTTTTTTTTTGAGACGGAGTTTCGCTCTTGTTACCCAGGCTGGAGTGCAATGGCGCGATCTCGGCTCACCGCAACCTCCACCTCCTGGGTTCAGGCAATTCTCCTGCCTCAGCTTCCTGAGTAGCTGGGATTACAGGCAGGCACCACCATGCCCAACTAATTTTTTTTTGTATTTTTAGTAGAGACGTGGTTTCACCGTGTTGACCAGGATGGTCTCGATCTCTTGACCTCGTGATCCACCCGCCTCGGCCTCCCAAAGTGCTGGGATTACAGGCTTGAGCCACCGCGCCCGGCCTTGTTCATCATCTTAAAATTAGATTTGCAAACTCAGCATATAAGAGGCTGTTCCTTCCCACTTTCCATTTAAAAAATTACTGGTTAAGTAAAAATTGACTTATCACTTAAACCCAGTCTATTACATCTTTGTATAGTTTTTAAGTGTTCAGAAATGAGCAGAAATTTAATTCCAATCAATTGACAAATGTGTTTTGTGTTCCCATTATGTACTAGGGTCTGATGTTTGGTGCTGACTATGCAGGGGTAAACGGGGTGAGCACCGAGCCTATCAGGCACTTCACCAACTTGAAATTCTGTCATCAATTTCAGGGACTCTGGACCCCCTGTTAGGAGTCTATGAATAGGAGATAGGATAAGACTAGTCAGAAATGCAGGTTTGAGGACATTATTATCCATGGAATGACCCTGGTCATAGCAACTGCGAAAACACCTTTCTGTGGGTGGTTGGTGTTTTATTTCTTCCAATCCTTATCTCTGCAGCGCCTTCTCAGTGGTTTGTGGATCTCAGAGCTCTCCTCGGCTGGGTTCCTCATTTACAACACTTTGGATAAGGCCTTCAGACTGAAAAAGATTCTGGGAAAAGATATTTTGTCTCCAAAAGTGTTTAGCTGAATGGTAGGCCTCTTACCCCAAGTAATGCCAGCATAGAACTTCTGGAATAGCCTCAAAGTATCATTATATCTTATTTTAAAAATTATAAGCTTTTCATTTTTTTTTTCACATTTCAAATTTGTTAGTTTACTGGTTATCTCCTTAAAAAAAATTTCCCATCTGTAGTCAGTCATCCTTAAATAGTTTTCCGTGGAGAAGCAAGCAGGATTTAAGCATAGTTCCACTACTGACCAACACAGCACGCATTGTTCTTATTGAGAAAGCAGCTAAGGACAATGCCAGATCTTTGCTTCTGATTCCTGAATCAACAAATAAACCAACTACAACGACATACAAAGACTTAGTTTTTTCACATAAGAAGCCTAGACAAACGCAGGCCAGATCTGGGCAGCTAATAAACCATGTCGTGAAGGAACTGGTTTCTGTACCACCATCTTCAGCTGTGACATTTACCCTCATCCTTGCAAGATGGCTGCCTTTGCTCAAAAAACAGTGCCTGCAACCCAAGCAGGAACAAAAAGAAAGGGTGAAGAGAAACATTGCAGCTGAGCCTGGCTCTGTTAAAAGTCTCTGCAGAAGATCCTCCAATATTCTGCGTTTAGGGCCTATTGGACAGAATCCTTTCATGTGGCCATCCTGACGGCAAGGGAGGCTGAGTGACTGTGTGTCTTAACTGGGTACGTTGTCACCAGAACAAAATCTGAGCTCTACTGGTAAGAAATGCAGAGAGAATGTCACAGCTCCTTAGCTAGAGGACGCAGGGTGATGCTGGCATTGGCTCTGGATCACTTTGTGTTTTCTTCAAAGCCCATAACTCCAATAACACTGCCCAAAACAGAAGGAACAAGCTTGGTCTCTTGTATGCATTCACTAAATCACTCATTCATTCTTTGACATTTATTTTATTATTATTTTTGAGACAGGGTCTCGGTCTGTCACCAAGGCTGGAGTATGGTGGCATGATGACACCTCACTGCGGCCTCGATCTCCTGGGCTCAAGTGATCCTCCAACCTCAGCCTCTGGAGTAGGTAAGACTACAGGAGTGCACCGCCACGCCTAGTTGATTTATTTTTGTATTTTTTATAGAGAAAGGGTTTTGCCATGTTGCCCAGGCTGGTGTCAAACTGCTGAGCTCGAGCAATCTGCTTGCCTCAGTCTCCCAAAGTGCTGGGATTACAGGTGTGAGCCCCTGCACCTGCCCTCTCATTCTTTAATTTAGCAATCTAATTAACATTTCCTGAGCATCTTCTCTATGCCAGTCATGGGGGAAACAACGTGAATAACATAGACATGATCCCTGATTTCACTGAGTATCTAGTCCTAAATTTTTAAAAACAATGTAAAATGGGGCAGTGTATCTTAGATTCTATCTAGACAACAAGATTCTGTTTTTAAGCATGAGTATCCTTCTCTGATGGTCCAAAGTCGGTTCTACTTTTACAAATGAAAGTGGTCTTGAGCAACTCCGTATCCAGCTGACTAGCATGGAAGCCGAAATTCAGTGTGTAAAGGGCCAATATTAAGCAATAGAGAACAAGGTGTTTAGTTATGTGGAATATTGCTTAGTTCATCAATCCTGGCTGGCTTGGCAGGATATATAGTTACTTAAGAGACAGATCATACAATGCACTTGTATGTATTAGCCACCTGTACATTACCAAGTCAACTCAGTGACCGACTCGTGGTAAGCACCCAGCAGAGTAAATGTCTGCTGACCTGCACTCAAAGTTAGATCCATCTCTACCAGGATGATCAGAATGACATAGAAATTATTTAAGGCTGGGGTCCCCAAACCCCAGGCTGTGGACCTGTATTGGTAGGTGGCCTGTTAGGAACAGGGCTGCACAGCAGGATGTGGGCAGCCGGTGGGTGAGCATTACTGTCTGAGTTCTGCCTCCTGGCAAATCAGCAGCAGCATTCGCTTCTCATAGGAGCACAAACCCTGCTGTGAATTGTGCATGCGGGAGATCTAACTTGTGAGCTCCTTATGAGAATCGAACTAGGATTTTCATGGAAAAATTGTCTTCCATGAAACCAGTCCCTGTGCCAAAATGATTGGGGACTGCTGCTTTATGGTCAAACTGGACAGCTGGTAACCCCGATCTTCGCATTTTACAGGGCAAATGCATTCTTTCCGTGCTGTATGTTAAAGTTTTCCAACCAATATGACAAAGCACACTGACACATTTGTCATCAGAGATGTTGGATATTAGAGACGTGCTGAGACGTTTCACCTCTTATCCCCCGGGCAGCACATCTCGTGTCAGTGGGCCACACAAACTCTACCACGGCCGATATGTGGCAGGAGATAAGAAGGGCTTGGTGGCTCCCCTCTATGGCATATAATCTTAGGGTCCCAAGTGAAAATTCACAGAAACCTGAGCCAACCTATTTTCCTGGGGAATATGTGCTCTTTCAGCCCACCTCTGTGTAGCCTCCTAATAGGATGAAAACGAAAGCCAGGCTTTTATTTATTTGCTTATTTATTTATATTATACTGAATCACACTCACAAAGCCTTTGTGGAATGAGATCGGGTATAAATAAACACATATCTAGCTTTTAAATTTTTCTGACAATGCTAACACTGCTGCCAGACCATCCGAAATACAAAGGCTGCTTTTCCACCAGCAGCATGAAGACGAGTACTTGAGATTCTCATCAATCCCCACTTTCATGAACTAAGGGCTATTCAACTCTTATCAAAGGACAGGTGACAGGAGTGGTATCTGAGAAAGACGGACTGAGGGGGCTGTGAGACACCCTTTCATCTCCGTTCCCAAAGTTCTATTCTTGTTCTGAATTAGATTAGGGACTAGTGCACTCGACTATAACCTTAGCTCCGTATAGAAATATCACCACTGAACCAGGATACAAGACTGTTTTCTTAGCTTTTATGAGGACTTGATTTTTTTTAAAGGTACATAAAAACTGTTTTGAATCTTCTGCTGATGTCCTAGACTGTAAGGGACTTGAAAGCAGGGACAGTCTTAGTCACGAAAAACATTACTTACATAAATGTTGAATACAATAAAGTAACCAAGGTATACCAAGGTGTAGCAGATTATAAAGTTTTTTCATTTTTTAATGTAGTTTTGAGACACAGTCTCAGTCTCCCAGGCTGGAGTGCAGTGGCACAATCTCGGCTGACTGCAACCTCTGACTGCTGGCTTCAAGTGATTCTCATGCCTCAGCTTCCTGAGTAGCTGGGATTACAGGTGTGTGCCACCATGCCTGGCTAATTTTTGTATTTTTAGTAGAGATGGGGGTTTCACCATGTTGACCAGGCTGGTCTCGAACCTCTGACCTCAAGTGATCCATCCAATCAGCCTCCCAAAGTGGTGGGATTACAGGTGTGAGCTACTGTGCCCAGCTGTATAAAGCTTTTTTTTTTTTTTTTAAAGAAAATGCAAACCTGCAAAACTAAAATTTGGCTTTATGTGAATAGTTTCACCAAGTGTGAAAACCTTCGAAACAAATTTTAAATATGCAATCTGAACAGGCTTTGTTACCAGGTTTTTAAAAATCAAGTTTCAATAGTTCAAAAACAACTAAAATTGTTTCAGTGAAGCAATGGCCTTTTAAAACCCAGGTCCTAGCTGGGCAAGGTGCCGTGTGCCAGTAGTCCTAGCTACTTGGGAGGCAGGCCAGAGGATCATTTGAGTCCAGCCTGCACAATACAGTGAGACCCTCTTAAAAATATAATAAAAGTGAGGTCCTGAAGGTTACTGAAATCAGTATGGGCAATTCATTTAGATGAGGCTGCTCAAAATACTCCTGTAGAAAGCCACAACAAAAGGTAACATTCTCAGGACATCTGTGAGTTAAAACAACAGACCCAGCGTAGGGATTGTGCCAACCTCCCAGTCTCTAGCTGCCCTGCTGGCAGTCCGGGAAGGGTATCTCCTGTCAGTTCCTGAAAGGGAATTCAGCTGCCAAATCGGGCGGGAAAAAGGAAGCATAGAAGGCTCTGTGGAAATTGGCACCAGAGCACAGTTTCAAGGTACTGAGAGTTATATTTGAAAAATCATGTAAAGGTGGCTGCCAAGATTACAGTGGATTTAAAGCAGTATAAGAAATCGTTCATGACTAAGACCACTTAAAAATCTAGACCCAAAGCAATTCTAGAGACACAAACACTGTAAAGGATACCTAGTATCTACTTACTACTGGCAAATCTGCCACACGTGGGACAGAAATGACAACCTCTACATGATGTGTTGCTAAATACAGTACCGTTCTGTTCTAACAGCTGACTTTTATAGATACAGAAATACACCAAGGGTAAAACCATGCCCTCAGAAAGGCGATGCTGTTGCTATCTATGCAGAAACAGCCTCTCCTAATAGGAAACACGCTGACGAGCGCTCCACCCCACAACCCCGTACCCCTGACGGCGCTGAGTGCTTTATTGAGCCAGTTCAGAAAGCAGCACACACGAGAGCCAAATATTTGGGGTATATTCCAACTCTTGTCCACCCTTAGTTTCCTTTTCAGGAGATTCCCAAGAACCTCCATCCGCCGCAGAAACTTGGGTTTGGGGGAGGGAATCCCCGCGGGGGCAGGGGAGCGGTCCACCCCGGGACACCTGCAGCCCCTCCCCGGTCCCCTCTGCGGCTGGGCCCAGCCATCCGGGTGCAGCGCCCCATTCCAGGCGCCCCGCTCCTCCGGGCCCCGGAGCCCCCGGAAGCCCCTGTCGGCCGTGGGTCGAGACGTGCTTCTCAGGCTGGGGAAGGTGCCCGCACCCTCGTCCGCGGAGCCCCGCCCCGATGCCCGGCCCTGCGCCGCGTCCCGGCGGGGGCGCTGCCGCGCGGTAACCCGGAAGTGGCGGCGGCGGGCGCGGGAGCGGGAACGGGAGCGGGGGGCGGCGCGCACGAGCCGGCCATGGCCGCCGCCGCCGGCTTTGTGTGCCGCGCGCGGGCCCCGGTCGCCCGCGCCTCGCCTGGGCTCCGGGGCCGCCGCTGACCCGCCCGGGCCCCGAGCGCCGCGCCCGCCGGGCCGGCCCCGCCTCCTGCCCTCCTCCGCCTCCGCCTCCTCCGGCCGCCGGGCGGGCGGGCTGCAGCCGCCCTCCGCGCTCGCCGGCCCGCTCCCTCGGCGCGCGCCCGCGCTCCGTCCTCCTGGGCCAGCCAGCCAGCCAGCCAGCCGGGCCGGCGGCGGGCACCAGGCCGTCCCGATGCCCGAGCCAGGCCCCAGGATGAACGGCTTCTCGCTGGGCGAGCTGTGCTGGCTCTTCTGCTGCCCGCCCTGCCCGAGCCGCATCGCCGCCAAGCTGGCCTTCCTGCCGCCCGAGCCCACCTACACGGTGCTGGCGCCCGAGCAGCGCGGCCCCGGCGCGCCCGCCCCGGCCCCGGCCGCCGCCGCCAACGCCAACGCCGCGGCCCAGCCCGCACCGCAGCAGCCCGAGGAGGGCGCGGGCCCCGGCGCGTGCAGCCTGCACCTCAGCGAGCGCGCCGACTGGCAGTACTCGCAGCGCGAGCTGGACGCCGTCGAGGTCTTCTTCTCGCGCACGGCCCGGGACAACCGGCTCGGCTGCATGTTCGTGCGCTGCGCGCCCTCCAGCCGCTACACGCTGCTCTTCTCGCACGGCAACGCCGTGGACCTGGGCCAGATGTGCAGCTTCTACATCGGCCTCGGCTCCCGCATCAACTGCAACATCTTCTCCTACGACTACTCGGGCTACGGCGTCAGCTCGGGCAAACCCTCCGAGAAGAACCTCTACGCCGACATCGACGCCGCGTGGCAGGCGCTGCGCACCCGGTGAGCCCGCCGGGGTCGCCGGGCTGGGCTTCCAGTGGGGGGGGCGGGGTGGGGCCTCTTGGGGCCCCTGGGCTGGCCTGCCGGGAGAGGGGGCCCTCCTCCGGGGCTCTGGGCCAGCGGACAGCCTCCTGGCCGCCGTGGATTCGCATTTCTTGTCCCTCCGTGGCCTGCTCCCACCCTCTCCAAAACCCGCGCCAGCCTTCAGGTTCCTGGAGAGCTCAGACTTAGAGGGTTGTGCCTGCTTTGGCTCGCCTGGCCTGGGTGCCGCCGGTCCACCGGCTGGGTCTTTTGTGGCTTCGGTCACCGACAGTGGCAGCGTGTGGGTGCTGAAGTACCGGGCGGAAAGAAACAACTTTGTTCGTGTTTCGTTTGTACGGGCTGAAGTGACCTTGGGCAGGGCACATGGGTTTCTAGACCTCAGTTTCCTTCCCTGTAAAGGCAGAACGCGAGACAGTGTGGCCTCTGAAAGACTTTAGGGTGGTAAAGTGCGGGCAGAACAATGTCTGGGCAACCTTGGGGGCAGCTGGAGGGTCGGGTGGAGCGGGGAGTTTGCCTCCTGGTGGGGCAGAGTAGTGGCACTGTGGGGCAGAAGTTAGCTGGTAGTTGTGGGCTTGGCACACGCCCTCCATAACAGCCCGAGTTCGAATCTTACAGGGGCTGGGAAATCTCTGACCTTGAATTAGCATTCGCAGAAGGACTGGAAAGTGTTTAGAGTGGGCCTTCTGTGAGCCAGGCACAAACTGGGGGCATGGTTTAGGGGTTAGACCTGGTTGTTTTATAACGGGCAAGCCCAAAATCTGATTTTTATTCTCAATTAGACGAAAGCCTGATAAGTGGGCAGGTCGGGTTACCTGTTTGTGCTCCAGTTTGGGTATATGTGACCTTTCCAACCTGCCTTATAGCAGTGATAGTGAAAATACCTGAGGCCATGTCTGTAATGAGATTTGATTTCTTCGGTTGAAAGAGTCCCCAGAATAAGTACGCCGGGCGTTACTGTCACTATGGATCCTTCTGTAGTTTTTATCTAAAACCTGTTTGCTTGGCTTCTGCATATCATCGACATTTACGATTTTTTTTTTTCATTCGTATTCATGCTGTTCCTAAGTGACTCCTTGCCTGTCTGGGAATATGGCCTGTCCAACTGGGAAGTACTTAGTGTTTTCGCTGTTGCGTGTTTATGCTTTCCTGAAGTCCTGAAGGGGATGCCCTCATTGGGATTATAGCTTTTCGAAAGTGGCTTAGGCAAATGAGAATGTATCACCTGCAGATGCAATGGGTCAGAGTCTGTAAGGAGGGGTTAAAAGCCACCTGTTCCAGTAAAGGGTTTCAAAAGCATGTGTCACACACAGTAGCTTGCTAGAATTTGCTGTTGGCAGAAGTATTAAAAATAAGGTTGGCATTAGATCTTTAAAAACTGAAACATGAAAATCCTGCCGTGGTAGATTTTTTTAAGAATTTCCATAAAACGTTGTTCCTGTGTGTACACGTCTGCATTACAATGAAAGCCTTTCACGTGGCTGACCCTTTGCCCAAATATGCAGGTGTGTCTGTGTTACAGCATACGTGGAGCGTAGTTATTTCCTGGAGACTTTCTTTTTTTCTTTTGGTTATATTTAGTTGAAATAAGGGTCGTTGTTTTGGATAATGTTGATTTATCTGGGCATCGTTTTGGATAATTTTGAATTATCTGATGGTATGTCTAAAGATTGCCCAAGGTTTGTTTAATATTATGCCACAACTCTTAGCTAAGTTAATTTATTCAACTGTAAAATAGGTTAGAATTTAAAGGCTGCATGAGAATCTTAGAATTTGAAGGAACGTTACAAATCCTCATGTCCTGTGCTTTTCAAACTGTTTTGACTGTAACCTCACAGTAAGAAACACATTTTACATTTGGATCAAGCACACATACACATCTGTATCTACACACCTGAAGCACTGCTTCACAAAACAGTCATTTTTCTGTGGGCAATACACATAGCAGAATATGTTGTTTTATTTCACTTTTATAAAAAAAAAAAAAAGAATGATGGTTGTGAATTGCTAAATTTATTTCCCACCTTATGCATGGACACTGCTCACAATGTCTGGCAGCAAATCAGCGGTAGCTCTCTTGACTACCAGTTTACTACTCTTGCCACGGGACTATCGCCACAGTGGTCATATTAATGAGATTCTTCAAGAAGTGCATTTGTGTGTCTTGGTTATTCTGCTGACATAGGAGTTACCTACTTCTGAAGCCAATCAGCCCCTCAACCACCTTCCCCTTAGAGTCTTTCCTCTCTGGTTGTTCAGTATGGCTCTTCTGCCCTTACTTGCCTGGAGCATACCCTATTCTCTGTTCTTTTACAGGCTCATTCAGGTCAGTGCCACGGCAGGAATGCCTTCCACCCCATGTACCCGTTCTTCTGTTACTGGGTCAGACTGTTTTCCACCCACCATCCCCATGTCTTCTTTGGGAATCTTTATCTTTCTTTCCCTCCTAGTTAACCACACCCCCCAGGACACCGATTGGAGAGCTTGCCCTGTTCTGAGTCATGTCTATGTTTGTGCTTAGGTTATTTCCCCAGGAGGACTGTAAGGTGCGGTGCCCTGCAGCCCCCAAAGCCCCATGTCAAGACCTTGCCCCACAATTCTGCTCACACCTAGCCTTTTTTATGTGCCCTTCTACTGCGCTGGGAATACTGGATCCTGACTGGATGTGAATTGGATTAGGAGATCCCTTGTGTTCCCTGTGTACCTGGTACTCAGCCCCTTTGCTTGAGTTATCGTAGTGTTGATATATCTGTTATTTAACTGTATCTCCACTAAATTGAAAGATCTCTGAGGGCAGGGACATTCTGTCTTCTTTATTCCTGACAGTTGGCAAAGTGTCTTAGATAATAGGCACTCATTGGTATTTGTTGAAGGAATTGCACTTAATGAGTGCCCCACAGATAAGTAGGATACATTTAATGTTTTCTAAGTCAGACTCTTATTTTATCTTCAGGATTTAATATCCATAGGTACAACCATAGACAAAAAAAAGTGCCAGTTGTATTGGCTTCAGGCCTGGTCCATTTGTATTCACTGTGTTGGTGTTCTTGTGACGTTAAAATGTCTGCACTGAACAGAAGAGCAATACTAACCCATCGTTTGTATGTCTCTGCCTCTTTTATCTGTTACCTGTCTGTGCTAGCCCATGCGCATGCTAGAGTGAGCTGCCCAGCCCTTGAAGCAGATGTAAACACTACCAGCGTGCAGACCCCTCATGCATGGATAAAGAGAGTGAATCCCCCCAGATGATGAGTATTAAGGTGGGCATGTGATCCAGAGTAAGAGTTTCAGGAGGAAGTAGATTTGGTAGAAAGGTGGTAGTTGTCATTTGGTCAATAGGTGATCATTTTAAACATTTGAAAAGTTACTGAGTCAGAGTGTAGAGGAGAGGCAGAGTTTGAAGGAGTGAGAAAGAGTGGCATGAACAATGAGAGCTCATTGAGCAGCGTGGACAGCCCCGAGATCAAGACTTGTCTTATGTTTACTCATAAGACAAACATTACTTGTCTTTGCATTACTCATAAGTAATATAAGTGTGTTGTGAATACAAGTAATTGAGGGAATGAATTGAAATCACTTAGACTTATCTGTGGAAAGGACACTGAAAATCAGGGTCACCTCATTGGAGCGTATTGTCACTTGAGTTGGGGAGGTAAAGGGATTAGTTGGTGCAGCAGAGAGGCTGCCTGTTGATTAAGGTGGGCGTGGGCAGATTCAGCCTCCCCAACACACATCCTTCCAGGGGATCCTCTTAGGGTCGAGCAGTTTAGACTGTGTGTGCACAAGTGGCACCGTGACTCCAGAGACAGTGAATCAGACTGATTTGAAACTATAAACGCAAACAAGCAAATAGCCCAAGAATGAGGTGTAAAGGAGGCAGAGGATTTTAGCAGAAATATTTTAATCCAGAGAAACAGCAGAGTGGGACATTCGTAATTCAGTTTGTTGTCTGTGTTTGCTGATGCTATCCACAGAAGTCGTCTTCGATCCTTCTTTTTGATGCTGGTGACAAAGGCTGGGGAGGAGAGAGGCATTTGGTAATGTAGGCAGAGAAGCGTTGACACAGTCAGAGAAAGCAGATGCAGAGGGAAGAAGAGAACTAAGACTTTTCAGTGCCTTGAGTATAAAAGGCAAATTATAAAAGACTTAATATATCATTTATTCCTTCATTTCACCAGTAAACCATTAACCATTAAACATAGGCTGGGTGTGGTGGCTCACACCTGTAATCCCAGCAATTTGGGAGGCCTAGGCGGGAGGATCACTTGAGCCCACGAGTTTGAGACCAGCCTGGGTGACATAGTTGAGACCCCCATCTCTGCAAAAAAAATGTTAAAAGTAGCCAGGTATGGTGGTGTGTGCCTGTAGTTCCAGCTACTCGGGAGGCTAAGGTGGGAGGATCGCCCAAGCCCCAGAGTGTGAGGCTGCAATGAGCCGTGATTGCACCACTGCACTCCAGCCTGGGTGACGGACTGAGATCCTGTCTCAAAAAACAAGACAAACAAAAAACCCCAAGCTATTAGACACACATTTATTTATGCTCTGCTTGTGCCAGACTGCTTACTTTGAAGTATCGTTAATCCCAAACTCTTTCTTTTAGTTGTAAAAGGATGGGATAGATTTCAGAGGCATTTTGAATACATAACTATGATTTGCTGTTTTGTAACTTTTGTGTCTGCGATTCACAGGATCCGTAATGGGAAAATCCGTGTCACTGCAAAGCTGTGGTGGCATCTTCTCAGGCCGTGGGGCCCTTGAACGAACACCTTCTGCTGGTTGTGAATGGTGTTCACGGCCAGCATGCTTAGGGTGGAATCCTCCTCAGAGTAGCAAGCTACTTTCCTGGGCGTTTTAATAACCTAATTTGTTTGTTCTCAGCGTTCCAGGAGGGAATACTATGATGTCATTAAGGGAAGAAGGCTTAGAATTTCTGCTTGAGTTGGACCGATTAGGGAATAGAAAAACAGAAATGTGCCTGGCACGGTGGCTCACACCTGTAATCCCAGCACTTTGGGAGGCTAAAGCGGGCAGATCTCTTGAGGTCAGGAGTTCGAGACCAGCCTGGCCAATATGGTGAAACCCTGTCTCTACTAAAAATACAAAGATTAGGTGGGCATGGTGGCAGGCACCTGTAATCCCAGCTACTCGGGAGACTGAGGCAGGAGAATGGCTTAAACCTGGGAGGTAGAGGTTGCAGTGAGCTGAGATTGCACCACTGCACTCTAGCCCGGGCAATAAGAGTGAGACTCTGTCTCAAAAAAAAAAAAAGAAAAACAGAAATGTTATGAATGCTGTTTGACATAAGGTGAAAGAACAATGATATTTCTAGAAAGGAAATAGAACGTTGATTTGCAATTCAAGGCAGCCAATATGTGAATAGGAAGAACCTAACTCTTAAGAACAGACCCGTTGAAATTGAAGTAAGCACAGCATGGTTTGGGGGCCCTGTCAAAGTAGTGGACCTTCTCTTTGGTCTACCTTCGCCCGTTTTCCGAGTGCTCTTTTGCTATTCCTGGCTCTTCCGGCTTGCCTCACCGTGCGGTTCTGCAGGTTTTCTCTCTATCGGGACCAGAATCAGCTCTCGCTCTCCTCCCACCACAACTTACTTACTCATGGCTCTGTTTTGAGGGGCCTTGCTTTTCTCCAGTAATCCAGTTGCAAAAGATCTGACAGATGATTTCATTTTCTGTATTAATGGGCAGTAACTCCTTAATGTGTTCTCTTCCAAGCACGTGTTTTCATTTAGGGAACTCTTAGAGGCTCAGTCTTCCCTAAAGCGCAGTCTAAAGTCAGGCATGGTGACACATGTCTGTAGTCTCAGCTACTGGGAGGCTGAGACAGGAGGATTGCTTGAACCCAGGAGCCTCAGACCCGCCTGGGCAACATAGGGAGACCTTGTCTCTAAAAAAATAAATTAGCTGGGCATGATAGCTCATGCCTATAGTCTCAGCTACTGGGAGACTGAGGCAGGAGGATCCCTTGAGCCCAGGAGTTTGAGACCAGCCTGGGCAACATAGCAAGAACCTGTCTTCAAAAGCCAAAATCAAGTCTTAAAACTCTTAACGATGCCATTGCATATTGGTGCAAGCAGCATTCTTTTCCCCTGCAGAAGTCACTTAAATCATACTATCCTGAGATGACTTAGAGCTTGCCTGTAAGGTCATTCCCCACCTTACATTACTGCTTCTCTTCCTCACTCTCCAAATTTAGTAACGGCTCTCTTCAGTGTTGATAATCCCACATAGGACTCCAAAATCTGGCTTTAGGAATTGCAGTGTTCATTTTGAAAGCAGCTTTACCCTCTCTACTGGATTTCACTGAGGCTCGTGTTGAAACTCTAAATCTGCTCTACTTTAAGAAGCCTATGCACAGGAATCCAAAGTATCAACATATACATCTAGTTAGGAGATTATTATTTGGATAACAGAGTAATTTTTTTGTTAAGGCTGCTTTAAATAATAGGCTTTCTAATTTCATCTAAAAGATGTGATTCAAAAAAGACAAACAAAACCTTTGGACTAGGCAAATTAGTTCTGACTCCGGCACTCCCACTAATTCACGATGTCAGTTTTGTGCGACTGTAATGAAGACCCGAGGTTGGGTAATTATAAGGAAAGAGGTTTCTTTCCCAATCTCTGGAGGCTGGGAAATGCAAGGTCCAGGCACTTGCATGTTTGGTGTCTGATGGCTGCCCTGCTTCCCGGCTGGCTTCTTGAACCAAAGCAGGAGGAAGGCTGCTGCTCAGAGCCTTCCCCAAGAGAAGCCAAAGGGCAAGCAAGGGAGGGGACGGAGGCACAGAGTTGCTTGTTATCCGGAAGCTGCTCTGAGATAAGGCGTTATCTGTTCATAAGGGTGGAGCCGAATGGCCTGATCACCTCTTAGGGTCCCGCCTCTTCACCCAGTTCCCGTGGCAACTAAATTTCAACATGAATTTGGGAGGGCACGAGCACTCAAACTGTGGCTGTCTCCTTCAACAAGACACGTCACACTTTTGGGCTTCACATTCCACTGTTTTAAAACCTGGAATAATGAAATGTGATCCCCCTGCATGGCTTCTGAGGTGTCTTTTGGTGAGTCTGCATTTTGTGATTTTCAGGGAAAGCACCTAATGTTTTTGAACTTGCATTTTCTTGACTACATGGGGAAATACAGTGGACTCTCTCTGGTCAGTGGATCTCCACCCTCGCTGTACTTTAGAATCTCCTAGGTAGATTTTTTTTAAGTATGCGATCGATGTGTATGAGTGTGTGGGTGTGCACACACAGCCAGCGTTGAGATACACTAGCCTAGAAATGTCCAGGAGCCAGTGAGCATGTCAAGATCAGCCCCAATTATAATTTGTTAAGACTTGAAAAGACTGGAATGTTAGAAATTTTCACACATTTATATACAGTCATCCCCCCTTACCTGTGGGGGTTACATTCCAAGACCCGCAGTGGCTGCCTGAGCCTTCGATAGCACCAAATCTCGTATACGTGATGTTTTCTCCTATATGTGCATATCTACGGTAAAGTTGAACTTACAAATTAGGCACAGTAAGGCATTAACAATAATAGGTAATAATAAAATAGAACAATGATACCAATATACGGTAATGAAAGGTGAGTGAATGTGGTCTCTCTCACACAAAATATCTTGTTCTGTACCGTGGATAAGCAAAACTGCAGAAAGCAAAGCAGTGGATGAGGGAGAGTAAGGAGGATGGTTTCAGATGAAGATCTCTGGTGGCCAGGAACCCACTAGAGTAAACCATAGGAATGGGCAGTGCTTGAAATCATCACATTCCTATTTGCGAGATTCCAGGGAGCCTGAAGCTCCTGCCCCCTTCCTCTCTCTCTCTCTCCAGCTGCTGGGCTCCTCTCATCTGTCCACGTGCCTGTCCCATTGCTCTTTCTTCACGCAAGCCTTTTGCCTCATTCACGCCTGCTGTACGTCACTGTGCGCCAACCCACCTAGCTTCGCTCTGACCTGGCTGCCTGGAGCTGGCCTCCTTCATGCTTAGTTCCCATCCTTGCTCCACCTGGTTGTACCCCGGGGTTAGCGAGGGCTGGTGCCAAAGCAGCGTAAGAAATGCAGCCACCTCTTGGTGCCTGCAGGAGGGCGCAGTCCTGAGAGGAGGGGGCTGTGGCCGGGTGAGCATGTGGACACCCCCAGGATGCTGTCACTTCCGTTCCTTCTGAGTCAGGCTCCTGCCCCTGCTCTGGTTGTGGATGGAGGATTGCATGGAATTGTCACCGCTCTCCACTGAGCTCCTTGTGTGACAGAGTTCAGTCTGACAAGAGAGCATCAACCTTGAAGAATAGACTACAATTAATTCTTAAACCAGGTCATTAGAGCGGTGACATCATTGCCTTTTTGAGACCACATGTGTGTGGTGCCCACTGCAAGCCTGGAAGTGAAAGGCTGTCGAAAAATCGGCCTGTCCCTTTTGTTGCCTCTGCTGTCTCCTGTCCTGCAGCTGACACCATCCACCATGGGGCTGTGGGGCTGCTGAGGAGAAGCGGTCTGTGGTGTGGACGTGATTCTGAACAACCTATGGGGCAGTGGAGGTCGGGCCAGGTATCAGGTGAAGAAGGTGAGAGAGAAGAGGCAAGAGGAGGAGAACAGCCAAAACTTGATGGTGCCAGCAGACGTCTGTGTGACTTGGGTTGGAGGTTCCAGGCGTGAAATGGTTTTATGATTTAATTCTTCATTTAGCTGGTTTACAACTGGAACTGATTCTGGCTTTTATGTCTGAGTCACACGGGCAAGATTGTCTCAAGGGTAACCTGGGGGAAAATGTTTCCCGCAGTTCTGAGCTTCCTATGATTGTGTGTGTGCGCGTGTGTGCGCTCACACATGTGTGATTAGGAGCATAGATTTTAGAGTCCAACACACCTGATTTTAGGTCTTGCCTGTGATTAGCTGCTTTCCCTCATTTCAAGCCTCAGTTAAAATAATGATGATGGTTACAGTAGCTGCAACCACCTTGTCAGGTGCTCAGCACAGCTTTCCACATAGCAAGAGCATGGTATTGTTCAGGATTATTGATCAAATTGCTAGAGCTGTAATAACCTAATGCTCAGATCATGCTGGAAACTTGGTGCTTAGATCAGAAAGAGTGTTAAAGAAATTGCTTCTTTTCCCACCCTGTGTAAATACAAATACCCAGGTCAAGCCTAGTTTGGTGGGTGTGGATATGGAGGAACAGTAGAGATGCATTAGTTTTATCTGTAGCTAAGGGGAAAGTCTCTTTGGAATTGCTGTTTGTGGCCCAGAGAGCTTTGGAGAGTGGTATGCATTCGTATTGTAAATCTGATAGCATTTCATTTACGTAGGTGTTTATATCCCCAAGGGAGAGCTTTAAAGGAGAGGAAACCCTACCTGTAATCCAACACCTGCAGTTACTTTGCAAACCATTCCTGGCTTGCTCCCTTCCCTTCGCCATTCCCAGGCTTAGCTTTGCGGAGGTAGGCAGGAATCAGACTTCTGAGCAGAGTCAGAGATGGCAAGGACCAGAAGGCAAAAGTGTGTATTGTGTGCACCATTCAGGACGTTCTGGTTGCTCTTTACTTGTGAAACGATCCCTAAAAGATAGTTAACTTTCCCCTTTGCTAGTTGGCCAAGGGATCTGAACAGCAAGCTTCCTTTTAAAATATGAATGCTCCCATAATGCCTTGCACCTCAGATTCATGTGGCGTTTTCACGGCTCTGTGTAATGGAGCTCATTGATAACTCCCACATTATTGATTCACTTTACAGTGTTAAAGGACCATGGCTCCACGGTGAAATTGGACACGTCTGTTTTTCAGGAAGTCTAGGTCATTCAGATTCAATGCTCAGACCGAATAGTTAACCACTGTCCATCAGTTACTTGCTGAATCACCCAGAGGAACCTAACGTCAAGTCTGCTTATTAACAGAGCACGGTTTAAATTTCCCGAGGAAAAACGAGCATAGAGAACCGCCAGTGCTGAATATTCCTTTGCTCCTTCACTTTACATTTTTTCACAGTTACAGTGAAATCTGGGCAGTTACTTTGGGGGAAAAGTTAAAGGAGCCTGTGTTCAGAATATATCCACAAAAAGGGAGTCTCCAGATGTTGCGTATAACTCTACTTGCTAAATTATCTGTGATTATGATTGATGATCAGATGAGAATTCTTACCTAATCTCAGACTGTTTTTAGAGATTGTCATGGACATAACTAATCCCCGTGCAGTGATGATTATATGGACTGCAAAGATCTATGATGCCAGAACAAGATTTTTGTGTGCTGATCTAACGTAAATAATTTGATTTATTCCTGTTGTCATAAACAACTCAAGGGTATTTCAGTTTCTTCAGTATTGATTGTTGCTGTGATGTTTAACTATCACTGTTGTCCTTATAACGTGTAACTTTATGCTATTTTAATTTTAATATAGATATTAGGAAAGGATGCATCACATGCTAATCACTTTGAAGCATATTTTATAGTATACAGCTAGACTGGATGAAATAAGTACCTTAAAAAATGAACATGCCATTGCGGAGGCCAAGGGAAAACTTCCTTGTTGCTGAAGGTTTGCTGAAAAATCACTTGATAAAAAGCAGATTAATGGGAGAAATGGCATATACATTTATCTGTGTGTACAGGGGAGAAATTACAGAATAACTACCCATTATCTCAATGGGGTACCTGCGTATTCTTATATGCCCCACTTCTTAGTGGAAAAGGAAATGGGAACATGTGGGTGATTTTAGAGGGATGGTAAATGATTTTTAGGGGAATTTAATGGACTTGAAGAACACACTGAGATAATGTTGGACCCTCAGGGCAGACAGTGGTTTCTGACAAAAGTCTGTGTAGGTGTGCTGACAGACTGCAGGCTTTCTTCCTGCCATAGGAGTTCAGTTAATGAAAAGTTACAGAAGGGAAGAGAAGTAATTGTTTACTTCTTTGGTGTCCAATCTTTTGGCTTCCCTGGGCCACATTGGAAGAAGAATTGTCCTGGGTCACACATCAAATACACTATTCCGAGTGATAGCTGATGAGCCGAAAAAAAAAAAAAAAGAAAGAAAGAAATCACAAAAAATCTCACAATGTTTTAAGAAAGTTTACGAATTTGTGTTGGGCCGCATCATCCAAAGCCATCCTGGGCCGAGGGCTGGACGCTGGAGCTTAATCTAGACTTAAGGCAGATAAGGGAACTTCAGAGAACAACTTCCTGCTGTGCTTTGGGAGGGTCAGAGTTTTGGTGGGGAGGGGCAGAGAGGCCTCCCAAGGCTTCTGCAGCTTAGCCTCTCAAAGTACCGTATTTGGGGATATCCATTTTTTAAACCTTAACACCGTCATATGTTTAATTAGAATAAATTAGTTTTTCCTACTAAAAACTCCAAGACAACCCTAAAAAGGTTAAGAAGGTATTAAACTAAAAGTGTAAATGGTTTCCAATTCCTGTAGCTCAGTGGGGCTTGCAGTACAAGGATTCCAGCTGCCTCTGGCTGCACCCAGTGGACACCCAGGCCCCTGGCGCTTCAGCGCAGCTCTTCATGCTGCTGTCACTCGCTTCTGTTTATCCAGGTCCAAGCCACAGAGTCCTCTATGGTCCCTTTCTCTCCATCTGAATATCTGGTCAGCCACACGTTTCTATTATGATTTCCTCCATCTTCCTTCTCCTTCTTCCTTATTCTAGCCTCTCCATAGCTTGTCCCCGAATTGCTGCATGGGCCTGTTCTCCCCACCTCACATTCTTCTCCATTTTGTTTTTCGTTTTGTTTCGTTTTGTTTTTTGAGACAGGGTCTTGCTCTGTCGCCCAGGCTGGAATGCAGTGGCATGATCTCAGCTCACTGCAGCCTCTGCCTCCTGGGTTCAAGTGATTCTCATGCCTCAGCCTCCCGAGTAGCTGGGATCGCAGATGTGTGCCACCACACCCAGCTAACTTTTGTATTTTTAGTAGAGACAGGGTTTCACTATGTTGGCCAGGCTGGTCTCGAACTCCTGAGTCAAGCAGTCCTCCTGCCTCAGCCTCCTAAAGTGCTGGGATTACAGGCGTGAATCCTCCATATGTTTTGTGAGTGAAGCCTGACTTCTCCAGTGCAGGAGGCAGGCTTAACTCAGCATGATCAGCCTCACTCCCTCCTTCCTCTCAGCCGCCTGGACTAGTGTAGCCTGGCGGGTAATAGGTGTTCATTGAATATTTGTTGAGTAAATAAACAAGTGAGTTGGTAATGACAGAGTTCACAAACTTTTGTGTAAGAATTACTGAGAGGCCTTGTTAAAATAGATGCCAGACCCCATCCTCGAAGACTCTGATAGAACAGGGCTGGAGCGGGCCCAGATGCAGTCATCTTAAACCCGCAGGCCTGCTGGGGAGGGTGGGTTGTCTGTATTTTAGGAACCTGAGGACATGTAATTCCTGAGGGAGGCGGTTGGAGACCCCACATGGTGACCGTGCTTGTGCAGTATTACCTGCTCCTTGGAAGTTTCTGCGATTCCCTTTTGTTGGACCAGTAATAGTCACTGGGAAACTTGCAGTTTATATTATACCAGGGCTTTCCAAACTTTTTTTTAGCAGTAAATGTATACTTGATAAATATATGTATATATTATAAATATAAATATATAGATTTTAAAAAAAAGCTACTGGGGCCCGGTGTGGTGGCTCATGCCTGTAATCCCAGCACTTTGGGAGGCTGAGGTGGGCGGATCACTTGAGGTCAGGAGTTTGAGACCAGCCTAGCCAACACCGTGAAACCCCGTCTCTACCCAAAATACAAAAATCAGCCGGGTGTGGTGGTGCATGCCTGCGGTTCCAGCTGCTTGGGAGGCTGAGGCATGAGAATCGCTTGAACCTAAGAGGCAGAAGTTGCAGTGAGCTGAGATTGCACTACCACACTCCAGCCTGGGCAGCAGAGCGAGACTCTGTCTCAAAAAAGAAAAAAAAAATGATAATAAAATTAAATAAAAAAGCTATTGGCGGCTGTTGGCCTCCGGGTTATAGTTGCATACTCCCCAAAGACTCGCACACCTGGATCACCATTTTCTTTACCCCCGACCTTCTGCTTTCATCCTGCGTGACGTGAATATCCTGGGCTGCGGACAGCCTGTTCTGCAGCCCCACCTCACACTTCCCCGGCCTCTCCCTCACGGTTCTCCTCCTCCACTCTGCACAGCTCCGCAGCAGCCCATACCCGTGGCCACACCTCGAACCTCCTGATCACCTGGACTGCTCTACCTCCAGGATCTGCATGTTTAACAAACATAGTAAGTGTCTACTGTGGGCCAGGCTTTCTTCCAGAAGAAAACAAACAAAAGCCCTGCTCCTGTGAAGCTTTGTTTCACAAGTGCCCATGGAACAGAGTAATCATAATGATTATGTAAATGACAGTTTAGTATTCAAATATGATAAATGCTAGAGGAAAACACAGAACAGGGCAAGGGGATGGGAGTACTAGAGGATGGATGCGTTGGTTGCAGTTTTTAAAGGGTGATTAGCGCATGCCTCATTCACAGAATGACACGTGGCCCAAAGCAGTGAGGAGTTAGCTCTGTGTAGGAACGGGCTGAGGGACCAGGGTCCTAAGATGGGGTATGGTTGGCAGATGCAGAGATCATCAAGGAAGCCAGTGGGGGGGCTAGAGCAGGGTGAGTAAGGGGTGCAGGGGTAAGAGGAGGAGCAGGAGATGAGGACTGAGTAATAGCGGAGGGGTGAGGACATCGGTCAAACAGGGCCTTGCAGACCATTGCAGGGGCTCTGGCTTTGTCAGCAGGATTGGGAGCCATTGGAGAGCTTTCGGTAGAGATGTGACACGATTTGACCTAGGTTTCAGAAGGGTCACCCTGTGTTAATGACAAATTGGTGGGGCTGATAAGTCAAGGGAGGAAGGTGAGAGACCGGTTAGGATTCAGATGCAGTATTTTAGATGAGAGATGCTGGTGGCTTGGACCAGAGTGTTAGCAGCAGGGTGGTGAGATGTTGGATGTATTTTAAAGGCAGAATCAACAACAGTATTTGCTGATGCAGAGTGGGGAAGGGGAGTATCCAGGGTAACTCTAAGGATTTTGGCTTGAGCGGCAGGAAGACTAAAAACTGAAATGGATTTGTTGTCTTTTAGTTTCATTAACTGAAACTTATTTTTCTTTTTGTGGAAATGGGGTCTCACTATGTTGTCCAGGCTGGAACTCCTGGGCTCAAGCAGTCTTCCTGCCTCTGCCTCTGCCTCCCTAAGTGCTGGGGTTACAGGCGTGAGCCACCGTGCCTGGCAGAATTGCTGTTGATTGAGATGGGGAGGGCTGTGAGTGGCTCAGGATTCTGGGGCAGGGCGTAGACAAGGAGTGTGGTTGAGCTTGAGGCGCTCAGCAGGCCTTTAAGTGAAGATGTAGAGTAAGCAAAAGAAGAGTTCAGGAGTGAGGTCTGGGCTAGAAATAAATTTGGGAATTCTCCCTTCAAAGAAGGAAAGACAAGCCAAAAACAAACTTGAAAGAATTGGCAGTTTTTCCTGGGATAGACCTACCTCTGCTTCTGTGCCAGAGTCACTCTGTAGGAGCTCTGCTCATCTGGCTCCATGGCATCTTTGATCAGCATTGCCACCATGCCTTTAAAAGAAGCCAGTGTTGAGGATCAGATGTGAGCATGAATCACTGAGTGACAGGTCGCTCCCTCTAGGAAAGAGCATCCTGACATCAGGCTGTGACATCAGGTTGGGGCTGTGGCTCTTTGGTCGCTTTCTGCACCTGGAGAGTGATCGCTGATTTCCCCCGAGGTTTCTTCCCAGCACCCCGAGGAGCAGCAGGATAGCGCCATGCTTGCTGTAGCACCCCCAGGCAGCGTGAGATTTCCCCCCGGAGGTTCTGTGCACTGCAGTTTTGCCAGAGGTCTTGTCATTATTGCATGCTTTCTCGCTTCCACTAGATTATTTTAAAAAAAAACAACAACAACAACAAAAAAACCCTCCTACTCACTCGATGTGGACTAGTGTTTCTTGATTTGTAAAATGTGAGAAAATCATAATTACTTTGGCAGGATTAAGTGTGGTGAAGATTACAGTTTTGATTTGCATAATGCCTCCTGCCTGTCTGTTTCCCTGTATTTCCTCTCTGAACTGAAAATGGGACCAGTTTTGGGGGGACTTTTACAGGCATTGGATCTTCTGAAACCTCCTCTTGTATTATTTCTGAGTTATCTTATTGACATTTGCTAAAGAACTGCGAAGCTAACTAATTAACGCCAAACAATTGGAGTCTGTATTTCTCAGGACTTGTCCTTTCATTTGCAACTGTTTTCTGAAAAGTTCTAGGTAGAATGAAAGACTGCTTGCTGCCTGTGTATTTTTGAAGGAAGAAAAATGCCATGGCTTTGATCTTCACCTGCTTCTCTGCAGCCGTCAGACAGTGGTATCCATTAGCCCTCCTGCACCCATTCACGTCTCCCTGGCCAGCAAGACAGACTTCCCGTTCTCTGCCTCCCATAGTTCTGATTATTCCATTGTTCCAGCCCTTATCTTCTGGTCCTTTGGTTATGGATGACTATGCCTGCCTCCTCTGTTGGAATGTGATCTCCTTGAGGACAGAGGTAGTATCTAATTCTTTAGACTCACCCCGAGCCCAGTACGATAGTTCTTGTGCCTAAGGACTGGGGGTGGAGTCACTGTAAGAGGTGGGATTTGTAGGGAGAGCGCTTTCTTCTCAGGTTCAGGATGTGGGGCCTTCGTCTCCTTTGATTCTTGGAATGGAGGCATCCGTCAGGTGGCGGGTGCAGCCCCTGCTTCCTGCTGAGGTTCCCCTCTAGGCATGGGTGTGAATGTGTAGCCCATCCAAGGAGGGGTAGGAGCCATCTGGGCCCAGGAAACTGAGGTCCCGGCCTCAGCCTGCCATTGATCCTTCAATTACCTGGCCTTCTGTATAGAAGACAAAGCTTCTTTTCGGCAGAGCAGCCTCCTGTCTGTGGGTGAGGTCCCAGAAGAGCTATAAGAGTGCAGAGAGGGGACGTTTGTTGTTCTTGTCCTGTGTGGGGAGGAGTGTGTCCAGCTGTCGGCACAGCCTGTCACATGTGGATTGACAGCCTCTCATTCTAGTATGTTTTTACAATACTTGGCCAAAGTGACTGTGATCGTTCTTGTTGAAGGATTTGCCTGTACTTCAAATGTCACTTAATAATGAGGAGAATGCAGAATGTAAGCAGCTTTTTCTAAACCTGTAGTTTTACTGACTGCCTGTCTATCGGCTTCATCTCCTCAGATCCATGAGACCTGTGCATTGCTGTCTTTTTGATACTTTGCCATGTTGTTTATTAAAAACAAAACTTTCTAATGGAAAAATCTCAAATGATGTGCAATGCACAGAAACTATTAAGATAAATTCCATGGCGCTATCATGACTGCAGCAACTGTGAACATTGCGGCAATCTGTAGCATCTACAGTTCCACTCACACTCCGCCATCCACAGTCTATTATTACTACTTTGTAAATCTCTTTTAAGGAACTATGTGCATGCATTGAAATGCACAAATCATAGCTCTCTGACATTCCCGCAGTATCTTTTTGCCACCCACAGCAGCTCTCAGGCAGTGATGAGCCGGCTGCAGAGCCACGCTCTCCTTGGCGTGCCGTGGTGACGGTGGCCTGCCATTTTTGGAGTGTGGATTGCACCATGAGAATAGAGTTAAGGGAGGCTGTGGAGAAATTTCATACCAAATACTTACCAAAGGAAAGCCACTGAGGTCTTGTTCTTTTTTTTTTTTTTTTTCTCTTCAAAATCAGTCTTAGAAAGGAAAACAGAAAGATAGGGAACTCCAGGAGTGTGTCCCATTTATCCAGAATTAGTGGTTTGCTTAAATAGGGCACTGGTCTGGAGCTGGGAGAACAGTGGCTTTCATTAACATTGAGATACACAGCTGTGTGGCCTGGATGGTCTTATATCTTTGGGTTTCATTGTCTACACACACACACACACACACATTTTTTTTTATTTTTTATTATTTTTCTTTTTTGAGACATGCTCTTGCTGTGTCACCCAGGTTGGAGTGCAGTGGTGCAATTATGGCTCATCATACCCTTGACCTCTCAGGCTCGGGTGCTCCTCCCACCTCAGCCTCCTGAGTAGCTGGGACTACAAGTACGGGCCACCACACCTGGCTAATTTTTTTTGTAGAGAAGAGATTTTACCATTTTGTCTAGGCTGGTCTTGAACTTCTGGACTCAAGCCATCTGCCCGCCTCGACCTCCCAAAGTGCTGGGATTATAGGCGTGAAGCATTACACCCAGCCTGTCTCCATTTATAAAGTAGGAAGTTTGCATAAGGTTGTAGTTCTGGTGTAACCAGTGTTCCTTGAACATTTCGTTTTATGCTAAGCACATTTCACGTATGACGTAATTGTAATCATCTCACATCTGTGAGGCATGAACTGTGTCTCCATTTCACAGATCCAGAAACAAGTTAAAAGGTGAGCCAGGATTTGAACCCAGGCAGCTTGACCCTGGATCCCATGCTCTAAAATTAGAAAATATTCACTACATGCATAGTCTTCCAAGGTGGCAGGGCGTGGACATCTAGAAAATGCTCAAGGCATACACTAGGGATACAGAAAGACAACACCAGAACTTACATTTTGGCTTAATATTTGTCATTTGTGTGTGTGTGTGTGTTTTCAATTTCTGTAGATTTTGTAGTGTTTTAAAATACACACACACACACACACACACACACACACACACACAAATCGAGAGCACATGCTCTGATTTTTATGAAAAAGGGCGCATAAGTTTAGACCCAGTGTTCTCAATTCATATTGTTACTTAATATATTTTTGGATTTCTTTTCTCAGAAATACAGTATCAAGAGCATGACAATAAATTAAAACGTTTAGAGATTGCAGTCTTTCCACAAATTGAGTGCCTGGTATATGTCAGGTGTTGGGCTAAGTGCTATGTATAATCTTCTGCAGTAAACAAAGTACTCAGTTTGCATTTTATTACTTTGTATATCCCTAGAGAGATTTTCCCCCATGGAATTCTATATTGTCTAGCCATTTTCTGATGAGATAAAATTTCTCCTGAATCTTTGGAAATCAATTGAAAGAAAGGAAAGAATTGCAGTGGACATTCGGATTCCACTCACCATTTGGATTGGGTGGTTCTGACTGCTTTACCACTTTTTATTGTGGATTCTGATAAGAGGAAGATGCCTAAGGATTAGTAAACAGCTGGATAACTCCAGGTGGGCCTGGGTTAAGAGCAAGGTCAGTAGAGCCAGACCACCTGGGTTCGAATCCTGCCTACGTGGTTTAATCCCTGTGTCTCAGTTTCCTCTCCTGTAAAGTGGGGAAATGATAATTGTGAATATACTTGGATTGTTATTCATAGTAAATGAGTGTTTGCAAAGTGCTTACGCGGAAGTTGGATAGAATACATTTTTTAAAAACTGAAAGAAATGAGGGAAAGATATGAATGAATTTATAGTAGTAGACAGCTTTCAAAGATTTGAAGAGTAGCAACCCACCTATTTCTAAGTGGGTTTGTGATCTTCAACGCAGTTTCACATAGACTCTCTTGGTTCCTAAGAGCGGTTCTGTGCAGCCCACATGGGTGTTCACTAGTGAGTGCAAGGTTTCGACATATTTCTTTTGACTTTTGCGTGTTTTCAGTTGCCTGGATTCACTTGCTGCCATTAGTAGTCACTTTCATCATTTGCTTTGCAGTCTTTTGTCAGGCTAAATAAAGCAGTGTGCCCAAATGGTCTAGCAACGTAGTCTTTCCCTATTTGACCTTAAGAAAAAATGTAGAGCAATTGAATTGGAATTCTTACAGTCTGCTTGTGGACATCACTGTAATTGTTTTTTGAGCCTTGATAACCTGTATTAAATAATCTGGAGCAACATTTTATTCCTGATGATTTAAACAAGGCCCAGTTTTTCCCACTGACTTGCATCCTTTTAGACAGGGAGTCAGAATCTTCTGATGTGTTTACGGGGTCTCTCCAACATGCCTAACTCTAAAAGGTAAGTCAAGAAGGGAGTTCTTATCTGCCAAGAGCTTGGAGTATCATTGCAGGTTGCTTTCTGGAGATGTGCAAGCTCCAGGGATAAAGGATTTTGATTGTAACTAGCTGCTCAGGAGCCTGGTCAAGGCTCTTTGGCCTAATCCCAGACTAGGCTCCGACATGCTTCTGTCTCAAGACTGCAGGGACAGCCACGTAAGGCAAGACCTGTGACCTTGTGTGAAACGTCCCTGCTTCGTGGATTCTTGCCAGTCTGTAGGTCCTCCACAACTTCTACAAAGTAAGAAGTCCCTTTAACCTGAAAACGAGAGGGCCCTGGCAATAGAAGGGCTATAACCATATCCAGAGCCTCTGTAGGTTTCTTGGTAGATTGGATCTCTAGTGTAAGATGCCATTAATAAAGAAATCATCTTAAATCTCTCCCCTCTTATTTCAGTCCACTGAAGTTTAGTCTTCTTGAATTATAGCCAGATAGATGAAGGAGTATGGTCTCTGCTTGCTTATATTGTGCCCTGTAAAGTCCATTATATTTATGAGTGGATTCTACGGTTTTAGCTCCTCTATTGCTAGGGAAACCATTACAGTATACAGTCAGATAATCCTCGGAAGGGACAGTAGAGTTGAGGTAATCCAGTGGATCCTTCATGCCAGTGCATGGTGCATTTTTACCTATCTACAGAAAAACAGGAAAAACGAAAACCATGGATTTGAAGCCAAATCTATTTAGCAGGTCCAGTATTCTGATATTTTTGCCTTTTCTGCTTTTTGTTCTTCAAATAGTCTTTAAAAGTATTTTATTTAGCAACCCAAATCATTTCCCTCTTTTTACTGGAGGGGGGACGGGCGGGGAAGTTTGCAAGTGTATGAAAACCAGAAATACAGGATTTACTCATTTAGTCTAACTCATACTTGATTCAAGATGTTTTAAATTCCTTTTTTAAAAAAATACCAATGTCAAGTGCAGAATTTGACTCTAATCTTAGGTTATCGATACAGTTTAATGGCATGTTAGCAATTTATGTTTGTTTAGCTTTTGTGTTTATTTGAACGATGTAATAAATCAGCCTCATTTCTAGGGAAATAATAATTTACCTCTAACCCTATGCTCTCTGTCTTACTTCCCACCCCCCGGCCCCGCAAACTCCCTCCAATACCCAGGTGGCTAGCCACCGAACCCTGAATTTATCTTGGCCAGTAATTATTTTAATATTATTAATAGTCATTCAGTCTCAATAAATGTCGTTTGAATGCATAACTGAATTAATATTTGAATACCAACAGTCGAATCCTTCTAAGAAGAGCAATGTTTTCTCCTAAGTTCCAGTCTGTCTTTTAATTTTCTCTGCAGTCCTCATTCTTGGTTGTCATTCCACTTTACACCCTGTCAGATGTTTGGAAACTGCTAGTTAGTAAGCTCCATGAGGGCAGGGGTGGTGTCTCATTGGTATTTGAATTCCCTGCAGAACCTAACATGAAGTGCAGCCTCAGCAAATCCTGGCTGAGGTAGATTAAGTTCTTCTCCTAATCATCTCTTTTGCAGCCTGAACATTCCCAGTTCTCTTGACTATTCTTTGTCTAAGGTGTTTCCAGATTCTTCACCATCCCTGTCCTTCTCTGTGGGGACATCCCTGTTGAGCAGAATTTCTGAGACAGGCCTGTGGTTCAGGTGAGGTCTGACAAGGGACAGTGTAGTGGATCCGTTCCCCCATGGCCTCGTCTCACCAGTTAATGAGGGCTAAAGATGAACGAGCAGCCTGCGATTGTCATAAACACATTTCTAAAAATAGTGCTTGGAGCAGGATGCTAGACTTGTTATAGGGAAGGTTCCATTCACTGAAAGCTTACTTAAAAATAGTTTCCTAGTTACATTTTTATTGACAGTTTAAATGGCATGTATTTCTAGGTTTCCACACATGTGCTTTACATGTTTTTGTTTTCCTTTACAATTGAACTTACACTCTATCAGCCAGAGACCAGTGAGCATTTAATAGGAGAAAAAAAAAAAAAAAAATCAGAGCTTTGGTATAGCTAATACTTTTCATCTTTACCCCAGCCATATTGTTTGCGTCTTGTGCTTATTATTAATTTTAGCACTTTCATTTTTTCTATTTTCCATTCATTTTATAAAATTACAGCAATTTTTTTTTTTTTTTTTTGAGATAGACTTTCAATTTGTTAGGCAGGTTGGAGTGCAGTGGCGTGATCTCGGCTCACTGCAACCTCTGCTTCTCAGGTTCAAGTGATTCTCATTAGTAGGGATTACAGGTGTGCACCACCATGCCTGGCTAATTTTTGTGTCTTTAGTATTTTCATCACGTTAGCCAGCCAGGCTGGTCTCAAACTCCTGACCTCAAGTGATCCACCCACCTCAACCTCCCAAAGTGCTGGGATTACAGCTGTGAGCCATTGTGCCTAGCTACAAAATATATTTTAACAGTGGTTTTAAAATCTTTATTTGGTAATCTTTATTTTTAAAAATTTGAACCATTAGGTTCCTGAGGAGCTTAAGATGCTCTGAAACAGAATGTGGAAATAGTTGCAATAAAATATTCACATGATTTCACAAGCACTGCTGACTAAGGATGTTGCTGCTGGCCTAACTGCACTGCTAGCTGGCAGCCCCTTTATCATGGAATACGGAGGTCTGCCTGGGGAGTCTCTGTGAACCTGTTCCAGTTCAGGCAGGCTGCCTGATTCTTCAATAAATAAAACAAAACAGAAGCCCACTTGAGTGTCAGGAAGGTGATGTAGATTAGGGCTGTAGGGTTGTTTGAGATTTGAACGTTGCTTGTGTAAGCTTCTATAACAACCCCATCAAACTCCTGCCTCATTTCAAGCTTTCGATCAATTATAAGATCCGCCCTCAAAAATTCTTCCCCCACGTAAACTACTGCCAAACCAGCCCTCCAGCTTGCTGTTTATTTTTTTTTAAACTGACTTTGAAGATTTGAAAATATGTATCTTTATTAATTTATACATATTTTGTATATATTTATATTTATATTCTTGTAATTTTATTTTATTTTTAATTTTCCTTTTGAGAATGAGTCACGTACTGTTGCCCAGGCTGGAACACAATAGCCCAATCTTGGTTCCTTGCAACCTCTGATTCCCAAGTTCAAGTGACTCTCCTTGGTCAGCCTCCCCAGTAGCTGGGATTACAAGTGTGTGCCACCATGCCCAGCTAATTTTTGTATTTTTCTGTAGACATGAGGTTTCACCATGTTAGCCAGGTTGGTCATGAACTCCTGATCTCAAGTGATCCTCCTGCCTCAGCTCCCCAAGTGCTGGGATTACAGGCGTGAACCACCACACCCAGCCACTTCTTGTAATTTTAAACCCCATGCTTTGCCCATCAATATCTCCTTGCCACTGACCTTATTAATATTTAGTCTTGATTTTTAGATCAGATTCTTAAATGTAATTACTGCAAATTAGCATCTGGTGACTTGGTCAACGGAAGCATCATTCTGATAGAGTGGCGTCATTTTGGTACAGCTGAAGAGACAGGGCTGATTTATGAAGGGCAGAATAAGGTAGAGGAGCGGTATAATAACTTTGTGTCACTTTGTGAAATCAGTCTGAATAATGCCTGCATTTCATATCCTCATACAGTGATGACGGACGAAATACAGGGTAGTAACTCCCCCTTCTGTTTTTTTAAAGAAGGAATGCCCTTGGGGTATTAATGAAGAATATGCCTTGATAAGCACAGTAAGGTATGTCATTAGGCTCTAAGACATACCAGCTCTCCAGTGAGAAGACTTAGTAATAAGTGACATGAGTAACATTTTAATGATAACATTTAATGTTTTACTTAAATAATGTATGCAGACAGTGTAACAAGTCAAACAGAAAAGATGATGCTGAAAAGCAAGAGCCACCCCTCTTCCTCTTGACTCCTAATACCCAGGAGCAATTTTAGACGTTATTAGTTGACTTTCTGTTAGAAGTGAGGATTTTTCTTAGTTAACCAGTCTTTCAGACTTCCTTTTACTGTTTCCAGTGTTCGATAGTTACTTTTGGTTCTTCGTTGAGAGTGTGATTTTTAGGTAACATACACAGGCTTTATTTCTTCTTCTGTTCCCTTGCTTGAGCACACGAAGTCTCCCCCGTTTCCTCACCCCAGCTCTCACTTGCTGTCAGCCTAACTTTTACTACGACAAGATCAAGGCTGCAAACATCTGCATTCTTCCTGGTAGTCATAAGTGACTTTACATTGATTTCTATCAGCTGAATTTATAAGTTTAAAAAACCAGCAAATATCGTTACTGTTGATATTGATATTACGATGGAGTAACATTTTTACCCCTACATGTAGTTTCAGGGCTTCCAGCCCACTCAAAGGTTATGTTTTGCAGATCTTTCTGATTTAGGGCAAATGTGTACTCCATCATGGCTTAAAAACTGCTGTATGTTTAATTTCATCTTTGAATCATGATTTCTCTGTACTGCACTTTGCATTTCCTGGATTTTGTGATCACCTTTTCTTTTTCCTTTCTTTTTGGAAACAGAGTCTTGCTCTATCGCTCAGGCTGGAGTGCAGTGGTCGGATCTCAGCTCACTGTAGCCTCTGCTTTCCAGGCTCCAGCAATCCTCCCACCATAGCCTCCTGAGTAGCTGGGACTATGGGTGCACACCACCACGCCCAGCTAATTTTTTTTGTATTTTTTGTAGAGGCAGGGTTTTGTCATGTTGGCCCGGCTGGTCCTGAAGTCCTGGGCTTAAGAAATCCTCCCACCTTAGCCTCCCAAAGTGTGAGATTACAGACGTGAGCTGCCGCAACCAGCCTCCTTTTCCTTTTCTTGTTTAGAAAAGGACCATGGGCTTTCGTCATTTGCTCAGATGTTTCCATCTCCTTTGTTACACCACCTTTTGCGAGCGCTCTCCTTTGTCTTCTGGAAGCTTTCGCTTTCTCTCGCTTTAATTTGCTGCTTCCCTGCCCAGGACTCAGGGATCACCTGAGGCCTCTCCCCTTTCTTCGTGAGCCCCCTGTTTTCCGGATTCTACGTGTTCTTTCTTGGCTCTCTTTCTAGTTTTGCTGGAGGAAGTTCTTAATATCTTTAAAGGAGTGGAAATGTAGGAGGTGAACTTTCTAGAAGCCATTTTGTGGATCCATGTCTGGATTGAAGGTCAGTAGACCTGAGAACATGCACGGTATTGTCTTGTAGCATCTTGGATGCAGAGCCTGGCGTTGGACTGGTTCTGGCTTCTTGAAGATGGCCTGAGTTTCTTCTAAGGAAGCTTTTAGGATTTTTTTTTTAAATCTTTGTGTTCTAAGGTTTTAAAAAAGTTATTCCAAGGAAGGGTCTTTAAGTGATTATTAGTGGCTAGGCATGGTGGCTCACACCTGTAATCCCACCACTTTGGGAGGCTGAGGCAGGCGGATCACCTGAGGTCAGGAGTTTGTGACCAACCCGGCCAACATGGTGAAACCCCGTCTCTCCTAAAAATACAAAATTAGCCAGGCGTGGTAGCAGGTGCCTTGCCATCCCAGCTACTTGGGAGGCTGAGGCAGGAGAATCACTTGAACCCAGGAGGTAGAAGTTGCAATGAGCCGAGATCACGCCACTGCACTCCAGCCTGGCGTCAGAGTGAGACTCTGTCTCAAAAGAAGAAAAATTATTATGAATTTATGTTAAATACTTAGTGCGGTCCCTTACCAACTGAAGACTTGGATCCTTTGGTCTCAAAGATTTTCTTTAATATTTCTTTTAAAATTTCTTTTCCTCCATTTTCATAGGTCTCTTTTATTACGACTTCTACTACACTGGTCTCTGGATTTTCCTTGTTTCTCATATTCTTCATCTTTTTGTCTACTTTGATATTCTGAGAGTTCTCTTCAACTTTATTTTTGGGACTCTGGGTTAAATTTTGTGTTTACCCATCCTTTTTTATCTTTTTTTAAAAACTCCTGACTTCACTTTTTCATAGCATCCTGCTCTTAAGGATATATTTTCATAAATCCAAGGGTATACTTTACTTATTTTTTTAAAGCCCTGTATGTTGGGCCCTTAACTTCTGTATCCTCTGTGAAAAATACTCGGGTCTTTCATGCTGCTAGCTTTCCTTATATGTTGGTAGGTTAGCTTGGTGATAAAGAGCTTGGTCACTGGCTCTGATTTGGGCTGAGTCCTGGCTTTTCCATTATCTTGTTGTAAAGTACTTTAACAATAATGATATCCACCTGCTATAGGTATTGAACATTAAATGATTTAGTACACGTAAAACTTTTAGAATTGTGCCAGGCAAGTAGCACATGTGCCATAAATGCTATTGTCATTGTCATCACTTTTGTTCATCAGTTTACGCTCAGGACGACTGGGTAACCAGGTTGGGTTTCCTCTGTGCGGTGTAAGCAGGTATTCCTTGCCAGTCCTCTCTCCCGAGAGGTACGTTGGCTGGGGGCTTTCAGATACGGGCAGCCAGTAGGGCACTGGGGGCCTCCTTCTTGGTTCCAGCAGGCTTTGTTTCTGGGGGGAAGAAGGCCCCCCAATGACAGAATAAGGATGACTTTCCTTGAGAGCACCAACTGAAAATCTTAGCTCACCCTGGAGGGCTTTATACTCTGCGCTGGGGAAGGAAGTCGGATTTGTATAACTTCCTGTTCAGACTTCCTGTAATTTACCTAATTTTAGTTGCATGCTAATTTTGAGTCAGTTTCCATCTTCCCTGCAGCCCTGTTGTGGCAGTCCTGGGCAGAGTTCTCCACTCGGTGGTGTCTGTCGATTTGTTTCCATGCACCTTCTGTCACTGAGAGGGGCACTGAAATGCCTTCCGATTTTTCCCTGTCTTCTGTTCTCTCTGCTGTTGCAGATTTATTTCTTTCTAATTTTTTTTTTTTTTTTAATTTTCCAGTGGTGTTTGGATTGGTTGAGAAGTGAACAGATGGGCTCAGGTGATCATTTTGAACTAGAAGCCAAAGGAATCTTTTTTTTTTTTTTAATGTTCACCTTTTATTTTCACTATGAGAAAGGAATCTTTTTTTTTCCCCCCATTTATTTATTTTATTGCATTTTAGGTTTTGGGGTACATGTGAAGAACATGCAAAATTGTTGCATAGGAACACACGTGGCAGTGTGATTTGCTGCCTTCCTCCCCATCACCTACATCTGGCATTTCTCCCCTTGCTATCTCTCCCCAGCTTCCCACCCCCCACCGTCCCTCCCCTATTTCCCCCCAACTGACCCCAGTGTGTAGTGCTCCCCTCCCTGTGTCCATGTGTTCTCATTGTTCAACACCCACCTATGAGTGAGAACATGCGGTGTTTGATCTTCTGCTCTTCTGTCAGTTTGCTGAGAATGATGGTTTCCAGGTTCATCCATGTCCCTACAAAGGACCCAAACTCATCGTTTTTGATGGCTGCATAATATTCCATGGTGTATATGTGCCACATTTTCCCTATCCAGTCTATCGTTGATGGGCATTTGGGTTGGTTCCAGGTCTTTGCTATCGTAAACAGTGCTGCAATGAACATTCGTGTACACGTGTCCTTATAGTAGAATGATTTGTAATCCTTTGGATATATACCCAGTAATGGGATTGCTGGGTCAAATGGAATTTCTATTTCTAGGTCCTTGAGGAATCGCCACACTGTCTTCCACAATGGTTGAACTAATTTACACTCCCACCAACAGTGCAAAAGTGTTCCTATTTCTCCACATCCTCTCCAGCATCTGTTGTCTCCAGATTTTTTAATGTTCGCCATTCTTACCGGCGTGAGATGGTATCTCAATGTAGTTTTGATTTGCATTTCTCTGATGACCAGTGATGATGAGCATTTTTTCATATGTTTGTTGGCCTCACGTATGTCTTCTTTTGTAAAGTGTCTGTTCATATCGAGAAAGGAATCTTTTTTAAAGACCTGCTTTTTTGAGCTGTGATTGACATACAAAAAGCTGTAGATATTTAATATATACAACTCAATGTGTTTGAAGTTTACACCTATGAAACCATCAAACTGTCATCACTGTCGTGGCCATGAATTTGTCCATCACTCCACAAGTTTTCTCCTGCCCATGCTTTTTGTTTCTCCTTTCGTGGTAAGAGCACTTTACATAGATCTTCCCAGTTGGTAAATTTTTAAGTATACAATGCAGTATTGTTAATCATAGACTCTATCCGGTGCGGTAGATCTCCAGATATTTACTTCGCATAACTGAAACTTGTTAACATTTGACCAACACCTCCCCATTACCGTCTCACCTAAACCTTGGCAACCACCATGCTCTCTGCTTCAATGGGGTTGCCTATTTAGATGCCACATGTGAGCGAGGTCATGTAGCACTTTTCTTTCTGTGTCTGGCTTATTTCATGCAGCATAAAATTCTGCAGGATTTTCATCTCTCTAAGGGCTGAATAGTACAGTCAGCTTCTGCATCTACAGATTCAACCAACCTTGGATGGAAAATAACAGTATTTAAGCGATGCACAACTCAGGGATACGGAGGACCAACTGCTGACATCCTTACGTTCTGCAGGGCTGTCATCCTGGAACCAGTCCCCTGAGGATACTGAGGGATGGCTGTATTCCATTGTTTGTATGTATTACATTTGTCTGAATGACACAAAGGAATATTTTTAATTATAGTTTTAGAAGCCTGTGTTTTCCATTGTGAGCTGCCAAGGCTGTTACGAGTGCTGGTGATCAGGGCATCCCATCCCATGACCTGGGGGATCACCGCTGACTTCTCAGCTATGTGAACGGTACTCCTACAGTGGCTGGGAATGCGGCCTGCACAGTTTCAGATGAACTTCTCCACAGATGAGACTGTCCTGTCATTTTAATAATGCTGACAGCTAGATTAGTTTCACTTGGTGTTCCATAGTGAAGGAACTGACCAGCTCACATTGTTAGGACCTGTGCTCATGAGCTCTTGCTGAATTACCATAGTTTAAGGGGAACTTTACCATGGATTGTATTAGGGATTCCAAAACTCAGTCTTATCAGAGTTTCACAGTTTATCAGACTCAGCTAGTATACATTAAGTGACTCTTAATAGATAGCTTATTAGTTTACAATGAGAAATATTAGGTCAAGTGGATATTTGCATTGTTATAATCACATTATCTCTGTATAAGCATAAAGAAAGCCACATTGCCACAGCTTTCCTGGGGCACACGGAATCAGTGCAGGAGGAGAGGCCGCTGCTCAGCATGGCCAATGGCATCAGTCCTTTCTAATCCGACCACCCCCAGTGGTATCATCCTCCTGCAGCTGAGGTGAACGAGGTACTTCCATCTGCTTGTCCGTATGGTCTGCCTCCTGTTGGCCTTTGAGCAGAATGAACTTAAAATCATCTTCAGGCCGGGCGCAGTGGCTCACGCCTGTAATTCCAGCACTTTGGGAGGCTTAGGTGGGCGGATCACTTGATCAGGAGTTCGAAGCCAGCCTGGCCAGCATGGTGAAACCCCATCTCTACTGAAAATACAAAAATTAGCCGGGCATGGTGGTGACCACCTGTTAATCCCAGCTATTTGGGAGGCTGAGGCAGGAGGGTTGCTTAAGTCTAGAACTTGAGGACCAGCCTGGGCATCATGGCAAAACCCCATCTCTACAAAAAATTTTTTTTAATTAGCCAGGTGTAATGGGGCACACCTGTAATCCCAAAAACTTGGGAGGCTAAGGTGGGAGGATTACTTGAGCCCAAGAGGTTGAGGCTGCAGTGAGCTGTGATTATGACACTGTACTCCAGCCTGGGCAACAGAGTGAGACCCTGTCTCCTCCCACCCACCCCTACCCCCAGAAAAAGGAAAAAAACCATATAGTTTGTGATGAACTAGGCCTAAAATATCTTGTGTATTTATTTTCCATCCTAAGCAGAAAATCAGCAATGTAATAATTTATTAATGACTCAGAGTCATCACCGTGGAAGTTGGGAATTATACAGTGCAGTGATTTTTGACTGATGATTGATTTACATCTCATCTAGAATGATGTATAAAATATTAAGGGGGATAAATTCCCATAAGGAAAAAACATAAATAAGGCTGAAAAAATAAAATGGAGGTACAAAGGAGGTTTAGACATGCCTCCTGTAGTCAGCCGCTGCCAGGTCTCTGGTGTCTGTACTGGGTAGAGTTGCCCCCTAGCTTCGTGGGTCTGTGAGCGTGATGGACGCTACTGCACAGAAGTGCCCTGCACTGCTGTTTTCTCCCCGTCCTCCTCTTTCTCCTTCCCCTCTCCCCTCCTCCGCTTCCTCCTCCCATTCCGAGTTTTATCAAGGATGGAGTTTTCTGTTCCTGGTGCTTTCCTTTCTTGGAATCTTTTTACTTGTGGTGGGTTTCAGTGGAGGAAAACAAGGTGACGTGCCTTTACTTTGACAATTTTTATTACAAATCCCATCAAAGGTCTTTTAATCCAGAAGTAGTACTTCTGTGTTATCTTCATTACATAACCACTGTTGTTATGTTTTGATACCCTAGTGTCTTACAGAATGACCAGAGTCGAACAAAGGATTGCAGGGACGGGGCATGAACACCCCAGGGGAGTGTGCCTAACCAACATGATTTCGTCTGTGGGATGGTTTCAGTCATGGGTGTGAACGCCTCTTGGTCTTCAGGGTCTAGTCTAACAGAAAACAAAAATGAATACAACATCACGGACCAAAACTTACCCCGAACACTTAACCCATAAATACAGAAGATTTTCTCTGCCATTTCTGAGTTAGCAGACCCTTGGAATGGAGATGATCTGAAGTCTCTTCTTCCTCAGACATTCTCTGAGAGGGATGGACTATTGCAGACATGGGATAGTTGCGAATTCCTGCCGTATGCCGTTATCTACGGGTTCTTTAAGCTCGAATTTCGCATTCTAGTTTAGTATTAGTATAACTTTGCTTATTTTGATGGTCAAGGTGACTCTCATTATATCACTTCTCAATACCTGGTGTCATTATTTTTATATTTTTTATGTGTTTGTTTGTATTCATTATGTATATTTTTAGAGACAGGGTCTCACTCTGTTGCTCATGGTGGAGCTTAGTGGCATGATCCTAAGTCATGGCAGCCTTGAACTTCGGGGCTCACGTGATCCTCCTGCTTCAGCTTCCTGAGTAGCTGGGACTGCAGGTGTGCTCCACCATGGCTAGCTGATTTTTATTTTTTTATTTTTATAGAGATGTGGCCTTGCTCTGTTGCCCAGGCTGGGTTTGAACTCCCGGCCTCAAGCGATCCTGCCTCAATGGCCTCCCAAAGCTCTGGGATTACAGGTGTGAACCACTGCACCCCACCGTTTTTTGTTTGTTTGTCTACATAGGCTGTTGTTGCTGTTTTGATTTCTCTTGACTCAGGAGTAGTTTAGAAAAGATTTTTCTGCATCTTCCCCTCCCACCCCAGATTCAAGGATTTTCCCTTCTCTCTTGGTTAATTGCTTCTTTTTCTGTTCTTAACCTTTGCATTGTGGTTAAGGAATGTGCCATAGCTTCCATTTACTTTGATTCTTCAGTTGGTCCCTTTTTAACTTTATAAAACCTTTTTACATGTCTGTGGTTTTCCTCCGATTGTCTGTTCCTTCTATGTGTCTCTAGCTGCCTGGTACAGGGAATTGAAAAAAGTTCTGTCAGAGGTCGTATATAGCTGTATTCAAATAGGTTATGTCAGGGAGAAAGAAAGATTTAACTTAAAGTTCAAAAACAAAACACAGTTAACTTGTCTGAAAGTGTTGTAGGGGGTATGATGAATTCTTAAGGAGACCTGACCCTGATGTCTTTTCCATGTCCTTGAACAGCTGAACTTTCAGTCTTTCCTTCTCCCACATGGTGAGAGATCTGAATCACTTAGGGACACTCAGTAGTTTAGTGCATTTAAGCAGAGATTGAGGGCAATTCAGCCAGTGGAGAGGGCATGTTAGAGTATCTGGTTGCTAGAGAAATTTAAGGTGAGAAATTCGAACTCTCTGGTTGTTCGGCAGGTGGAACGGCGTGGCTCCGTGTGTATCTGATGAGGAATGTTCTGTGTGCCCTCTCCAGCCTTGCTATCCCAGAAGGTTTGCATAGTCCAGATTCTTTTGAACCACTCTCGATCCTTTGGCTAACAATTAGTGTCATAGCATAGCATTCTTTTCAAATTAGAATATAACCAGTCTCTAGAAATAAAGACAATTTATTGAGTGAGCAAAAGGTGGGGAAGAAAGGGAACAGTGTGGGTGAGGACTGTGGGCCAAACCTGGATGTTCGAGGAGGTGCACACAGTGGGGTCTGTGAGCCTTCCCAAGGTTGAGGGGCCAGTGACCAGTCTGGTGACATGTGTGCTGTTCTTTGGCCCGATTGCTGCAGCACCATGAATTCTGAGGTTTTCTAGTAAGGTTCTGGTTCTTCATCATTTAAAAATGTGAGTGTGGCCTTAGGGGAAGGGCTGGGGTGACGTCCATGACGGATTGTCAGGCCTCCGCACCCCTGACACAGCATTGCTGCTGCCGCTCCTCCCTGGGTGCAGCCGTCGTCGGTGGCTCCGTGGAGACATGGCTCTGTGCGGAGGGGCTTAGCTCTGGAGGCAGGCATGGTCTTGGGGCCACAGCCAGGCTGTACTGCCTAAGAGCGTTGTGGCCTTGGGGGATTTACCTACCTGGCAGGAACCTTAGTTTCCTCATCCGTGTAATGGAGCCCATGATACCACCCTACAAATGGGTGACAGGATGAGACAAAGGGCATGTAAAGTGCCATCATCACTTTATTATAGTTAATTCTGTTGTGTGCCAAGTACCTTCTAATAGTGGACAAGAGTGAGCCCCTGCTATTGAGGAGTGTGACTGTGTGAACACATGCATGCACACTCACCCACCTACAAACTCACCACAGTGGTTCCTGGCATCTTCCTGGTGTTCAGGCCAGGACTGCCATTCACACGCAGATGAGACCTCAGTCCGCCCTGGGGAAATCACCTTTGGTCTGACCTGAGCAAGCATGCTTTATGACCTGGTAGGGCTGAGCTTTTAGGGGAAAGTGACAGTGACCAGCCGAGAAGGACCCGAGGAAGCAGATCCAGGCCTCATCCATTCCCCTCACTTGAGAGATGGGAAATCTAAAGGCAGGTAAATCACCTTAATGCCTATGGGCATTTTTATTGGGCATCAGAGTTAGGACTAGTGACTCGTGGGCTCAGAGTCCTTAACCTCACTTTCTTTAGTACATCTAAGTCGATGAAACCAGGTGAACCTCTAGACTGTAGGGCATTCTGATGTCTCAATAAAATTGAGACTTTTTAGGAGATAAAATAGCATCTCCTCCGAAGTCAAATTAGTTACTGAAAAGCACAGATTGGAGGGATGGATGGATGAATTGACTGATTGTAGAGATGTGGTTTCACTATGGTGTCCAGGCTGGTCTCGAACTTTTTTGCTCAAATGATCCTCCTGGCTCAGCCTCCCAAAGTGCTGGGATTAAGGAATGAGCCATCATGCCCGGCCTAAAGCACAGATTTTCTAGAGTGTGTATCTTTCTCAAGAGTTGATGAGGCACGTGAGTGCCAGCCATATGAAACGAATTGGCAGGACTTTAAAAGCCGCCATTCTTATTTTAGGCTACAATTAGCATTTATCATCAGATTATTAGACTATAAGCCCATGAGGGCAAAATTCAGGTCTTCCTTGTTCATTATCGTATCTTCAGCTTGTGGGCACCAAAGGTGCGTTGTGGGTGCTTGGTGACCATTGGAGGAATAAATTCTTCCTTTCTCTGTTTCTGGTTCCTGGGGGGCCTCACAGAGAGAACCTAGCCAGCATGTATGTGTGTAACAAGCAGGGCAGGAAAAAAAATCTCAACTGAGGTGTTTTGTTATGTAACACCTAATTCAGATATTCATTGTATTTACATAAATTGTACTTTGTGCCAAAGAACTAGTGGATATGAAATCTTAGTAAAATCTTAATATTTTCATAAATATTTTGTTCATATTGTTTCACATTTTTCAATCTGAGGAATTCTAATATGTGGTAGAAAAGGGTGAAAAACATGCTTTTTATGATTAAAAAAATGCATACAAATGGAGTTATGTCATGGAAAGCATTTGTTAATACTGTATAGAAGATTATATATCATTCTGATTGCTTTCAAGTTTTGGGTGGAAAAAACTGTTCTTGACTACCTTTAAAATTATATAGTTAAAACTCTCCTTTTCCACATTGCTTTTCTTTGATGGGCACTAAAAAAGCATGGTAAATTGTCAACAGGGAGTCAGATGTATTAGAAATAATAATGCAGGAACATTCTAAGGCCGAGGAAAGGAATTTGCACGTTTAATATGTTCAAGTACCTAATGGCATCACGGGTGGAATTTTAGAGAGACAGGGCTGTTTGAGGTCCAGTGAGTTTAGAAAGAGGAGAGAACTCAGCCAGGGAAACAGATGTGGAATGAAGTGACTGCTGGAATTGTGTTAAAAGCTGGGAAAAGAGGCCAGGCACCGTGACTCACGCCTGTAATCCCAGCACTTTGGGAGGCCGAGCTGGGAGGATCATTTGAGGTCAGGAGTTCAAGATCAGCCTGGGAGCTGACATGGTGAAACCCCGTCTCTACTAAAAAAATACAAAAAAATTAGCCAGGTCTGGTGGCACGTGCCTATAATCCCAGCCCCTCAGAAGGCTGAGGCAGGAGAACTGCATGAATCCAGTTGCAGTGAGCCGAGATCACACCACTGCCCTCCAGCCTGGGCGACAGAGCAAGATTGCATCTCAAAAAAAAAAAAAAAAAGCTGGGACAAGAAAGGCCCAAAGTGAGCACCTAGGCGTAGACATATGGTGATTATAGATAAGTCTCGCCCAGAGAAATGGAGTAAATTTCATGCTCAGAACAACTCTCCCTTGAGCCCCTTCCTTTGTTTTAGCATCTCAACCCCAGTATCTGGGGACCACCAGTTAGGGTCCGGAGGTTCCCTGCCCTGCAGAGCCCATGGAATCCACTTCTGGAGGCCAGGCCTCCTCCACCCTCCCTGAGTTCCTGCTGGCTGGGTGGAGAGGCTCCTTGGTGTGTATGATAAATGCATCTAGATGTTGTCATAGCCTGAATTTTTCGCAATGACAAAACAGTTTTATTTCGGGATGAAAACGCAGCTCAGCTTCTGTAGCTGTTTGAGACATTGTTGGCGTGCAAACTTATATGAGGTCTCTCCATTTCTGAAATGATTTAAATGAGGAGACACAGTATTGTATGTTCTGCCAAAGAAAAGTCATTAGCATGACAGGATAAATGTAAGACAGCAAGGTTGAGAATGTGAATTGAAACATGGACTTGCAGCACAAGAAGCCTGTGAAGTGCTGATTTCAGATGACACGTAGTACAGGCTTGTGTGGTCTGCAGAAGAAATGGAATCTGCTATTTATGCTGCTGGGTCTCTAATTATTGCATTTTACTCCAAAAACTGGGCTATAACGATATTGTCATTGTTAATGGTAAAGTGAATAGGATGGCATGTGGCTAGCTGGGATTTTAAACTATTAATGTCATGGTACTCGATGTTTTTAGTGGCCAGTAAAGGCTTCCTGTTGATGATAAATCAGGGTATAGGATTTGCTTCCTTATGTTTGTACACTGCATAGTATTTTAATTAAAATATAATGTTGAAGCTACTTCAAGGCCTGATTTTAGACTGACTGAAGAAGGAAATGGCAGAGTCCACGTGGTAAGGCCTCTGGGTCATACAGTCCCGTCGACTGTGGAGGCCGTGGGACTCATGCCAAACCCCAAATCCCATGTCCTTGACAGACGGGTGGGAGTGATGTTTTCAAATGCATTTGACCTCTGTAACAGCTGCCCTTGAGTGTTCAAATATAGCAATTGGAGTTCTGTTACCATTTTGTTCAAACGAGAGGCACTGCTGAAAGAAGTGTTTCTGTCCGCCTGCTGCACTGGCTTCCTTTGAGAAGTGGTGTCCCTCAGGGAATCCTTTCATCTCCAAAAGAGAAAAAGGATGGCAGACTTGTTGTGGTTTTCCAGGGAGTGGTTTTCCTTTGTTATGCTTTTTAAAAATCCAGGCAAGGGGAGAGAGGTAATGGAAGGTCTTTGTGACGGGGAGGTCACCGTCATGTTTAAATAAAAGAATTCTTACAAGACCCCGGGGTTGTCACCACCACCAAGCTTCCCTGAATCTTCTACCTCACCTGTGAGATAGATCACGACTAGAATGTTCCACCAGATTTGCTAAAGAACGGTATTAGTGACACACATATTTTTATAATGTTTTTGGTAAATTTTTTTTTTCCCATTTATTTATTTTATTGTATTTTAGGTTTTGGGGTACATGTGAAGAACATGCAAAATTGTTGCATAGGAACACACATGGCAGTGTGATTTGCTGCCTTCCTCCCCATCACCTACATCTGGCATTTCTCCCCCTGCTATCCCCCCCCAGCTCCCCACCCGCTCTTGGATTTTAGCGATTTTACAGTAAAACACCAATTTTACTGTTTATTGTTTTTACTTTTATAATAAAATCTCATTTAGAGTTCAGGAGAGCTGGAAATTTCCGGTACCGTCTGATAAGAAAATGATGAACATGAGCCAGATTTAAGAGGAATGCTTACTCTTTTTTTTTTTTTTTTTAAATTGTGGTAAAATAGATATAAAGGTTACCATTTTAACCATTTTAAAATGTACAGTTCTGTGGCATCGAGGCCGTTCACCTTGCTGTGCAACCATCACCCTTATCCATCTCTAAAACTTCGTCTTCCCAAACTGAGATTCTTACCCATTATACGGATGTTCACATTTAAAGCCCATTGACATCTGCGATGCTCAGGCTGGTGCTCTGGACAGACTCCTTCCAAATTGCTTTTCCCTGTGACCTAAAGATGGGGCGGTGATAATGAACGTGACCGGGCAGCTGCGCACCAGCCTTTTTAGGTCGGAGCCCCATTCCACACATGAGAGAACGGACACCCAGAGCAGGACTGGACCACTTGCTCCAGACTTGTCAGCTGCAGCGGTGGCATTGAGACGGTTGTGCCTGACGCAGAAGCTGTGCAAACTGCCTCAATTCAGCGATGCGTCTGCCAGCTTCTGTCATTTACAGCGTTCGCCGCGCTTCTCCACGTTCAGTCCATGTCCCAGACTGATAGGCGGTTTCCATTCTGGGTTAAAACAGTAACCTCTCTCAAAGCTGTAGTTTCCTTCTCTATAAAATAAAGTGGACCATTGTGTGATTCTCTAAGGGCCTTTTCATTTCTATCCTGTGTTTGGTATATTTCCACAATTGATGCATTGAACTTCTTTGTTTTTTTGAGATGGAGTCTCTCTCTGTTGCCGGGCTGGTGTGCAATGGCACGATCTCGGCTCACTGCAATCTCTACCTCCTGGATTCAGGCAGTTCTCCTGCCCCAGCCTCCCAAGTAGCTGGGACTACAGGTGTGCGCCACCACGCCCAGCTAATTTTTGTAATTTTAGTAGAGACGGGGTTTCTCCATGTTGGCTAGGATGGTCTCAATCTCTTGACCTTGTGATCTGCCCACCTCAGCCTCCCAAAGTGCTAGGATTAGAAACATGAGGATGGGATGGGGGGATGGAAGGTTTCTGATTGCAGAATGGAAAGTAGGGAATGAAAGGAAAAAAGAATGAAAGACAGGCACAAAGACAGGATTAGGCCCAAGAGAACAGAACTGAAGATGCCATCAAGGAGCGGCCAGAAGGCTGGTTCATGGGGTCTGCCCAGCGAAGAGCGTCTGTCTAACTTACTTCCATTTTGAATGTTTGCAGAACACATTTAAGGGAATAAACAGCAAGAGTGGGCAGTGCTGAGCTGGGGCTGATGGAATAAATGGGCCAGCAATCAGGCTTCAGTTCAGATGTGCCCCTGTGGGGTCCCCGGGCTGCATTGGAGCCCACCGAGGCCCGCTGTTTATGGAAACAGGAAAGCGGCCTGGATGGGGGCAGGACGACAGGTGCAGGAGAGAAGATTAAGGCTGGCCTGCCCCAAGCCTGGCAGCTTCACTCACTGGCTGTTTCATTCTTGCAGCAGTCCCAGAGGCAAGCCTTACTCCACCCCTCTAGGGCTGAGGAGAGGGTGCTACAGGTGCAAGGCAGAGCTGGGTTCAGACTTTGTGCTGTGTGATTGCAGAGAGTACTCTTCTTTTATGTCTCCTACAAATGTCCACCTTCCCTCCCCTGTCCCTAGCCTCCTCATGGTCATGACCACATACTCAGGTTGCTTACAGAATCCCTGTTTTAGTCCAGCCTTAAGAGAGAGGACTCCAAGCTCACGTGTCTGAGTGCAGGGCCTCAGACGATGGCGTCAAGCAAGCTCGCTCCATCTCAGCTTTGCTTTCTTCCTTGTAGTAGTACTCAAGGAGGCCTTTTCTGTCTCGTGACAAAGGTGTCACCTTTGTCCAAGCCCCAGGCTCAGCAGAAGAGGGTGCAGACATCCTAGGGAGGACTTGGATTGACCAGGCCTGGGTGCTAGGCTTATCCCCTGAGCAGTCACTCCGGCCAGGAGGGTTCAGTCCTCTCATTGCCCAGACCTGGACATGCGTTCATACCTAGCAAGGACTGGGAGGCAGAGAGAGGCACCAGAAAGACGGAGCAGGTCACACACGTTCTCTGTCCCCAGTAAGTCACTCTCCAAGAACTTCCTGGCAAACATCTCAGCAGTTTTAGTGCAGGAACTAAATGTAGTGTGGCTGTCTCGGATTCACAGTCATTTGCAAGTCAGTGTCAAGCAGGCAAACTCACCAACCATCTGTGTCTCCTCCAGTATAGCACTTGTATTAACTCATCCTACAAAGAGATGACAATTAGAAATGAGACACTTGAGTTTCTAGTTCTAAGAAATATTTTTCAGCCTTGGCCATCAAATTGATAATGAAATTCAGTTTTTAATTTTTTTTTTCCCTAGCATAGAGAATTTATGAAATCGGTACCTTAACTTTTAGCTGGGTTTCTTGGAAGTGGAATAGTGAATTTTTTTTTTTTTTTTTTTTTTTTTTTTT